>NC_046320.1:17907795-18242473 GCF_009819535.1 Lacerta agilis | reverse complement strand
GTTGACTCTTAATTTTGACTGTAGTTAAAACAATGTGTGATAACTCAGGCTACAGTGCCAAGCTCGCTCCAGTCCCACTGGAGTCCATGGAGCTTACTTCTGAGTAGACACATATAAGATTGGATTGTCAACATATGGTTCAGTATGTCTGAATACAAGAAAAACATCAACAACCCGAGCTAACTCCTACCTAATAAAAATATGTTATCAGGAAATGAATTATGAAAACGTTGGCTTCCTAAGCAATTTAATAGTGGAACATTTTCAATTCACACCATTATATATAGATGTGCACCCCAGCCCACAGTCTCCAGAGAATTTGTTTCTGTGAGTGGAAGTTTCCTGTCAGTTATCTGATGCTTATCTAGACTGATCCCAAGCACTGCACCTGGAGTTACTAAATAAACAGGAAAACCACTTTATTTAATAAATACAACAGACGATTACATTAATGAATGCATTTTTAAAAGAGAGAGAGAGAGCGCTCATAAAATTAATATATCTCCCTGATTATGGTTCATGTAGACTAACATTCTTGCTAAGTTACATTTCACTGAATTCTTTTCCTTTACTGTGCCGGGACTAATTGGGAGTTTTTCTTCCTCTCTATATATCCTGCATGTGGAAATCCCGTCTTGTGGTTTTAATTTTCCTCTTAAGACGATGAAGAATATATGCAATTGACCTCAGAAAGGGGTGATGGGAGGAAAGATCTTTAAAAATGAGGAAGGAGTTGGGGGGTGGAATTCAGACATAATGGTTCTGACATACAACCACTGTAGAGAGCCAGTGTGGTGTAGTGGTTAAGAGCGGTAGACTCGTAATCTGGGGAACCGGGTTCGCGTCTCCGCTCCTCCACATGCAGCTGCTGGGTGACCTTGGGCTAGTCACACTTCTCTGAAGTCTCTCAGCCCCACTCAACCTCACAGAGTGTTTGTTGTGGGGAGGAAGGGAAAGGAGAATGTTAGCCGCTTTGAGACTCCTTCGGGTAGTGAAAAGCGGGATATCAAATCCAAACTCTTCTTCTTCTAGATTTCCTGATTTTCACCAACTGATCTGGACCAGATGGCAAGATTGTGCACTCCCTCCTTAGCTACATCCCCTTTGAGTGTGAATTCTCTCAACCTTCTCTGTCATTCCTAACCATGGTTAACACTGACCATCTTAACTATGGTTTGCAGATGGTTCACAAATTCTGGCGGGGGGGGGGAATCCTGGTTAACCTTGAACCATGCTTAAAACTGGCAAGAGAACGTGCTGAGAGCTATGCTATCAAATACAGCTAGTGTAGGGGTTAAGAGAGAATGAAATATGAGTAGAGAAATCTGGATTCAGTTGAAAGCGCTCATATGAACCTCTAAAACTCTAAAATGCCTTGGGGTCAGTATACTTTTTCCATATACACCTGCCTAGACCCTAAGATCTTTGTTGGAGACAAAGCCTAGTGGTGTGAGATGGGGAGTCAAGGAAAAAGTCCTTTTGATAGCGGTACCCTAATTATTGAGTGGTCTTCCTGGAGATGCTTGCCTGGCTTCTACATTGGGTGAAGATCTCTCTATTAGAATATAAGAAAAGTCCTGTTGGATGAAGCCAAAGTTCAATCCAGTCCCGCATCCTTGTGTGGAAGCCCACAAGCTGTAACTGAGTGCAACTGTACCCTCCCTATTGGTATTCATAGGTGTGCTGCCTCTGACAGGGGAGGTGGAACTTGGTCATTGTGGCTAGCAGCCATTCCTCTACAAATTTTATTTGTCTAATCCCCTCTTGAAGCCGTCCAAATTGCTGGCTATCCCTACATCTTATGCGAGTGAAGTCCATAGTTTAAGTTTGTGCTGTGTGAAGAGATACATACTTTCTTCTGTCTGTCCTGAATCTTCCAACATTCAGCTTTGTTGGAGCACTTGGGGGGAAAGTATTCTATAAATACTAAAGACGATGGTGATATTTTAATAGCATTTGTTTGGTTTCCCATTAGTTGCCCCAGGCTCTTGTCTGGAAAGGCAGGGCACAATTTTAAGAAGCAAATAAGATTATTGGTGTTTGAAACGCTGTACGTGTAAAAGAAAAAGCTTGAAAGAGAAGCAGACTGTTGCTTTGGAGTTAGTTTCAATCTTGATTATTCCTTATGGTGGAGAAATCAAAAATGCTAAGCCACCTCAGCAGCCATTAAAATGATATATTATTGAAACTTACAGAACTGTAATAAACAGTTGGGATTGGGCAGTCAGTATCTCTGTGATTTTTACCTATGTGTTGGGAACATAAAACGACATAAACCAATATTAA
This sequence comes from Lacerta agilis, assembly GCF_009819535.1. NCBI lineage: Eukaryota > Metazoa > Chordata > Lepidosauria > Squamata > Lacertidae > Lacerta > Lacerta agilis. The sequence goes on along the minus strand of NC_046320.1, from coordinate 18,240,187 downwards.
AGCAGTTTCATTAAGCATTGAAGCCTTCTCCCTTGAAGTGGTGGGGGGGGGGTGCTTGAGTTTTCCTTTATTTGGCTCCCCAGATATTGTTGAACAAGGTTTTAATAGGGAGCTCAGCCATTGCTACTTAACATACATTAGAAATATCAGTAGTGCTGGTGTGATTTCATGTGCTTCAAAGTCTCTGTGACCATGTTCTTTTGTAAGGGAGCCTTTGAAAACAGCGGCTGACAAATGATTTGATGAGATTTTAAAAGGCTGCTGGAGAGCTGGACAAGGTTGCTGTATTCAACTGATAGAGTGGTTTTGATAGATTCCCTCCCCCCAATTAATGTTCATTTCATTCTTCAGGTTTTAGTCACCATCTATTGGCTGGGGAAAACAGCAAACAGCAGCACTGGTTTCAGTGGAGCAACGCTCAACCTGAGGGAGTTTGAAGGATTGCTAACGCAGCTGAGAAAGGTATTTGCTGTTGGGTTTTTTTCTACTAGTGGAACAATAGTGGGGTAGGAGAACTGAAGAAAAACCACACACATCTGACAACCAATTTGGTTTCAGATAGTACATGGTAAGATGAGTTGAAAAAGCCTAGGACACAATTTTTTATGGCCCTCTAGCAGCTACACTGGCTCATTTACCAGAAGTAATACATTTAGTGTTAACTCTGGAAGTGTATACTCAACTTTGTCCAAACTAAGCCTCCTAGAGCAAAATATACATAGGAGGCTTAGTTTGGTCACAATCAAGTACAGCCGTACCTCGGAAGTTGAACGGAATCTGTTCTGGAAGTCCGTTCAACTTCCAAAACGTTCGGAAACCAAAGCACGGCCTCTGATTGGCTGCAGGAAGCTTCTGCCCCATCGGATTGGCTGCAGGAAGCTTCTGCCCCATTGGACGTTCGGCTTCCAAAAATAGTTCACAACTTGGAACAGTCACTTCTGGGTTTGTGGCATTCGAAAACCAAGGTATGACTGTGTACACTTCCAGAGTTAACACTAAAATGCATTACTTCTGGTAAATGAGCCGCCGTAGCTGCTAGAGGGCCGTGAAGATTTGTATCCCTGGCTATTTAAACCAATCTACCCATGTACTGTCTGAAACCAAAGAGGCTCATTGGTTATCAGATGTGAAATATATTGGCATTCCCCCCCCCCCCGTCCTCCTAGCCTACTAGTACTCCTGCTGCAATTTCTGTCCATATTCTTCTGCCATCTTTAATGCTCATTGTTTTTTCATTCTTATCTCTAGCTAGTTGACTGAGGTTTTCTATCAGAGGGACTGAACGCTGATTTAGAGTGACGCTACTAAGTCACCGGTGGGCAGCTTGCTGCTTACGCAGGGGAAACCCCAAATTTTATGTGGCTCCCGAGGCCTCCTTAATCTTCCGTCCCATCAGAACAGCTTCCTTTCTGTTCATTTCCTCCCTATTTTTCTTGGCTTTTAAAAGTGTTCTTCTTTCTATGTAGTTTTAGAGGGACAGTAAAAATAAACACATTCTTTAAGAAGCAGCTTCCCTCCTCATGTTTTGGAAAACTAGTGTGATCCTGTTATTGTGTGCTCCCGAGGTTAACACTCCTGTAAGTAAATTGGTGGACCCACTGTACTCTAAAGATAATTAAAACAGTTAAGTATACCAAAAAAAAGCAAACACATTTTTAAAAAACCTAAAACCATACAAAGTAGACAGCCGTGGTAAAGGCTCATTTATCCAGCTCTTTCATTGGTACCTTGTAGCAAATAAAGGATGGTAACAAATTCAAACAAACAGATTAACAAATAAATATCGGAATGTATAGAAATATTGAAACATATCCCTCCTTCCAACAACCAGGTTAGCTTAATAATAAAAGTTGTGATGCAGATGGTTAAAAAATTTTTTTCTCAGCCTCCAATATTTTTGTAATATGTGAAATGGTTGAGGAAAGAGATCTTCTGTGTAGCTATTATGACTGCTTTTATTGCATGTCTGTGAATTTGATTTTTTCCAGATGGCTGTGATAACTGTTGTGTTACGGAATGCCATGCTTCAGATTATCTGTTTTTAAAGATGTCATAATGCAGATGTAAGCAATGGAATTGCACCACATGTTTTGGATGAGGCGATAATAATAGGATACACACAGAGATACAGGCTGCTTAGTTGTTTCCAGGTTAATTGCTATGCTAAATAATACTTTGCTACTCCAACAGCACATTTTCAAGGGTTGAAAGCGCTTTGCACCCGTTACCTTGGTGATCCTTACAACAGCCTTGCAAGGCAGGCCAGTACAGTATTACTAAGCCAAAAGGCAACTTTGTTAGCTAATGGCTGAGGGTTACTTCTCAACTCTAGCCACTCTCAAACATGAATCTGCCCTAATGGCATAGAGAATATAGAGGTGTGGTGCCTCTCGGTTTATGCATCTGTCCCCATTTTCCTTACAGACAAAACAAAGCTACTATTCAAGTAACAGAAGGACATTATACACACACACACACACACACACACACACACACACAGTTGATTCATTCTTTAATTTGTTCAAAGCTTAAGGTTGTTTTTAAAAAAGCAAACAGCCACAACAGCAACCCGGTTTTGTATCTTGAAATGTTTTATGAATGAAAACTGGCCCGTGTCACCGTCTAGCGCATCTGATTTTCATTTACCTTGCTGTCAAGTGTTTTCCACGATAGTGAAACATATTATCTTCCTCCTTCCCCGCCCCCCCCCCCACCTCTCAAAAACTGGCAATCTGCCAAAGGATTAAATTTATTCTATTGGTATTTAGAGCTTCGGGGGAATTTGGGAAAGATGTCAGATTGGTTGGGGAAGGTGCATGTGCTGAGGCGGGGGGGGGGGGGCGGGACACAAAGAGGATGTTTAAGTAGGATTGACTTTGGGGTCTGGAGGTCTGGTTCTCTTTTCAGAACGCATGGCACGCATATATAATGTTATGCGCTGAACAGCCATCTTGTAGGGATACAAAACAATTTTAATGTGTTTTGCACGCGGTGCGGATGATTACATTTGTATATGCCGCAATGTCTCAAAGTGGGTGGCCAGCTCTGCTGTTAAGCTGGGTGTGAGGCAACCCACATCAGTTGAAATATTTGGGTTACTATTAAAGGAAAAGCAAATTTGTCACTTGCTCATACAGTCGTACCTTGGTTCTCAAAATGCCTTGGTACTCGTACGTTTTGGCTCCCGAACGCCCCAAACCTGGAAGTAAGTGTTCCGGTTTGTGAACGTTTTTCAGAAGCCAAACATCCTGCAGCCAATCGGAAGCCGTGTCTTTGTTTTCGAACTGTTTTGGGCAATGCTTCCCCCCCCGGGGGGGGACACAGGGGTATGCATACCATTAAACATTTTGTGAATCTAAGTTTGGCCTTATCAAGGGGCAGTATTTCAATATGAGTAGGAAAATGAGAGTGCCCCTAAACATTTTTTTTTTAAGGGGAAAAAGCCCCGGTTTCGGGAGTTGAATGGACTCCCGGAATGGATTAAGTTCGAGAACCAAGGTTCCACTGTAGTTTCATTTGGGCACCACTTGGATTTATTTTACTCAAGGCACCCAAATTGTGGTGTTTTCTTTTCCTGGCAGAGTTGTGCACACCCAGCAAGGAAAGGAGAGCAAAGTCTAGAAGAGGAAGGTTAAAAGAGTTGCACACATGTGTCACGGCGCCCCAGCTTCCCTGGGTCCTCTGCTGCATGGGCAAAGTTCCCGGCTAAACAAAGTGTACCCCTTTGATCGCCCACCCTTATCTTTAGACTTTCTACTGCCACTAGGCGAAAAATGTCCTCTGTATCTCTTTGACAACAGCTCAAGAATAGCACAGGCCTTGGCTCTTGACATGGGGTAGTAAATTAAGAGACCACAAGATTATTATGAAACAAAGTTTATTAAAATATTTAAAAAATTCTAGTCCATCTTAGGGGAAAAGAATTAAACACAATAAAAGTTACTTGCATGCAAAAGCATCCCTCCCACTTGGAGCAAAAGAACAAATAAACAGAGTTAAGCCCCATCTACTCTCCCTGAAAATTAAAAAGTCCTTCACGGTAACATTTTAATGAATCTTACTTTAGAGTTGCAGCTTTTCCTTCTGTTTTTCCTCCTTATCATGCTGAGATCTACCTTGATCTGGCTATCAAAGCAAGATGCTTGAGGTTTTGGCATTTAATTCCCAAAACCAGACAGCCTAAGTGTGATCCACTGCGTCAGCAAATCCAGATTTATATTTTTATAATATAGAACAGTCCATTTCCTTCACAACATGCTATATTTTTAGATATGCTGTAAGCGGCCCAGAGTGGCTGGGGAAGCCCAGCCAGATGGGTGAGGTATAAATAATAATTTTTTTTTGGCAAATTAAACTTATGGACCATGCAGAGATGGCAAAACTGACAGCAAAGCTGAGAGACTACGATAATGAGAAGTTTAAAAAAAAGAGTGGGAAACATTTATTGTATATGTGCAAAAACATTGTAAACAAGTTGAAACATTAGCAGGTTTGGACTAAACGCTTGCAATTACCAGAAACTCAGATAATTTAGGATATAATAATGGATTAATAGGAGATATGGAACTGCAGAAGAATTTGGTGTATATAAGAAACCAAAAGTGGGAATGGAGGGAAGTAGTGAGATTTTAAGAATCTCATTAGAGATAGTGTTGAAATGATAAATAAATACATGGGGAATGAGGTGGGGGGGAAGGTATTTTTGATGTTGATTGTGGAATCATTATTCGTTATGGAAAGAAGAAGAAAAAACCAATAAAATTAATTTATTTTAAAATAAATTATTATTATTACGGTATTATTATTACAGCTACCCTAGCTCAGTATTTTGAGCTGAAAATCAAAGGGAGTCTGCATACTAAGAGAGGACTGAGGTCCAAGTGGGTAGGCAGAGTGCATTGTGGGATGTAGATGTGGGTTTTCGTATCATTATGAGAGCATTGGTCAGAAAGTTGGGATTGGTGGACAGCTGCCCTGTGTGGTGATCCACTGAACTGCAGGTAATCACTTCAGTGAGTATCCTGAGGCCTTGGGCTGATCCTGTCCCCCCCCCCCAGGCCAGCCATTGACTCCTCCTAGACAGGAAAGCGTATAAGATTCATTTTTCACATGGGCTAGTCCCATGTGCTTTTGAATTATGGTGCTGGAGGAGACTCTTGAGAGTCCCATGGACTGCAAAAAGATCAAACTTATCCATCCTTAAAGAAATCAGCCCTGAGTGCTCACTGGAAGGACAGATCCTGAAGTTGAGGCTCCTGTACTTTGGCCACCTCATGAGAAGAGAAGACTCCCTGGCAAAGACCCTGATGTTGGGAAAGATGGAGGGCACAAGGAGAAGAGGACGACAGAGGATGAGATGGTTGGACAGTGTTCTCGAAGCAACTAGCATGAGTTTGGCCAAACTGGGAGGCAGTGGAGGATAGGGGTGCCTGGCGTGCTCTTGTTTATGGGGTCACGACTGAACGACTGAACAACAACAACAGTCCTTCCCCTGCCCACCCCCTTAATATTCTTAAGAGGGTCTCTTCCCCAGTCCTCAGAGAGTAGCTGGAAGTGAGGAGGCAGAAAAGGCCCTCCTTTCCTTCCACTCTTCAGTTTTAATCTGAAATCTTCGGCGCAGTACTGCGCCCAGAGCTCAGAAACTGCTTGCCCTAATGAAATTCCCCGTCGCAAAATACGCCTAGAACAATGGGAGTTTTGAACACTGGTTGAGCCTTGCCTGAGCCACAAGCTCTTCCTGAGCTCATACTTGTTCCTGCATCATTCCTTGTCCCTGGCTTGCTCCGGGTTTTTGCCTCGTGGGTTGTCCTCCGGCTCTGATTTACTCTTTTGCTCTTGACTTCTGGCTGGTCCCACAACTCCTGACTTGCTTCAGTCTGCTGTCCAAAGCCTGGTCCTAACAGCACCAGGCTTGCAAGTAAAATCTGCAGAAGTCACACTAGCCCTCCCACATTTTCATTAGCCTGCTTTATGCACAAACGTGTGTTAGTTGGTTAGGAAATAAATATGTGAATGGGAAAATTGAAAATGCTAAACGTTTGTAAAGAACCATACCTAGTAACTTACCTGGGTAAACAGAAGAAAGAGACACCATGAAACGCTGCATTTTCATCTGATCAAATTATTTAAAATTCCTTAAACTTTGTGATTTTACCTTACAGCTATTTGCCGTCTCCACGCTTGGCCTTAGGGGACCTTGGCTTTAAGCACGCTATGGGACTTTTGGCTGCCAACTCAACAGTGACCCCAATTACTAAGTTTTCTCCCTGAGAAGTTTGTAGGGCATTTGAGTTTTTGAATCATCCTGCTTCATATGTAAAGCCCTTTGTATGCTTCTGTGCTATCTCCTCTCTGCTGTTCATGGTACTGGGTTTTGTTGTGTTTTGTTTTGTTTCACATAGGATTTCATAGACCTGATCCCAGGATGTCGCCTAATGTGTCATAATAGCAAAGGGACTGATGTACAAACTGGGAAGCTTCCGATCTAAAGCCCACCTCTCTCAGTAGCATTTAGACAAGCTGGTGGCCTCTCTCTGCCCTGCTCCTCACCTGCAATGCGGCTGTAATAATCGTGGCCAATTTTGGAAGAAATGCAATGCCTGTGTGACCATGAAATGAGATTGGGCTATGTAGCGAGGAACAGGCCTTATTCTTAGGGTCTATAGGGGAAAGTGGTCTCCCTCTAGTGCAGGATTTTCCAGACCTGAGCCTCCAGCTGTTTTGGGACTACAACTCCCATCACCCCTAGCTAGCAGGACCAGTGGTCAGGGGTGATGGGAATTGTAGTCCAAAAGCAGCTGGAGACCCAAGTTTGGGAAACCCTTCTCTGGTGCATCATTTTCCTTTCCTTTATGTAAATGTACAGTTCCTGTGAGGGATCCTATTCCCTCCCCTTCACTACTTCCCCAACAGTGACTCTCCCTAAGTTTCACTGACAACTAGGATGAATCTTTCAGTGTTCAGTTGTCTCTGGGGTACCTCAGGGCTCTACGTTTGAAAGCCTCTTGCCACCTATGGGATCTCCCTACCAGGGTTCCCAACTACTGCAGTTTGCCTTCCCTTTAGGCAAATAAGTGGCACACTTGGCTTCACTGTCCAGCCCTCTGTATGACAGGAGAATAAGCAAACAGTTTCCTCTTCCTCAGGAAAGCTTTGTTCTCTCCTCTTAGTCACACCTCTTAAGGTACTGATCCACTGCCACAGTCAGCGAACGTTTAAGCACATTTAACTTTATTAGGCAACTTGAAAACATGGATGTCTCGGGTTATTACTGGTACAAATCTTCTTCTCATGTAATTCAGCTTTGTTATAATATTTCCTGCATCCCTTTAGCAATGGTAATGACCTTTCCTCCCATTCCCCAAAGCCTAACCTTGCAGTTTCTCTCTCTAACCCTCCACCCCCAACTGCCAAACCCCCAACTGCCTTTCAAGGCTGTTCCCCCTCCTTTTAGAATGCCACCTAGCTCCGCCTCCCAGGGAACACCTACCTAAAATGGGAGTGATAGGTTAGCCCATGATGAACCTGAATCATCAGCAGGCATTATTCCACCACAGGTCCCACAAGGAAGAGTTTCACTTGTGACATCCAGCAGATATCATGTAAGTGGGTACCTTGTATCTGCCCTATGTACCCAAGAGGAACCCTGCAGCATACAAGTCTTTGCTGCACACCTGCCCTCCTAATAATAGTAATCGTAATAATTATTATTTCCACTTTAGTATGTAAATTTGGGAGAAGCTCTTTGGGGGGGGCGGGGGGCGGACAAGACCACAGTATGAGACATGAGACCCTTTCATTTCCAAAGCATATATATATATATCTGTACATAGGACAAACTAAGCTGGTCTGAGCTATCGGCTGTTGGTGCACAGGTCAAGAGAATTGGTGTTTTCTGTAGTCCTTCAGTGAAAGCCCTGGGCAGCTTACTTATTAAGCTAAGAAAGTTTTAGGAGTGCACCTAAATACAAAAAGCAGGGATGCAAGAATGGCTTATTTGCATACATATTTATCCTTCCGGTTCTCTTGTTGGGAAGCTGTGATTGCCTTTGTTTCCCCATTGAGTGTCAAGTCTGGGATCACCTCTGGGTAATGTGCGAAATTGCCCAAGTTTCACACGTGACTGAGGATCTGAACCTGGGTTCCCCCCACCTAATGCTGAGGACCATTTCACACAGAATGTAGTAAGGATGCTTGAGGGATTTGATTCCTGTGAAATCCTATGTGACCTGATCCACATTTGAATGTTCACATTGGAACATTTATATTCTTCTGGGGGAGGGGGCGTTGCACGTCTCCGAATTTTGTGATAGGGTTTTTAGAGAGAATATATTTAGAAAAGCATACACTGAGGTAAAGCACCTACTCAAATACATATGTTTGTGGTGGTAATGCATACAGTATTTAAATAGAAATGTAAATAACAATAGCCATTCAGATTTAAAATATATTTTTAAAAAATCACAGATTCATTCAGAAATAAAACAAGATGGACTTATGAATGAACACAATGTGAAATTGACACGAACTGGAAACAGAACGATCCATTCATCCGTACAGTGGGAAGCCCAGGGGGCACAGCTAACTCAGAGGCTTAGCCGATCATGACTCCTTGACAAATATGCCATTACGGCATACAGATCTGCAAACCTCTGTTGGTTGAATTTGCACGTTGGTTTGAGACGGATACGTGCAACATCTTCCACATCTGTTTATATAATCAAGTGAAGCAGGCCTCTGGCATGACTTCTTTAATTTGTACCACATGATACAGATACTTCTGCACCTGTTGGCAGTTTTGCACCTTTTCAAAAGGACTCCTTGAGAAGCATTTCTCACCTTGGGCTTTTCTGATGACCACATCTGAGGGTGATGTTATTGCCCCTGCCTTTTTGACTCACAGGGAGAAGCAGGGGCTGGGTGGACTTCCACAAGTTTGCTTTTCAGCATAGGGCCTTATTTTTTGTTTCTCTTGGCCTCATCCTGTTGTAACTGATGATAAGATACCGGCTGAAACAAGGGGCAATGTTCTTCCAATAATGCAAGGCTGAGGATGGCTTCTACTGACCTTTTCCCTCTTCTGGAGCTTTCAGTGTTTTAGTATGTGCAGCTTGCTCTGGAAAGAATTTATAATCGGGAGGCTGTCAAAGGCGGCCATTGTTCTCACTGCTCTGAACATGTGGGTCAGATACAAGTGCTTTCATATCCCCCCAGAGCCAGGAGCTGGCAACAAACAAAGAGCAAGGCTGAATTCTTCAGAGGCATCAGGAAAAGCGTTTTGCATATTTTTCGGCTGCTGATTGCTCCGGGAAGAAAGACATCCCCTCTTTCATAACTGGAATTTCTCTCCGAGGTAGAAAGAGGCTGTCTCCTGCAGCTCGCTGCTTCGTTGTTTGACTGAGCCAAAAGCAGCAACAGCAGATTCTCTCTGCAGGTGTCCAGAGCCAGTGCGATATCTAGGTGGAAATGATCAGCTCGGTGGAGTTAGACGTGCCTTGCCTGCTAACTTAAACCCAGGATGCCTTTGCTCATATGATATGGACAATGGCCTATATGATATGGATATGGACGCAGAGCCACCCATGTTTCAGGTCAATGCCTTTTTTTTTTTACTTCTTGGTACAGAGTCATCTGGTACTGGACCTAATGGTCAGGGGTCCCTTTACCATTTTGCACTTGTAAATCTATACCTGATGAAAGTGAGCTCTAGCCACAATCAGTGGGTTAGTCTTTTAAAGTGCCACACATCGACGCCACTTCTCTTCTTTAGAACATGTTAACCTGCTTTCTTCCAATTCTCTGTACAAATCTGGTGTGTTTTCATTCTGCACATTGTCACGGTGGATTGTTGTTTTGCCTTTAACGGTAGTCTCTTCGTAGTTAACTTGGAAAATGGTTTTGGTTAGAGAGTGGTGGGCAGAGAAGTTTTGGGTGGAAGACTGACTTGTCTCTTTTTGTAAGCATAAAAAGGTGGTACAAGAATGGTGTTGTCGGTTGTGGTGATGTGTACATTTTACCCCACTGACTCCTCTGGTAAATGGCATTGGAGACAGACTTTCAACTCCCTTAGAAAAATATCTCTCTGTCCCCAGCCGTAGGTTCTAGGCATTCTAGATTCACAGAAAGTTCTTACTGTTTGCATTAAGGGTATTCCTTTTTTAAAAAACCAACAACAACAAACCACTTTGTGTGTGTGCTTCTTCCACATTAGGAGACTGAGGATGTTGAGAGCCCCAAGCGCAGCATCCGTGACAGCGGCTATGTAGACTGTTGGGACTCTGAACGCAGCGATTCCCTTTCTCCTCCTCGCCACGGAAGAGATGATTCTTTTGACAGCCTGGATTCCTTCGGCTCCCGCTCCCAGCAGACGCCGTCTCCAGATGTGGTGCTGAGAGGAAGCAGCGATGGTAAGCTGTGCTCTCCAGGGCTCCTTTTGAATGCGACACGCGGCTCTTCTGGTGTGAAATAGCTGGTGTGCTGCCGCTCAAGAAGCTTGGCTTGAGTTTTGGAAGCGTGATGTGCCTTTTAATCCCACAAAGTTGGTAGGGAACTCTCTTTGAATGCCAATTTATGGTTTGAGGGCTGTCTAGAGTTTTGGGGTCACACTATGGCGGAAGCTTTTTTCCTTACTAGCAATTACAAGCTGTGGCGGGGTGGGGGAATGTCATAGCAGTCTAGGGCACTTCTTGGGCCTGAAATGTAAGGAGATGATGATGATGATGATGATGATGATGATGATAATAATTAATAATAATAATATACTTATACCCAAGAAGGCCATCTGCCTGGTTCCCTGTAACTTTGCTTCTCTCAGGGAGGGAACCACCAGAAGGCCTTCAGAGCTGGACCTCAGTATCTGGGCTGAATGATGGAGGTGGATACGCTCCTTCAGGTATACTGGGCTGAGGCCGTTTAGGGCTTTAAAGGTCAGCACCAACACTTTGAATTGTGCTCAGAAATGTACTGGGAGCCAATGTAGGTCTTTCAGGACCGGTATTATATGGTCTTGGTGGCCACTCACAGTCACCAGTCTAGCTGCTGCATTCTGGATTAATTGTAGTTTCCAGTTAACCTTCAAAGGTAGTCCCACATAGAGCGCATTGCAGTAGGCCAAGCGGGAGATAACTAGAGCATGCGCCACTCTGGCGAAACAGTAAATTGATTGACCAGGAGTCATGGTAAGAACATAAGGGCTGGTTAGATCAGGCCAGTGACCCAACTAGTTCAGCTTCATAGAATTGTAGAGTTGGAAGGGACCCTGAGGATCGTCTAGTAGTTCAACTTCCTGCAGTGCAGGAATGTGCAGATGTCCCATATGGGTATCAAACTTGCAATCTTGGGACTATCAGGAGCCTGCTCCAACCAACTGAGCTATCCAAGGAATCACCTTGTTTTTAAGGTGGCCAACCAGATGCCTATGGGAAGCCCAAAAGGAGAACCTGAGGGCAGCTGTATTCTTCCTACGTTTGGTTCTCAGGAACCGGTATTCAAGAGCATGCTGCCTCTAATCAGGGAATCTGAGCATAGCCATTGTGGTGTAGGGGGGAAACTTGAAAAGTTAACATTTAGTTAGCAGATGATATAGCTAGTCAGGCATTTGTTTGCTAGTTGGTTTATTTAGATATGTATAGGCTGCCTTTTAGGGTTAAACCACTGAAGGAGGCCTTGTGCACGCATGCAGATCAGTCGGCTGCAACCTTAAAATGCCATAACAATAAAATACTAAGAACTAGCAGTATCACCAATCACAACAACCTGCAGCACAGTGTAAAAAATTAGATTTAAAAAATAATTACAATATTGCAGTTCTGTATCATGGAGTAGCACAATAAAAAATAGCATGCTCTTTTTTAAAAGAAGAAAAAAGAAGAAAGCAGCTTTAAATAAATGGGTCTTCAAAGGCCTATAATGATGGGGACAAGAAGGTTTCGGTTGAAACAGTCCCATGGACATGGGGACCCCGCTGAGAGTGCTCCACGTGTTGTAAACTTGTACAATTTGTACATAAATGGAGGTATACAAGTGGGATATGGGAGGATGCAGATCTCAAGGTGTGAGCTGGTTGATATGGATGAAGGTGATCCTTCAGGTCACCTGGTCCCAAGCTATTTAGGGCAAGGCAGGGACCTTCAAGATGCCATTGGACTGCATCTCTTGTCCCTTGTGGTTGGACATTATGTCTGATGCAAATGGAATTCAGCAACATCTGGAGAGCTACAGTTAGTAGACTCGGTTCTCTGTCCCTGTCCATGTTGGTGGCGCTGTGGCTCTTGGGCTTGCCAATCAGAAGATCGGTGGTTCGAATCCCCGTGACGGTGGTGAGCTCCCGTTGTTCTGTCCCAGCTCCTGCCAACCTAGCAGTTCGAAAGCACATCAGTACAAGTAGATAAATAGGTACCACTGTGGCGGGAAGGTAAACGGCGTTTCTGTGCGCTCTGGTTTCCGTCACGGTGTTCCGTTGCACCAGAAGCGGTTTAGTCATGCTGGCCACATGGTCTGTGGACAAACACCGGCTCCCTCGGCCTGAAAAGCGAGATGAGCCCCACACCCCATAGTCGCCTTTAACTGGACTTAACCATCCAGGGATCCTTTAACTTTTACCTTTACCTTTTGCGACACTACCATCTTTGAAAAGAAAGTAAAAAAAAAAATGTTAAAAGGCCTCGAGTTCATTTTGTACAGTTGTTCAGAAATGTGTTCCCTTTCTCTCATAATACTTGAACTTCAGGTCATCCCATGAAACTGAGCATCCTGTGGCTAAATCTACTTCATGGGATGATCCTGAGTTCAAGTATTATGGTAGGTTCACTACTGGCTTTGATGGCTTTTTGAAAAGGATTAGCAAATTGGGGGGGGGGGGGTTGTATCCATGGCTATTAGCTAAGGAATCTTCGTCTTCAGAAATGGTATTACTCTGAGTGTCATACACTGGAGATAAGCAACGATGGATGACCACCGCTACTTCCAGAGACATCTGGCTGACTGCTGCTTAAAATGCTGAATGAGACGGGCTTTGATCAAACCCAGCAAGGCAGTTCTTGTGTTGTCATCTAGCTATATCTGTACTGCAGCTGCTTGTTGAATATTTCTGCTTAAGACAGCTAAAATATTATGCCTGCAGAGAGCTAGAGGAGTTTTTCTTGGAGCTGTGTGAACACAGCAGTTATTGTATTTCTGACCTTCAAATTCAAGATTATAATAGGAAAAACATATTATAGGACGTCCCCGTGTGTTCTCAATTATCACTGCTAACTGAAGATTTCCCTGTGCAAGGGGCAATACTCAATTGTGGTTTTTTTTAAAAGTTTAATGCAATAGAGATGTGGGTCATTAAAAAAAAATCTGCCCTCATTTGTGCAGTCCCATGAGCAGTGTGCAAATGTGACCTTGTGAAACTTCAAGGTGGATCTTAAAGCACAATAGCTTTTACTGACAATTTAAAATCTTGATTCTCACTCTTAAGTAGCAACTGGAATTCATAACAAAATCGAAAATTCTTTCTAGTAGCACCTTAGAGACCAACTGAGTTTGTTCCTGGTATGAGCTTCCGTGTGCATGCACACTTCTTCAGATACCTTAAGTAGCAACTGGAATTCATGTTTCATTTGCCCGTTGCATTTAAGGAGCACTTTTATATATGTCATGTTCTGGGGCAATTGACACTCTGAAGCCTGCAAACCATACATTTGTTTGCTGGGGGGAAGGAGATGGGCACCTTTGCACCAGATAGTCGCAGTGATCCTCCTACTGGCACACTTGAATTAAGCATTTAAACTTGTCTCAATTCTTTGCTTTCCTTTTGTTAATTTCTTTCTTTCTTTTCCACATAGGCAGAGGAAGCGATTCGGAATCTGACTTGCCGCATCGAAAGTTGCCAGATGTGAAAAAAGACGATATGTCTGCAAGGCGGACATCTTATGGTGAACCCAAATCAGTTGTGCCTTTTAACCAATACCTCCCCAATAAGAGTAACCAGACTGCCTATATTCCGGCTCCTCTCAGGAAGAAGAAAGCCGAACGAGAGGAGTTCAGGAAGAGCTGGAGTACTGCTACTTCTCCCCTAGGAGGAGAGAGACCTTTCAGGTAAGGACTTGGCCACTTCTCAGGTTACCAAGCCAGAACCACCTCAGCCTAAGCATCTCCCATTCACAGGTGACCAGCAGATGGTTTCTGGCCTTGTTCTCTCTTGCTTGACTAATTGCAAGATGGCAGTCATATGGAATGCAGTTTGACTTAGAACATCACATAAACAGCTCTGCTATACTTAGTTTATTGAAACATTACAACAGAATTACTTAATGAGTCTTACTGTGGACATACGGTGTCTTGTCCTACTTTGTTTTTAACAAGATGCTGGGTTTCATATTAGTACCATTTACGTTACTTGAAGCCAGAACTTTGGTTCAGATGCTGTAAAACCTCACAGATTGCCGTCGCGGGTTCTACAGTTTTGTACTCATCTTTCTCTTTCCTCAATTCCCTCCCAAATCCACCATTTCCAGGAAGCCTAAGTCTAAGTCCTCATCCCTGACTAACACAGAAGCCTCAGTACAGTCAAACCTCGGCTCCCGAACGCCGAAAACCTGGAAGTAAATACTCCGGTTTTCGAATGTTTTCCGGAAGCCAAACATCCGACGCAGCTTCCACTTGAGTGCAGGAAGCTCTTGCAACCAATCGGAAGCCGCGCCTCAGTTGTCGAATATTTCGGAAGCCAAATGGGTTTCCAGAACAGATTATGTTCAGCAACCAAGGTTTGACTATATGTATAACTGCAGTTGGTCGTATTCTGCTCTTATTGCCGCTCTCTTTTCTTTTCCCTTGCTGGACTACCAACTAAGTCTCAATCACAAGGTCCTTGACACAGCAACCTTCCTTTTTGTGTGTGTGCTTATTTTATCCTGTAACGTGCCAAGGGCACTGATGGAGCACTGAAGGATAGTGAAGGAAGTAGCGTTATTTATTTACTTTTTAATAGAACTCCTATCCCACTTTATAGCCCAGAGAGGCTCTCAAAGTAGCATAAAAGAGATTCTCCCACTGCCTTTGGCCACTGTCTACTAGGCATCTAGCTCACTGAAGGCCTCTGAGACAAGGTTGTAGGCCTAAGCAGCTGGAACTCACTTACCCAGTGACAAGTCTTTCTTTCCGACCATTGACAGGTGGCTGTTCTGACTGATTTGGAACAGTCACACAGACACATGCTGTCTCCTGACAGTGATTTACATGAGCCACAGCAGTCCCCGGGGTCAGATGTCATTTGCCCCATGTGTCTGCATCCATGGAGACAATGGTGCACGAAGGCTTTGAGAATATATGAAGGTGTTTCCCCCACCTCAACGTTGTGTTTTTAAAAATGAATATCTCCTCTTCCTCAAGTTTTCCTTTGTTTTAAATCTGGATATAATGGGTTCGATCCAGACAAAATTCATTGGACTTGGTTCCCATTGAACTTAAGCCATGATTTACTTCCTCCATTGATTTTGATGGGGCGTTAATGCAACTAGTTTATTCTAGATCCAACCCAGTGCGTTTCCAAGCAGAATTCAAAGTCTTTGTGCTGACCTTTAAAGCCCACACAGCATCGGTCCTGTATACCTAAAGGAACGTCTCCACCCCCATCGTCCAGCCCGGACACTGAGGTCCAGCTCCAAGGGCCTTCTGGCGGTTCCCTCACTGCGAGAAGTGAGGTTACAGGGAACCAGGCAGAGGGCCTTCTCGGTAGTGGCACCTGCCCTGTGGAATGCCCTCCCATCAGATGTCAAGGAAATAAGCAACTATCTGACTTTTAGAAGACATCTGAAGGAAGTTTTTAATGTTTAATGATCTATTGTGTTTTTAATATTCGGTTGGGAGCCACCCAGAGTAGGCGGGGAAACCCAGCCAGATGGGCGTGGTATAAATATTAAATTATTATTATTAGATTATTACAATATGTGTGCATATATGCAAGAACGTGAGTGTAATGCCTTTCGATTCACATCCACATGTCAAAGTGGTGGAATCCCTCCCCCCGCGCTTTAGTAGTGGCTCACATTTAAAAAGCCACCTCCACCTTTTAATTCAGTGCTGAATAAACTTAACCCGATCTGCACGGTTGCAAGCAGCAACAGGGCAGGACCGTGCTGTGAAATAATCTGCCCTGTGTCACTTGTTAGCAAAAGCCACCCTGAAACTATAGAAGAGGAACAAACCGAAGTACTGGCACAATCTGAAGAAGAGTGTTTGGGCTCTTGCGTTTCTACTGCAAACCCCTCTGGGAAGCCTGTTCAAACAGAAGTGAACCACGGAGAGCCTTTGCGTCAGCCTTCTACACATTCTGCCAACAAAGCAGCGGGGCCCAGAAATCCCAAAAAAGATCCCGAGGAACTGGGCAAGCTACGAAGGATTGAGCAGGCCGGTATTAAGATCATGCCAGCTACACAGCGCTATGGTAGCAGGTTAGCTCTACCACACTGTGGGACTTGGTGTGCGCATGCATTTGGTATTTGCCATGCCGTGTGGGTTTTTTGGGGGGCTTTTTGCTGCAACGTCATGTTCCGTAACACGAGAAAAATAACCTCATAAATGTGCCTGTTGCTTCCTCGCTGGAATTCACTGCAAGATTTTTAGAAAACAATAGCTGGGAATTTCAGGCCGGCGCGCTGCAGTATTATCTGTTATTAAACACATTCATTGCAACTGAGCGATTATGGTGCAGGAATTTTTGGCTGGAAAAGAGTTGTGTGCTCTAATTACTGTGCCCTCTTAACAGGCTCTAAATGTGCAATTTTCTTGGAGCGGTTGAGCTTCGCTTTCATGAGCGCAAAAGCAAAAATGAGGTTAGCAGTTGCATCAAAGGATGTCTAATTTAAAACAGAGGAATCGTAAAAATATCCAGCTCATTACATTTTTTTCTGGTAGAGCATGGAGACTGTTCAACAATTTGCTGTAAGCAAACACGTGACAGTAATGTTATCAGCAGCCATCCCTTCTCTTTCAGTTGTTCAGGCACGTCTGATATGAGGGTAGCTTGTTGGTTTCAGCTTTTCTACCTGTGGATATTTGCGCAGGGTGGATCAGTTAGTTGGGCTACTCTGTCAGAATACAGACATGTTTGTGCATTCGTGTGCAGCTTGGCACATGGAGGAGTCCGGCTTGGGGTTTCTGGCCTTATGGTTCCTGTTTGTTTATTTATTTATTTATTTTGCATTTTTTAAAAAAAATCAGGCTTCTGTATCTGTTTCAAACTCTTGCTGATGGAATAAAAACAGCAAAAGGGTGTGAGAGAATGCCCATCAAAGGTGCAGTATATATGTGTGTGTATATATATAATCTTTTTATTTGATTTTTGAAGAAAAAAAGGGAGACAGAGAAAGACAAATAAAATAAACATACCTCAAAAAACAGTACAAAATCCAAATATCGAGATTACTCTGAATCTCCTGACTTCCCCCATCCCTTCCATGGGTCCTTTTCATTCTATTTTCAACTGCATATCAATACTTCTCCAATTTTTTCATCTTCCTAAGTTAACTATGCATTCTGTTACGTATTTAAAATCCTGCTAATGTTTTGACCCGTTTACAGTGATTTTGTATATACTTTATAAACATTTCCCTTAAAAAAAAAAAAATCTTGTCTTCTTGATTCCTGAGCTTCTCAGTTCATTTGTCATTTTGGCATAGTCCATCAACTTGATTTGGCATTCTTCTCTGGTCGGGGTAGTCTCTTCCTTCCATCTCTGGGCTAGTAACATCCGAGTGGCCATTGTAGCATACGTAAACAGTTTCCTCTGGTCTTTTGGGATCTCGGTACCTATAATTCCTAATAGAAAAGCTTCTGGTTATTTTAAACATTTCCTCCCCATTTCATTATATATCATTTCCCATTACATTGCAATTCCACCACATATGATAAAAGGTACTTTCTTTTTCTTTACATTTCCAGCATATATTGGTCCTTGTTCTATACATTTTTGCTAATTTTACCGGGGTTAAATACCACCGGCAGTTCATTTTCATATAGTTTTCTTTCAATAAAGAACATGCCGTAAATTTCAGATCTATTTTCCATAGCCTCTCCCAATCTGTCGTTTGTATCTTACGTCCCACATCTTTCACCCATTGTATCATCACAGATTTGACCTGTTCATCTTTTGTATCCCATTCCAGGAGCAAATTATACATTTTTTTTGGACAACAATTTAAAATTATCTTCTAAGATCTCTCTTTGAAATCTTGATAACTCATGACTAAAACTTTCTTTTTATCCATTTTTTTTTTAAAAAAAAATCATTGAATTGATTGTATTCTAGCCAATCTGTTACCAGTTCCCTCAAAGGTGCAGTATTAATATTGTGGTGAATTGCAGGTCCAAGGGTTATGCATAAAATTGCATACAGTCAAACCTTGGGACTGCAGAGGAGGGGAAGAGAGAGAGAGAGAGAGAGAGAGAGAGAGAGAGAGAGAGAGAGAGCAGCACCCTCAGAACCACCATTCCAAGTAGCCTTGCCCAGCAAGCGAGGCAGAGAGCTTAAAAGCTCTTTTCACGTCAAGTAACCCCAAGGAGACCCAATGCTAAAAGAGCTCAGAACTTGACTTGAGTTGCTTCACCTAGATTGCCTTCAACTACATATGGTTGAAGTTGCGCAAGTCAAATGCTGGTAAGACAAGGGATTGCTGCAACGTATTCTTGGTATGATCTCCAGTAGTACTGGTTTGCTACAGATGCAGCTGTAATAAAACTAATGGAAATGGCTTAATTGCAAGAAGGGCTGCTTGGTGCGCATACACACACACACACACACACACACACACACACGAGAGAGAGAGCGAGAGAGAGATTATTCTAAACTCAGAGTTGCTTTGAATGTCCTGGTCAACATGAACAAAACAATGGACGCATGAGTATCTTACTCGTGTGAACAGTGTAACAGAGCAGCACATTAGTGCAGCCTGAAGCTTTTATTTTTTGTGGAAAATGAAGACAGCCACCTTGCCTGACTTGGTAATTTCCAAATCATGCTGCTGATGCACAAAAACATGTTTTCCTGAGCAAGCTTGATGGTGTTTAGTATTTGCTCAAGTCAGGTGCCGGCACGTCGTTGGAACCAGCCAGGGCTTGCCCACGGCATTTTGCCGCCTGAAGCAAAGGACAAGATGGTGCCCTTGCATTCCAAATACAGGAACTGACTGGACTGGCAGTGGGGCAGGTGCCCCTCCACAACTGCGCCTGGTTTTGCTGGTTTTGAGAGCTGCCATTGCATCTCTACCAGTATCTGAAACCGTAAAAACCAAAGTTCCAAGTTCCACTTGCCGAAAGTGTGCGGAGATTCGTGGGAGCTTCAGGCACACCTGGAAGTCGCAGTGGGGAAGATGTGCAAGCCCCCGTTTTGCAAGGGAATGTCTGAAGCCACTTTCCTGGTGCTTTTCCAACGATATCTCATGTATTAGTTTGTATGGCAGGCAATAGCAGAACCAAGGGTGCAATAACCAAGGGTGTTTCAGGGGTGGGAAGAAAGGGCACCAGTTATATTCTGCATCTTTTCTTTTAATGAACTTTTTAAGTTTCCCCACCTCATCAATGGGACCATAACCCAAAACCTTCAACACAGGGGGCGGGTGGGGACTTCTGCTATTACTGTAAAGAAAAAGAAATTCATTTTGAGAAATTGTAAGTGCTAGAAGGAAACGTAAGAATCTAGAGAGTGTCTTTCTGTTAAGCACATGGCCAGAAGCTCTTACTGGTAGTTTTTGATTAGAGGAAAAAAGAATTTTGAAGTGTTTTTGAGAATAACAGTGCCTCTTTTAAATGGTGAAATAAGTAATTCTTGTTCTGTTCATGTTCGTTCCACAAATAATTAAAGCAGGAAATAAAAATCCATTGTCACTAACTGTGCATGCATGGAATTTCGGTTTTTGCAGCATGGAGTCTTAAATTATGAACGCTTTCTCAGAACTAATGGCTCGTACAGCATATTTTGTTTGCCTTTTTAAGAAATATGGAGAGTCGTTTTTTTGTCATTTCACATCTGGATTTCCCATTTAACTTTGCTATGTATCAGTCAATTGCACATGTGCGAAATGGATGAGCTTACCCCAGACATCATCCTTCGCAAAGAGAACCCCTTTATGCTGAGCTATCAGCGAAAAGATTCTGGGTCCGAAGATGAACGAGATGACAAGATTCCTGACCTAGAGAAGGATGATTTTGCTATACGCAGAGCAAGACTAAACCAGCCAAAACTTACGTTGCCATTTAACCAGTATCTACTTGGATCTTATGCAAACAAAGATCGAGGTAAAGTGGAAGAAGGGAAGAAACAAAAGAAAAAGCAGGAATGTTCAAGGTGTGCTATTCTGCTTGTTTCTGTATTATGGTATTTAATTTGGGATTATTTTTTACCAGGCAATGGTGTTGGCACTTCAGTGTAAGCTCCCCATTTTTCAGTGGGTTCACAGGGGATGTGGGGGAATTCAAAACTCTCTGCAAAGTTTGTCTGGGTGCTCTCTTAAAAGTTGTAGGGAAGGGGAGGAGTGTCTGGATCAGTTAAATTTGGACTGGGAATATAAAGTGTGGAATATAAATTGGTTGGTTTGACAGCCACTGCTCTTCTAGTCTGCTAGTTAAGGGTGGAGTCTTCCACAAGACGTAAGAAAAGGATATAATACGGAGGAGGCTCTGGGATTCCCTCCCAACGTTTTACTGTTTTTTAATCTGAAAAGTAGCATCAGAAACTGAAATCAGAAATGGGAGTGAGAATGACTGCTCAACCCTCTTACTTCCTGCTGTTTTTTATATTCAGCATCACTTTCCTGCTGCTTGACTCTGCAATTTCTCCCGCCCAGCTGGGAAAGGAACTGTTTGTTTGTTTGTTTGTTTGTTTGTTTACTTGTTTGCTTGCTTGCTTGCGTGTTTACAGCATATATATATGGCATAGCACTGTCCTCTGTGTGGCTTAGGTACATGCAGTAGACCAGGGGTCAGCAAACCTTTTCAGCAGGGGGCCGGTCTACTGTCCCTCAGACCTTGTGGGGGCCCGGACTATACAGTATTTTGAAAAAAAATGAACGAATTCCTATGCCCCACAAATAACCCAGAGATGCATTTTAAATAAAAGCACACATTCTACTCATGTAAAAACACACTGATTCCCGGACCGTCCACGGGCCGGATTGAGAAGGCGATTGGGCCGCATCCAGCCCCTGGGCCTTAGTTTGGGGACCCCTGCAGTAGACCATTAAAATGCGGTATTAATCCCAAAACAATTGAAAAAAGTAAATAAGTTACTGCATATTCTTTTTAGCAGCAGTCAACCTAGAGAAAACTTAGCATCACAAAAGATTGCGCAACAGAATTAAAACTCAGTCGATTCAAAAGTTTGCAGTTTAAAGGCCTGGGGAAATAAAAGGGCATTTGTGTGGCATGGGGGGGGATTCCCCCATCTCCACTGGCCTCGAAGTGGAAGCAGATGAATTCCAGTTGAGAGTTCTGTTAAAGTGGCAGTTGCAGGGATCTTGGAAGACAAAGCTCATGACTCTAGACACATTGTCTAGCTTGGCTCTAAGGGTTGTAAGAAATGTTTGTCTCTCCAAGTTGTGTTACACCAAGCTGTCAGTTTCTTTTCTGAATATTGGCATGGGACACGTTTATTATTGCTAATGAAGAAGCTGCAAAAATAGGTCTTGTTCAGTTTGGTCGACCCCTTGTGGGGAATTCCTGAAAAGCCCTTTCTCTCTCTTTCTCTCTCTTTTTTTACAATAGCTATATTGAGCTCCAGGCATAATTGAGGGCTGGGTGTGGGTGATGCAACACACGAGTGGATGTTGAGCAAAATGTTTTTACTGCATAGCCAGACTGGTGTCCATTTTGCTCATTGCAGGTGTAGGTAATTATATGCATTATAGTAAAAGGCATGAGCAGTGACATTTTTAGGGAGCATACTCTTTTAGGGATTTACTCTTTGTGCTTTGAGAAATACCTGTATACAATATTTTTAACTGGGTATAGCTTTCTTGGAGAGTGCAGAAAGTCTTTTGTAAGAAATGTGAGTTCCAGCTGCTTTTAGCCATTTAAAAAGTGTTGCCTTTGTGGCAACAATATAAATGCCAACATTTACAGTCCCAGCGTCTAACTGGTGACTAATGTCTTGGAATGGCATCTGAAGAACGTGTCCAAATCCTTGGATGCCGAGCTTGGGAACGGTTAGCAGTAAAAGAAAATCCCCAAGATTTGCTATATTGGGAGACAAAACTTGAATTCATTGCGGCATAGGAAGTAGACGTCATCGTAACTGTCAAAAGAGAGATTGTTAATAAATTAAATATTGTTTCAAAAATGCATCAATGGGGTTGCTTGTCTCTGCCCATAATCTGTCATTTGTCTGTAGATTGCAGGTCTGGCCAAAGAAGTGACATTTGGCAAGACCTGAGCTTTCTGTCCCGATGTTGCCACCATTCCTACTTTGCTTGAAGCACTCTAGAACAGGGGTCAGCAACCTTTTTCAGCCGTGGGCAGGTCCACTGTCCCTCAGACCATGTGGCGGGCCACACTATATTTTTGGGGGGGTGGGGGTGGGGGGAATGAACAAATTCCTATGCCCCACAAATAACCCAGAGATGCATTTTAAATAAAAGGACACATTCTACTTATGTAAAAACACGCTGATTCCCAGACCGTCCGCGGGCCAGATTGAGAAGGCGATTGGGCTGCATCCGGTCCATGGGCCTTAGGTTGCCTACCCCTGCTCTAGAAGGTCAGAGGTAGCATGTGAGCATTCTCCTTTTGCACCCCTGCCTCTTCCAGGTTAAGGAGGCCCACTGAAGGTGCCATGCCAAAGAGCTTCCAAAATCTTGCTGCCAGCGCTGGTAGACAATAACTATGTAAAAACGGGGGTATTGTCTCTAAATGGGGCATACCAGCCACTAGCTGAAATTGCAGCAATAGATGTTTGATTCCTCCAACAGCATTCTCTCCCCCGTTGCCCACTTTTGCTTAACATTTCAATATTTTGATTTGGCAGGACCAGCCCTTGCATGAGGCAGAGTGAGGCAGCTGCCTCGGGCAGCAAATTCTGAAGGGTGGAAAGTGGTTAGAAATGTATGCCACGTGATCTGCCATGCAGCCCCTAAACTTCCTTGCTTCCCTAAGGGTGAGGTGGAGGACTCTGTGTCCTCACCAGTGCTGAAGTAAGATACAACTACCAACCTAGTCAGAATTTGTGCACAGAATGGGGAATGCACCATCTCGTCCTTTGCCTCAGGCAGCAAACTAGCTTGGGCCGTTCCTGCTACTGAGCTTGCCGTTTGTTACTGTCTGGTCCTTCAAAAGTATTCTTTGTCCTGCTGATTCTGGAATGTGCATTGAATTAGTGGACAGAAGATGGGTGTGACTTCAACAAGGCCGATGGCGATATGCGAAGACAAACCATTCCTGCAGTCACAGAAGGATGAGCCTAAGGAGGAAGGCCAATCTAAATTTCCAGATGTTCAAAGAGATGACCTGGCTAAGCGAAAAACTCAGGCTAGCCCCTCCCAACTAGATTTGCCATGTTTTGTGAGAGCTACTATAACACAAGCAGATCGAGACACCTGGGACCGACTGAAAGTTTCAGGGAAGACCAGGTATGTTTCCATAGAAAGAGAAGGAGTGAGAGAATAAAGATTCATATTGCTCCTAAAATATTTGTAACTCAAATCATGGCACTCAGGAATACCAAAGGCCAGCAATTAAGACATATGCATAATATCTGCATGCAGCAAATTACCAGGGTACACAGTAAGGTCTGGTCAATAATAATTGATGTGTCTTTCTGCCAGTCATCTTTGTGTAGGAATGGGGAAGAATCTGCCTAATTCACACTTCATGAAACGAACATGCGAACGGAAACACATCCTTCCTTCAAAATTCACACTTCGCGAAATTTTGCCGTGCAGTTAGTTCTCCAGCCAAGTAATGTGTACAAAAATGCACATGCCAGGGTAAAGCGTGCCTTAAAAAGATGCACATACTGGTGATAATAACGTAAAAAATGCATTTGATTAGGGGGGAATTGCTTTGCAAGAACACGTATATTAACGGAAAGTTGCGTTGAGTGCTGATGAATTTTCATGAGCGCTTAGAAGGAATTGCAAACAAATCTGGAGAACTGAACATAAGACCGGAAAAATGAGAAAGTGAGAGAAACCAAAACCGAGAGAGTTCACCCAAGTGTGTGGTCTTTGGTGTTTCCTTGGGGTTAGCGGGGTCCCGAACCTTCCCAAGGGGAGAGTTGTCTGTCCATCCCAAACATAGCTAAGAATAGCACCATGGGCCATCTTAGGGGCTTCGTGCACAAGTCTCCTGATCACATCTGTACAGGAACCAGGAATAACCCTTATCTTTAAGAGTCTAGGCTTGAAATGAAACACTTTTGTTTCCCTTGGTGTTCGTCAAGTTTCCACTCGTAGGGCTTCCCTCTTTTCTTGGCGCTCCCATGCAGGAAGCAGCTGTGGCAACAGGCCTTGCTAGCTCTGCTCAGGGTTACATGGGAATATGTCAGAATCAATCACGGCTAGACGATAGCTCTCTATCTTGTTTAGTGGAAGGGCTGTGGGCACAATCTAGCCAAAAGTTTACAAAGCAAGAAAAAAAACTGCCGTCATGGCTATTTGTGAATGTACTGCTCAGATTTCCAAGAGACGTTATGCCATCACTTGGAACCAAGCCACTTTTGTCCTTTGATAAGTTCATATAATTTTCTGAATACAGTTTGGCTCGGGTCCTGTTGTGCCGTTTACATTTTTAAATGTTGTTTTCACTCTTGGTCAGAATCATTTTTCTCCATGTTGCTCAAACACTTCCTTGGTTTTTATAATAAGGGGTGTGTGCCAGGGTCTCTTCTCTCACCACCCCAATTTCTTGCATTGGGTGATTTCCCTCCTTCTTCTCATCAAATGTTTGGTTTGTTAGTTTTCCCTCAGTCTTGTAGTTGCCTTTTTATATGCCTATTTTTATTTTATTTTTTTGCTTACATCTTTGTCGTTAGCGATGAGGAGCTCGCGAACGCCCCAGGTTCATTTCTGGCCTCTGAAACGGCAGTGGAAGCTGCCGGTCGTAACCGTTTTGCAAGCCACAAAGTGGGAATGTCCAAGAAGGCCACCAGCCCCAAGCAGAGGTGTGTGCACTTTGGGCCAGTGACAGAAATTGACCTTGATGCTTGGGAGAAGCTTTCAGTTGCTAGGGCCGCGCCTAAAGATGACATGGAAGAGGCAGCCAATAGGGAAAGAGCTGGGGCTCTGGGGACCTCAGCTGAAACTTCATCCTTGCTCTCTGTGAGCCATGTCCACTCTCTTGGTCATCCTGATGGTGTCCACAGGCTGCATGCTAATCCCAGGTATTTAGTTTGTATCTCCGTGAAAGGCACAATAGCAAGGATTGGGGCTGGGCGATATCTGGTTTTCAACATCACTTTGCATCACCAGCTAAACATCGCAATATGCCGATATATCACGATGTCTGAAATAAGGAGGGAGCTATGTAGAGCGATTGGCTGGCTTCGCGGTTTTCCCCTGCATTGTGATTTTTGCATTGCGTGCGCACACACGCATCATGATTCGAAATATATTGTGAGGTCAAAAACTATGAAACTGGTATAATGATATATTCAAACCGGTTTGGGATGATATATTGATATATCGCCCAGCCCTAGCTAGGATAGGATTGGCGAGAGAGAGAGAGCACTCATGTACATAAGCATGAACCCACAAATTCTATATGTACAACTGACCCTCTGCAAGAATCTCCCGTTGAGATAATAACTCCTGTTTGACAACACCAGGCACAATAGGAGTTTGATGGGAAATTTGTTAGCTTCTAACAACTAACTAGTTCTGTTTTTGCGACAGCATGCAGCAATCTCTCCTCTCCCCCCCCCCAATTTCCCACCAAACTTCTCAGCATCTGTTATCCCATGGGTGGCATTCAATGCTAGTTCTCTTTGGATTAAACCCATTGAAATTATTAGACGTGACTAACTTAGGCTCATTAATTTCAGTGGGTTAATCCTGCCTAGGACTCACTTGAATACAACCTCGTACTACTGTCTGGTGACCTATTAAGAGAGCGGCTCAATAAATTGGAGTGGCAATGAGAAGCACATGGTGAAGAGGAAATTATTGGCCGGTGGGTGGGGAGAGAACTGGATGTGCCGTCCAGACCTTCATCCGTCTACATGGTCGTAGCTAAGAGCTGCTTATTTGCATACATATCTTTATAGCTTTGGTACGTTCATTAAGTTGCTTGCTCCTTGCAACGTGCTTTTGGAAGTAAGGGCAGAGCTATGTGTTAAGAAGCGAATACAGAGTTCCCCACTTTCGTTCACATCCACCCCACGCATTCAAAGCACATTTCGAACACATGATACTCTCTGACGAATTCCAGGAACCTGTAGTTTAACGCTCACAAAGCAACAGCTCCCAGCACCTTTAACCAACTGCATTCCCCAGGATTCTTTGGGGGGAGTCCGTGAGCTTTGAATGTATGGTTTGGATGCGACCTTTTGCCTGAGGATGCTAATTGCCACAGGAGAATCTACAGGTAAAGGTGCTTCAATTCCTCCCGTACCTGCAGGTTTTTCCCTATAAATGTGCCATGTGTGTTAAACTACCTTTCCTTCCCCCCCCCCCCCCGATGAAGATACCTGACTGTGGAGAATAAATGCTTTGGAGGTGGGGGGGGTTGAAGGCTAACAGATGCAATAGAGAACTGATAAGTGTAGGGCAGGTTAAGAAGACCCTGCCACTTCCCCTCTGCTTTTCCTAACCCTGTATTAATCTTAAATGACAGACATGTTTGGAAGCAGGCATGGCCCTTCCCCATGTAGTTCTACTCTAAGCCTCTCAGAATCCAGTTCTACTTATTTCCTAATACAGTGGAACCTATGGTTTTCAAGTGTCTCGGAAGCCGAACGTTTCGGTTTCCGAACGCTTCCATTTTCAAACGTGCCTCGGCTCCCGCTGAGGTTTTTCCACTTTTCTCCATTGAAATTGCATTGAAATCCCTTGGAACGGATTTCGTTCGAAAACCGAGGTTCCGCTGTAAATAAATATATCTTATTGTTAGGAAGCGTCGCCTGAAGTGGTTATTATTTTATATGGACTTCCAGCCTGCTCTGTCCCATTAACTCAGGATGGGTTCCTCAGTGTATATGCCTGACTGAGTGATCCTCTGCACTCATGTGGCATGCTATATCCCTACAAGTCATATGTGGGGAAACCCAGCCAGATGGGCGGGGTATTAATAATAATAATAATAATAATAATAATAATAATAATAATAATAATAATAATAATATGGTTCATGCACCCAGTGCCTACTTCTCTCCCACCTCTGCTGTGGACTAAGCAATGCATGTGCATGCAAGTGGTGTGGCCTGATGAAACCCCACTGCGCCCCCTTCCCCATTTCTCGGATACTACTTCCTGGTTCTAACGAAGCACTTAAGTGTTTGCCTCTGCTGTGTGAATCTGCCCTAAGCTGCATTGTGCAAAGAAGAATGGCAAGGCAAGCCAAAGAGAGGGCGGCCATCTCTCCTGGAGTTTGCTGGTGGTTTTACCTTCTCTTCAGTAGGGGTCAGCCACAGGTTGACTTAGGCCCTCTCCAAACATCTTATATTTAATTGTTCATTCATGATGATTTGTGCGCATGGTGTTATCAGGGCAAGTTATATGTGATCCCACTTTCATTACTGTCAATTTTTTTGGAGTAGATATAACGTTGCTTCCTGTCAGTGCATGCCCTGTACCATCCTGCTGAAATCTTTTAAGTTTTCATACCCAAAATGTTGTGTTTTTTGGGAGGGGAATAAGGGTGGTGTTCCACTTTTGTTGCACTCTGGCAGAAGAGTGCCCCTCCACACACAACAAAAATGTGGAGACACTGGGAAAGCATTGCAGGAAAACTTAATAAACGATGTGTGCAAGAGTCACGTTTTCCCCTCAGCTTTTGTCAAGGGCAGATACTCAAACATCCCCAGAAAAAGATAGACATTGTGGGTGTTCTCTGAATGCGCCAGACACTGTAGAACATATTCTTTTCTGCTGTCCATTGTACAACACAAACAGGTGCTGTATCCCCTTTTTCGGGTAATTTAACATCATGGCACAATGAAAATAGCAGATTCTATCTGTTTGACATTAACCCAGAGGTAACTGAGTTTTTGTCAACAGTATCTCTTAGAGTGGTGAATGGCACTATTTAGCAGGAAGAAATTCCAATGAAAATCCTCCTCGTTACATATTTTGTATATTTTTTAAAATTTTATATAGGTTTTATGGTGGCCTATACTTGCAATGGGGACGCGGGTGGCGCTATGGTCTAAACCACTGAGCCTCTTGGACTTTCCGATCGAAAGGTCGGCGGTTCAAATCCCCGCGACGGGGTAAGCTCCTGTTGCTAGGTCCCATCTCCTGCCCACCTAGCAGTTCGAAAGCACCTCAAAGTGCAAGTAGATAAATAGGTACCGCTGCGGCGGAAAGGTGAACGGCGTTTCCATGCGCTGCTCTGGTTTCGCTATGCTTAGTCATGCTGGCCACATGACCCGGGAAAAACTGTCTGCGGACAAACGTTGGCTCCCTTGGGCAGTAAAGCGAGATGAGCGCCGCAACCCCAGAGTGGTTCGCGAGTGGACTTAACTGTCCTTTACCTTTTTTATACTTGCAATGCCTGATAAAGGTTTGGCAGAGTAAGTAAGTGTGGATGCTATAAATCTACCACTCATGCACTATTATTGTGTCAATGACATTGCACAGAATTCACCTGCCCCAAAAATACCAGTCGGGGGGGGGGCCTTATTGATCAAGGCTTCTCAAACTTTGGGTACACCATCTGAAGCGGTAGCCTTAGCTTTTGTTTTGTTTCTGGCAGCGCATTACAGAGTTTACTTCTTTGGGGCATCTAGTAAAAGTTTTACTTTTCCCTCCCTCTGGTATATTTTTATGTGTGCGTGTTAAAAGTGGGTTGTACTTTCGTTTCGGTGGTGCATTTCTCTCTCCCCCCCCCAACCCCCAGTTTTCTGTGCAGCCAATAATTTTCACTTATTTGGCTTTCTTTTATCTAATCGGCCCGTTGTCGTTGCAAAAACTCCTTGCTTGATACTACTAGCAAGAAACTCAGATCTTCGTTTTTAAAGATAAGATGAATAAGTGAAGGTCTCTTTTCAGCGCTTCCATGTGGTTCTCATTACCTTTCTCCCTTTCTCTCTCCTAATCTCCGTCTTGTACTGTCAGTGAAATTGTGGATGCATGTAATTCATCTCTCTTGGATGCTTGTGCTGATTCTCAGAAGCAAACGCCAAGCAGTTTGAGCGAGTGGCACGAGAGCAGCGAGGAAGAGGTGGATGGCAGCTTCCCAGATATTGAGAGGGACGACATGCTGGCTAGAAGATTTGGAACTTTTCAGAAATCTACTAGCCCCGTTCGCCCATCTTGTCCTCCCATTTCAGTAGTCAGTTATCGTCCCTTGAAACAGCAAGGAAAAGAACGGAAGACTCTGCAGAAAGCAGAAAGGTCAGAAATGGGAGACCAGTTGTTATTAGCTACTTACGCCTGTCTTGCATGAAATGCTAACTGTGCATTATGTTATTCTGCTTCTTGACAAGAAAGAGAGAGAGAAAAAAGACACGTTCTAATTAATACCTGTCAACAAAAACCAGCTAGTTGCTGTCTTTTAACAGAAGAAGAAAATAAGCATGATTAGTTTAAAAAGAGACGGGAGAGAAGAAAGGTTTACAATGCTGCAAGGTTTTGATTTTAGTCATGTTGGGATATTACAGAAAGCTTCGTGGATATAATTATACACACAATATAATAAAGGAATAGGCTGCCTAACTGTTGTGAAATCTTCATTGGTGACATTTAAAAACCAATGTAAAACAAAACAAAACAAAACCCAGTTATTGAAGACTGCCTGGAGGATTTCTGAAGGTTTTTTTTCCAGCTGTGTGACTATTGCTATTCTTATCATTATTGTTAGTGCCGGCTGCTATTTTGTATGTGAGTTTTTATTTTTTTATTTTTTCCCCTGGTTCTAGTTTTGGTTCTATGGGCAGTATTCAACCGCTGTGTCCTGTAAACGCCATGTTTTCCACTTGCAGAACAGGACTCCCCCCCCCCAATTTTTTTTCTGGGGAGTTGGGAAAATCCCTAGAACAGATTTAGGTGGAGAAGGGGAGAATGTTCTGTTGCACATGGAGATATCCATGCACAGGTGGAATGAGAGACTTATTGTGGTATATTGCATTCCACCCTTTATAAATTTTTATGTGGAGGGTTGTGTGTGTGTGTGTGTGTGTGTGTGTGTGTGTATGAATGAATTATTTCCATAATCCAACATCAGGGTATAACCCGCATTTCTTTCCATCACTTATTTGGGGTTTCCTGGAAGGAGTTCCTAGACAGGCTCTTATCCAGGCGACATTGTCCAAGTGGAGATCAGCTTAGCTTTAGCCTTGTCACAGTCCCCTCAAAGGCTATTTCCCAGCAGAGTGTTGTGTGCAATTAATGCGCAGGCAAGCTTTCCTCCTCGGCCATCTGTTGTCTCCTGAATAACAGTGCCCACGATTGCCTTAGCAGAAGTTCCCCGTTGACTTGTGCGACGCAGCGTTGTTTGGGAACACCTTCCCCTGTATCCCTAAGTTTTTTTGCCACATGCGAAGATGGCTTTAAGAAGTCTAAAGACCAAGACGAGCACAGAACTAATGCAGCAGGAGGCAAAGCAGGATTCAGGAATCCAGGGAAAGATGACATGATGGTGAGAAGAACCAGAGATTTTCCGAAGCAGACTGGACCAAGTGTTAGTCAGTTCCTCCCAGTTCCTTTCTCGAAACAGCAGAATGGTGGGGAAGCAACTGAGGATCTTGTAAAGACTGAACAGCAAGTCAAGAGGTCAGAAAGCTATTCTGCAGTCTCTCTCTCTTTTTTTAAGGGCCTGCTTTTTCAGTTCTGCAGCTATATGTCTCCTTTTGATGCACTGAGTTTGTCAGTAGTCTTTCACTTGGCTGCCGAGTAAGAATTTCTAAGTGACGTTAGGCAGGGAAGGTTAACCAAAGTAGGCTCTTTTTTCCTTTAGACTGTGAATGACTTGAATAGGCATACAGAGGCCAGAGATGAGGCCTTCTAAATGTCATTGGACTACAACTCCCATCATCCCCGATGCAGGCCGAGGATGATAGGAGTTGACACAGCAGCCCAAACCCCTCAGTGGTTTCATGTAGATGTTAAACAGCACGGGGGGACCCTGCAAGCCATTGGTTACCCAGCACCAAATTCTGGGCGTGGTCATTTAAGGAGGACATGGACTACTGCAGTATGGAAAGTTGACTCATTTCAACGTTCATCTGTAAATTTCTTTAAATAAAACAAATGGATGAATACAGAAACAGCGAGGGGACCAAACTCAGGCACTCATGAGGCAGCTTTCCTGATTTCAATTAAAGCTTAGAGAGAGGTGACATGAGGTATATCTCCTCTCATAGGGCTTTTTTTTAGATTCAGAAGTGTAGGCAGCCAGGGAGGCTGCAGAAAACTGGAGAATGTTTAATGGAAAACACACACACACACACACACACACACACACACCAAGCATACATGACCACCTCAGCCAGCAAAATGCTTAAAGAAGTTATCAAGTGCCCTGAGAATGGGAAAGGGAAACGGAAACCTCTTATGCAGGGGATAAAAACATTTTTGAGACGTTTTTGAGCGGGCTAGGTATTGGCACCACACTCATGCCAAGTAAATTTGTTCAAAACTTCCAGATAATGGGGAGGCAAGGTGTGAGGGAAAAGATTTCTGAGTGAGCCCTTGAGTCTTTATAGACTCTGAAATACAAGTGCGTCGGGTAGCTTAGGCTGTTGCCTGTTGACAAATAAGCAGCGTGTAGCATTCCCCATTTTGCCGTTACAACAACCCCCAATGTTAAACGAAGAGCTTCTTGTTCAGACATACTGAGATTTCCTGAGCTTTAGCCCAGTGACTGGCACAGGGTCACCCAGTGACCTTTATGGCCGAGCAAAATTTTGAACCAAAACTCAGTGTTCAAAACCTCTGGTCCATCTTGCTTCCATCTTTGGGTATCACAGAAATGCATTGGCTATTCTTCCTGCGGTGTTCTGAAGGACCCCATAGTTCCCACATGTCTGTGGTGTGGGAGAAGCTACAGGGGGAGGCACCCCCAGAGTCTGAGGAAGATGGGAGACCCACTTCCTCAGGCTGAGGCAGTGGAAATGGGGTGCTGAGAGTTCCCCTCGTAAGTGAGGTGACCTGTGACTCATCCAAATCAGGGTCCTCCTTGGGGTGGCACATGAAGGGGACACAACATTGTGCCACATAAGGTAGGTGCTGAGAGTTCCCCCAATATCAGAAAGGTTTATTGGTTTCGGTGAAGCCAGAGTGCAGTTGATGGTGTTGGGTAAGCTCTGTTGCAAACAAACAAACAAAAAACAACCCAGTTCATTGCTGCCTTTGGGTGAAACCAGACATGCTGCTTCCCCCCCCCCCCCAGGCAAGAACTACCACTGTTGCTGAAAATAGTATTTGCTTTTGCCATAGCCATCCATGGTTTGTGTCATAATCTCATCTGTTACTTTCTATGTCAGTTAAGAGGAGTGCATGCTGGGTACATATGGGGTGTCTCGCTACAAGCTAAATCAGAAATTAACGTTTTTAGCATTACCGTGACGGACTCGGCAGTCCCCGAAAAGCATCCAAAGTTTTGTGTAGAAAGCCCTCAAAAGCTTTTGGCGCAACCTGAGCACACACTGGAAGATGGGAAACACAGAGTCCCTGGTATAAGACAAGATGGCGCCTCTTCTGTTGCTCATAAGGACCTGCTGGACTCCAAGCCGCTCCAGCCAGGAGATTCTTTGGAGATGCAGCTTACTGAAAGAAACAGCCAAGGATTTACGTCTCTAAAGGACGGACATGCACAAACGTGAGCTACCTTGTGGTCAAGAAATTGAACCCTAACGCCATCTGTAGTGTGTTTGGTGTGCGCATGCTGGAAACAAGCCTGTTTTGCTCTTGCGCTGAATGTTTCAGTTGTGGATTAGCCATAATGTACTTCGGAAGTGTGCCGTTTTGAAACTAATAAAGTACTTTCCAGTGGTGCGTTTTTCTTTTTTGTTTCTTTCCCAGAAATTCTAAGAAATCTCTACAAAACAGACTATAGGAATGAAGGGGAAGGTGTTGGTTTGGGAGAGCAAGGTAGATTCTTTGGAGAGCTTCCAATCCATTTAAATGGCTATGATTTTTCTGGATATAAATATGTGCCAAATGAAACTTAATCATTGCTAATGAGTTGCATAAACTTTCAGGATGGACATCGAAATGTATTCACGTGCAAGATCCAATGACATTTTCTGGGTCTCCCCCCGCCCCCTTTGCGGGATGCATCTCAGGGCCCGGTTACTATACATATTGAAATGTCTTTTTAACGGATATTGATTTATGCATGGTGCAACATGTAACTACTGCATGTGTGGCTCATTTCATAAAACAAGATTTACTTTTTATATCTGCTTTTATGGGGAATCACTTCCCAGCCTTGGTTTCACAGTGTGGCTTCCTAACAGGGTGTTCCAACTTTTAAAAACATTTTTTTAAAAAAAAAATTGTTTGATTTGGTTTTTTTAGTTGTTGTGTGAAGGATTAAAGTGTGATCTCACATGTGACGCTTTGAAAATGCAATGTTCATTCCACACCCTGAACTGATGGAGAAGACTGGCTTCAAATAAAAATCTCCTTGCTTGATGTGGTTTTCCTCTTCTACCCCCCCCCCCCCGTTTCCTCTCAATGCAATTTATATCTCCACCCCCCACAAAGCCTCTCTAATTTTATATTTGGTTTTATAGATTCGGTTCCAGAACTCCTGTGTCTGATGACGCAGTGTAAGTTGTTGTGTGCTCGGTGGGTTGCTTTAACAACTTAAGCTGCATGCTTTCCATATTTATTACTAATTTTAAATTCAGCTTATGCACCATTCTTACTTGTCATTGTTCCGATGCGGAGCTGTTCGAAATATACGTGCTTTAACATATGCACTGTGATGTGATGATATGTGATCTGAAGTCATGCCTTTCCAGAAAGCTATTAAGCATGTGGATGTTACTGCAAGATATGACTTCTGCTAATGTGTGGCTTGATCCTTTTTTTAAAAAAAAAGAAAATCTGTGGGCTCTGTAGGGCCCACTCGCTTGCGATGACTAAAGGAACTGGAATTATAAATAAGGGAGGCTAGGTCCAGGAGTAGATTACGAAGTAGTAAATTGAGGGGATGAGTTTATTGCATCAGGTTGAGATTCAAAAGCCAAAGCACAGTTAAATTACCCTGTAGGATCCCTGGCATAAGTTTTGCATTTCCTCCCCCAGCATGAAAAATAAAATAAAATGGCCTTGGCCCAGTACAGTGGTACCTCTGGTTACAAACTTAATTCGTTCCAGAGGTCTGTTCTGAACCTGAAACTGTTCTTAACCTGAGGTAACACTTTAGCTAATGGGTGCTGCCGTGCCGCTGCTGCCAATTTCTGTTCTCATCCTGGGGCAAAGTTCTAAACCCAAGGTACTACTTCTGGGTTAGCAGAGTCTGTTACCTGAAGTGTTTGTAACCCGAGGTACCACTGTATACCTGAAGGAGCATCTCCACCTCCATCGTTCCGCCTGGACACTGAGGTCCAGCTCCGAGGGCCTTCTGGCAGTTCCCTCACTGTGAGAAGTGAGGTTACAGGGAACCAGGCAGAAAGCCTTCTTGGTGGTGGCACCCGCCCTGTGGAATGCCCTCCCATTAGATGTCAAGGAAATAAACAACTATCTAACTTTTAGAAGACATCTGTTTAGGGAAGTTTTTAATGTTTAATATTTTATTGTGTTTTTAATATTCTGTTGGGAGCCGCCCAGAGTGGCTGGGGAAACCCAGCCTGATGGATGGGGTATAAATAAATAATAAAACATTAAGCATTAAAAAACTTCCCTATGCAGTTCTCCCTTCAGGTATCTTCTAAAGATTGTATAGTTACTTATCTCCTTGGCTCAGGGGTCACATAATTCCATACCCGCAAACATTTCTCTGATGAAAATAGGGACATCCTTAGGAAAAGCAGGACATTCCGGGATCAAATCAGAAACCAGGACAGAACAGTCCCGGGAAAATAGGGACACTTGGAGGGTCTGCAATACCACACCAGGTCAACAGAAGTGTATTTTCTGCTGGTTTCATCCTCAAACACTTATTTTGGCTCCAGTTTCATGTCACCGACTATGACCTTAGAATGCCTAGTCTAGGGACAACTAACTCCAACTCTGGATTTTTCTATGGATGTCCACAACTCTGGCCTGACTCTGACTTTCAGTTACCCTTTGGCATCCAACTTCCCGGCCCCCCTAAACATAACTTACTATGCCATATAATAAAGTTAATTGGTTTCCCATCCCGTCACTTAAAGATTTATCCCAGAAGGAAACTAATGTAGACCTTAGTTCGTTAAAATAAAATTCTGCTACGCTTTAATAACATGACTGCTTGCGTATAATTTATGAAGTCTCGAGGATAGTCTCAAACCCTTAAATAAAAAAATAAAAAATAGGTGTTTCATTGTTTTCCTGTAATATTACATCATTTTAAAGGGCAAGTACTTAGGAGCAAAGAAATGGAAAGCAAGAATAAAGATCTTGACTGTATTCCCACAAGAGATGATTATTTTAATGTACTGGGGGATCCGTTTTTAATAACAAAACAAAACAAAAAAGCAACCCGCCCTGAACCTTAAATTTTGTTGCAAATGTGCATTAAAAGCCAATTCTAGGAGGAGAAATGTGGCTCTGTAGCATTCTGAGGCATCATTAGATAGTTCCATACAATTCACATACTTTCAAATAGAAAATGGGCTAAGCAGGCCTGTTGTATGAAGGATTGTAACAGAAACTGGTAGATGGCAGAAGACGTCTGCACTTGGCTCCTGCGTTGATGTTACACCATTGTGGCATGGTAGTTTAGTGAGGCTGCTGAGAATTCGATGTTGGAGATTCCTAATCTCTTCATGTTATGGGCGTGTTCATACAGAAACACAAAGGAGGAAGATGTGCTTAGCTTAATTTATACAATTAACTGCACTTCCATCCAAAGGCAACCAGAAATATGGTACATATTCTGTAAATATGTACTGATATCTGAAAATTAACCAGCTCTATATACTGTCCTTGTCTCATGCTCTTGTGGCATTTTATCTTACCCAGCATTTTTTAACTACCAGCCTCTAACTTCATCTTGCAAAGGAGACTGTGATGGGGCGTGATTGCTGCTCCTTGTGTAATGGTGTGTTTTAATAAGTGGTACTTTGGTGGGTTGTTGTTGTTTTTTAAACCAGAATAACGATGAAATTCTGTGACCATTCACTCTGCATGTGTGCTCAATAGGGTTGGCTCTCACCGCTTAACTCACCTGTTGGCATTTTTAACCTGCAGTATGTACATCTCAATTGTCTCTTAAGGTATCACTTCAGTTGTTTCAGGAAACCAGGAATCTTTACTCTGAGTAACTCATGGTCCTTTCATAGCTAAAGCTTAGATAAGTGGTTTTCAAACTTTCTAGTGGGGGGGACACATGCAGGTGGCTCTGTGGTCTAAACCACTGAGCCTAGGGCTTGCCGATTGGAAGGTCGGCGGTTCGAATCCCTGCAACGGGGTGAGCTCCCGTTGCTCGGTCCCAGCTCCTGCCAACATAGCAGTTTGAAAGCACCTCAAAGTGCAAGTAGATAAATAGGTACCTTTCCAGCGGGAAGGTAAACGGCGTTTCCGTGCGCTGCTCTGGTTCTCCAGAAGCGGCTTAGTCATGTTGGCCACATGACCCGGAAGCTGTACGCCAGCTCACTCGGCCAGTAACGCAAGATGAGCGCCGCAACCCCAGAGTTGTCCGCGACTAGACCTAACGGTCAGGGGTCCCTTTACCTTTACCTTTAGTGGGAGGGGGGACACTTTCCATGTCTGCCAGGGAGCCCTTGTGCATTGCAGTGGATTCTGGGACTTATCTGAAGGCACACACTCAGTTCATGTGGGGCACAAATATGGCCTATCAAGTCCCCACCAGTTGTGTTCAGTGATCACACTACTAACCTTTATGTTTGTGTACAAGGCGAGGTAAGCCTGGGGCTCACTGCTCGTTCCTTTCTCATCTGTTCTTTAGATGCAACTGCCAGGAAAAGTACAGAAGGTTTCGCTAAACCACAACACGCCATGTTGTGCAAACTGTGGCTAATGTTAATGATCTGTTTACACCGCCATGGTTTCAAGTTGGCTCCCCCCCCCCAAGAAACCATGGTTGGTGTTAACCGCAGTTTGGACGACATGCTGTTTTTAAGCAAAAACAGAAGTGGAAGCTTCTGAACTCCTTGCGGCTGCATCAGGGGAGAAGACAGGAACGGAGATCAGGCTTGCCTAGACTCACTCACATCATGACATCTGAACACGGCCACCGTACATAACACCCCATGAACCGAGAGCACAGCCTAAGCCACATTCAGGCCTCCCCTCTGTGCATTGCAAAACAAGATCAGCAGAGGTGGGCGAGGGGAATTTTTCCATCATTACCGAAATTCTCACTGGGGAATCCTAATGTTGCCTGAATGCAGTTTGAAAACCACTGGTGCTGATTCACTCCAAAACCTTTCCCGCCGGTGCTATTAACGCCAGAAGAACGATTATTGTTGTATTTCCTTATGAAAAAGGGGACAGTTGAGAAATTATGCAAGTTCAGGGCTGTGCTCAATTCACATCAGATGCCAAGCAAAAGGGCAGCTTCGTGCAGACCTCCTTTTGCAGCGGTGTTACTGGAACGCACCACAAGCAGCCAATTTGCACGCACGTTACTATAGCCTTGTGCATACTAAAGAAAAAAAGCACATGGATGGACATGCAAAGCCACCTCCAGCTTTGCCACTTCAGAGCTTTCTGTAGAACGCGGTGCATTTAAGTTTGCTCCAGCGCCCTCCTGTGGCAGAAACGCGCAAAGCCTATCCGCGACAAATCGCCTCCTTCCTCATCCTTTCCTCGCTTTTCTTTTCAGGAGCGTGAGCATGTTTGACATGAGGTGCACAGATGAGGCTGCCGTGATGCAACCTCATAGCCAAGCTCGCCACGAGAAGCTGCAGGCTATTCACCACCAGCTCAAAGAGGAAGAGGACCGGTGGCAGGATGTGAGTATGAGAACCGAAGACTCTTTTGCAGGGGGAAGGAAACCCGCGAGAAATTGGGAGCGCAGATTTCACGGCAGTGTTGCTTCGGATTTCACCTTCGCCACTTGGTGGCCGAGCCACATTTTCAGTTGCAGTTTAGAGGAGATGATGCTATTGACTTATTTTACAGGTTTGTTGTAAAGATTATCTGAACCGCTTTGAATACTTCACTGCGTTATACAAAGGCAGCTACAGGAAGCTCATCCTTTCTTTTGCCTCAGGTCACCCACTCTCCGGCTTTCTCATATGTATATTTAGTCTAAACTAGGGTTTCCCTGACTTGGGTCTGCAGCTGTTTTTGGACTACAACTCCCATCCTCCCTAGCTAGCTGGACCAGGGGTGAAGGATGATGGGAATTGTAGTCTGAAAACAGCCGGAGATGCAAGCTTGGGAAACACTAGTCTAAACAAAGAGAGGAAATGACTGTGCTACAACAGACCTTAGGTTGGGGTGCTACCTATTTGTGGGTCTCGGCCTACTGGCGGAAGACAAGTAACCGAACCTACCTATCTGAAGGCAGCCTTGTATAGGGAAGTTTTTTATGTTTGATGTCTTACTGTGCTTTGGTTTGTTGGAAGTCGTCCAGAGTGGCTGGGGCAACCCAGTTGGATGGGTGGCATGTAAATAAATTATTATTATTATTACTATTATTATTGTACCTCACAGAGTTGATTTTCTGCATCATGCCTAATCATTACAGTTTTGTCCC
This sequence comes from Lacerta agilis, assembly GCF_009819535.1. Taxonomy (NCBI): domain Eukaryota; kingdom Metazoa; phylum Chordata; class Lepidosauria; order Squamata; family Lacertidae; genus Lacerta; species Lacerta agilis. The sequence goes on along the minus strand of NC_046320.1, from coordinate 18,201,241 downwards.
CCTGCCCTTCTTCCTCCTGCAGGACTTAGCCAGGTGGAAAAGTCGCCGGAGAAGTGCTTCTCAGGACTTATTTAAAAAAGAAGCCGAGAGAAAGAAGATGGAGAGACTACTGACTGGCACTGAGGAGGCCAGTGAGCGAAGGAAAAGCATAAAGACCTACAGAGAAATTGTGGAGGAGAAGTAGGTTCATTTAATGAAAGCACAGTTTGAGGATTCTTGAAGTGCAACTAGATGTGTAGGCCAGCTCTGTGGGTGTCGAATAAGCACTGGCTGTGTTCAAAGCATGATGTGTGTTCTTTTGCAAAGAAGAACAGGGAGCAAAATCTAGCCTCCATCTCACCTCACCAAGCTCCAATATTTTAAAGTAGTTTTCTAGTTCTGATGGCAGAAGTGAGCTGGCTAGGAAAAAATTACTTAAAGCTGTGGAGCTCAGTGAAGTAAGGTGGAGGATGCACGGGGTATAGAATTACTGTGACCCCCGTTTGTAGGGTAAATAATAAAAGAATAAGAGTTTAAGCTCACAAAGTCAAGCAGTACAGTAAAGTGTTAAGAATATAGGCTGCTTAACCTTTTGCCTATCCCATTTAGTCCACTTGCAAAGTGCTCCACTCTTTCTACCCCTCCTGCAGTGAACAGACCACACTTAAGTAAGTTTAAAATGCTTTACTTACAAACGTTCTAAAAGGCAGAGTGTTGCATTTATTGAAGCAGTATTTTATATGCCAAAGGGTTACATTCAAGTTAGGAAGTTTCTTACTGCAGTGGGAAGTGGTACAGGCTCGACTGACTTATGGTATAAAATGGCGCCAGCCATTAAGTTAGTTTAAGTGAACTGAGGCTGGATGCTACTTTGCCCAGACTCTCTTGCAAAGCAGAAACGAGCAGGGCATCCTCTTTTTTTTTGCACACATGCTGACTTATTCAACTTACTCTGTATTTTGCGTCTTTTATAACGTGATTTTATGTCGTAGGCGCGCCGAGACCTGCGGGTGTCGGGCGGCATCCAAATTTATTTAATGGCAATAATGATAGGTACCCCTTTGCAACCTTGCTTCTGTTACACCCGAAACAGAGAGAGGCGAGAGAGAGCTCTGCACGAAGCCTACAAGAATGCCAGGTCGCGCGAGGAAGCGGATAATATTCTCCAGCAGTACATCGAGAGGTTCACCATTAGCGAAGCCGTCCTCGAGCGCTTGGAGATGCCAAAAATCCTGGAGAGAAGCCATTCAGCCGAGCCAAATTCGTCGTCCCCGCCCAAGGACCCCAACCCCATGAGATACTTACGGCAACAATCGCTCCCCGCCCCCAAGTACACTGCCAAAGTAGAGGCAACCATCGCTCCTGCCGGCGGGTCAGAAGCCAGCATCTCAACAGGCCGCACCTCTCCAAGCAAACCGTTTGTCTCGAAGGCTGTGCCTATGCTGACTGCCAAGCCTTATTGCCAGCCCAAAAGCACACAGCAGGTGTTGAGAACCTTTAAGGTAGGTTGCGTTAGGTGAGTCAAAGGTAGCTCAGGAGAGAGAAAAAAGGGGGAAGCTTTCAAGAATCCCGTTTCAAATATGACAAGGGTCTTCATCATTATTTTTGCTGCTTTAGATTAATAATAATAAGTAAGTAAATAAACTAACAAATTTTTATTTATACCCCGCTCTTCCCGGTTTAAAAACTGGGCTCAGGGCGGCTAACAGCAAATATAAAACACTGATTAAAATGAGACTTAAAAACAGCATAAAATACAACATAAATGCAGCATAAATATCAATAAAATTCAAAAATTCAGGGGTCATTGGGGGGGAAGAACCCCCAGTCAGTAGACATCAAATGATCACCAGGGCCAACTGGCCACGTTGGTCCTACTAGGGCCAGAAAGTAGACCAGGGAAGAATTTAAAGCAGACAAATTGACTGAAAATATTTTGGTAAATTGTGAGTCGTGCCCCAGTTGCATCGCTGAATGCCCGCTGTTGGGAACATGCTTTCCTTCAGAGCAGTTGTTGATATGTACATGTGTGCGGATTTACTTGATGGGGTTTTTTATTTTTTAAATAAATTTTATTAGAGTTCATGAAGAGAAATGCAAAACCTAATCTCAAATGTCCGCGCGCGCCCCCCCCCAAGGTCTGAGGGACAGTGGACTGGCCCCTTGCTGAAAAAGTTTGCTGACCCCTGGCTTAAAATGTAAGTTTTACAAGAGGGGAAGACAACAGAGGAGAGAGCAGGGGAGGAAAGAGAGAATCAGAAGTGTCTGGGAAAGAATAACCGCACGTGGAGTTGCCAGAAACACTGATGCCACAAAAAGAATTTTCATTTCTTCCGGCTGAGAAATAATACACCTTGCCTTGGGCCTCTCAATTTTACGTTACCCACGTGGTTTTTTGAAACTGTACCCTGCAGGTCGATGGAAAAGTCAGCATGAACGGGGAAGCTGTCAACGGAGTGGAAGAGGAACGAGAGAGAGAATGCACAACGTTGATATTTGCCCCTTCGCCAAGCCGATCGCCAAAGTCCAGCATTGTGGTGGACGGTTCCTCGGTGGAGGGAGAAGAAAACAGCCCTAGCACCGAGCTTGTTCTAAAGCGACTCATCGAGCACAGCAAAGACAGAGCGCAGGCAGTAAGGACCAGGCCATCCGATTGGCCGTGCTTTGCAACGGGGGTGGACCGAGAGGAGGAGCACTTTCAGTCTCTCTCTCACAGTGCATTTCAGGTGTCCTTCAAACCAATAGCGTGCCATCAGTGGACTAGGGGACCAGGCGAGTCCTGTAAATGTTCCCAATAAATTAAAGCATTAATGCCCAACGCCTCCTTCCCAAAGCCTGGAAAGCTTCTGCCAGGCTTAAGGAGGGAGGCGAGATGCTCACACACGTCTCAGGAGGTCATGACATCACTACCCCCACATTGCCCCAGCAAGTTGGCACCTCTGTCCCTGTTTCCCTACAAAAAATATATATATATCATTGCATGCCACTGCTTTAAACGCTTCCCCAGCCACATGGCAGCTTATTTGTCAGCAGATCCCAGCAGCTGGGCCACAGTTCTGCTGATGCAACAGACTTCCATGCGCACAGTGCAGGGAACCCTCAAGTTCAGAGCAGATTTGGGGGGGCCCACGGGGAGAATAGGAGACCCAATGTTAATTACTCGGAATGGGCCAATGACTAGGGTCTTTTACGTGGGATGTCGATTGGGGTGGGGGGAGAGCCTCTTTTCACATGGGTCATTTTTGAGATTTGGAAAGTAACAATTTGTATTGCGTTCTTGGTTTTTGTAAGATGCTCTTGGAAACTTGGTTGAGGTGTAGGATAATTATTATTATTTTTTTGCAAGGAAATAAAATTAGTGTAATTAAGGTCGTTTAGATGGAACCCTGTGCTACATGGGAGCCATTCACAGGGAAGTCTGCTTACCTAGTTACCAGCTAGACTGGTGACTGGGTGTGGCCACCAGGACCACATAACACCGGTCCTGAGAGATCTACATTGACTCCCATTACATTTCCGAGCACAGTTCAAATTGTTGGTGCTGACCTTTAAAGCCCTAAACGGCCTCGGTCCTGTATACCTGAAGCAGCGTCTCCACCCCCATCGTTCTGCCCGGACACTGAGGTCCAGCTCCAAGGGCCTTCTGTCGGTTCCCTCACTGCGAGAAGCAAAGCTACAGGGAACCAGGCAGAGGGCCTTCTCGGTAGTGGCGCCCGCCCTGTGGAACGCCCTCCCATCAGAGGTCAAGGAGATAAACAACTACCTGACATTCAGAAAATACCTGAAGGCAGCCCTATTTAGGGAAGTTTTTAATCTGTGATATTTTAATGTATTTTAATATTTGTTGGAAGCCGCCCAGAGTGGCTGGGGAGACCCAGCCAGATGGGTGGGGTACAAATAAATTATTATTATTATTATTATTATTATTATTATTATTATTATTATTATTATTATTAAATGGTTGGCCGGTGTACGTGCCCTGCGGTGATCCAGTGAAGGGGGTGAGGGTTTGGCTGCCTACCTGCCAGCGAATGGCCAAACTGGTAGGCTTTGTATAGGCTGGTTCAGCCGGCCAATCAGCGCCGTCTGGGCCTCTACATAGGTGGGATAAATTGCAGCCTGAGTCGGCGGTCCTTGCTAGCCTCTTGCAAGATTATCAAAACTATGGTTTGTTTTGTTTTTTAAAGGCCGAGTTAAAATAATGTTTTCAACTTTTCTTAAAACGAACCAGAGTAAAGGGTAACCATAGTTTATAATTTCATACAAGACGACAAACCATGGAGAAGCAAACGCTTCCAAACTTCTCTTTCCAGTCTCACAGGTGGAATAGAGGAAAGGTGTAAATAATAATAATAAAAATAAAAATAAAAATAAAAATAAAAATAAAAATTTATTTACAGTGGCTCACGGGGGCTCAATTGCATTGCACTCAGTTATGGTTTGGTGCGGCATGGAAATATGGCCAATATAAAAGTTTGGTATATTGTTCTGTGATGGAAAACCAAACAAAAGTTTGATGTTTTCTTCATTCCCATTTGCGAGTTGTTATTGCTTTTCCGCTCAATGACCCTTGTTGTGAAGCAGGCTAATTCAAGCCAGTGTGTAACTGCTCTAAAATAAGTGGCTTAATTAATATCCCGGCCACTGGAGGAGCAAATTCTGCTGTTGCATGATGAACAATACAAAAGTTTGTACTTGTTCCGCCTGTGGATTGAAAGTAATATAAATGTTCTCTGCAGGGCACCTTGACGGAAGAAGCTAAATCAACCAACCAAAACGAGAAAACCGATTCGGAAAGACTGTCTCCAGGTTCGTTGCTTTAAGGAATATTATATAGGCTTTTTGTCTATACACATACATGAACAGTGCCCTCTAGAGGTTTTGTGAAAGAAAGCTAACTTCTAATTAAGCAGTTTACAGCAGTGAACATAATGTTTGTTTTTGCCTGGGTTTTAAAAAGGCTTTCGATGGGTTACGATGTTTTTCAAAACAAAAGCATGGAAAATAACTTGGAAAGTATATAATGCATAAAACTTTATTTTAAAAACCCACATTACTTTAAACAGCAGGTCAACCAGTATGACGCCCTCCTGGTATCATAGAAGTATCATAGAATGGTAGAGTTGGAAGGGAACACCAGGGTCATCTAGTCCAACCCCCTGCAATGCAGGAATATTTTGCCCAATGTGGATTTTGAACCCATGACCCTGAGATTAAGAGTGGGGGGAAATGGGAACGAAATTTAAATTAGTAACTGGCTTTTTAATTATTAAAGCTATGTATGTATGGATAAATCAATAAATTTTGAAGGAAGAGGCATGCAATATTTTGTTTCTATCCTTTGCAGGTATGTTTTATAGTGGGCACCATCTTAGGAGAGGCATTCCTTTCAATGTGAGAGCAGGTGGAATGCCTCCTTTTAGATGCTGCTGATCATCTGCAAAAGTATTTATATTAAAGTAATACTGCATCTTTTGAGTGTATTGTCCGATAGTTTGGGGCATCACTTTAGTCAACTTCATATTTCTAACCAGTGCTTTTTTCTGGGGGGGGACGAAGGGGTACGCATTGAGGGGCAGTATTACAGTATGAGTAGGAAAATGAGAGTACCCCTATACGTTTTTAAAAAAATAAATAGAAAAAAGCACTTACTGGCTAAAAGTTGTGGCCTTCTTTCTGCTTTCTAGAAATAGTGGCCATCGCCTACACTTTATTTTTCTTCTTCTGTGTGTCTACACACACACACACACACACACACACGGCATGCAACAGTTACGTAAAATGAGAATTAAAACAAAGCAACGGTATATGCTCAGATAAACGTTTCTGAATATATTTTCCGTTGTGTCTTTTTATTGGATAACATTTTCAACGTTCCTGACAGGAGGGCTGCGCTTCTCTTTCTTATTTAATCATCCTGATTGATTTTTCTTCACTTTCCCCCTTGTTCCCGCAATCCTGCTTCAGACCACAAAGATTTCAGCACAACCGTTTCCCGTGCCAGCCCTACTGTGGCCATGGCGGAGTTCTCTTCCACCACGAACTCTTCCCTCAGTAATCATCGCAAGGAAATGGGCTCAAATGAGGAGCCGAAGAAACTTGAAAGGGGGCAACTGAAGGATGTCGAAGCACCAGTTATTCAGAAGGTAGCATGATGCACTGAAACCTACAGTTGAGGATGAAGCTAGACTTGATGTTCAGCGCATTGGTTAAAAACTACATCGGGGTATTCTTTTCTATTGGATAACAGGCATGAGGGGCTGATTTTCTCTGGGAGGGTCAGTTCTTCTGTCCACTGCCATAATCCCAATAAAAATCCCTCCTCCTGCACTCTGCTATTAGTCTGAAAACATATTCTTCTTTTCTGTGCTAATAGCATCCCAAGGATGGTTTCCATCAAGACGAGAACAGCAGACCAAGCAGTGCTACCCCTTCAGTTTCACTGCTCTTCAACAATACAAATGAGGGAAGTGTTAAACTTCCCCTTGCAACACACTGCAGTAACAACAACAACAACAATATCCCACTCATCTCGCTGGATTGCTGCTGCCACCCTGGGCAGCTTGCAACACATATAAAAACCTAATAAAATGTCAAACTTTAAAAACTTCCCGATAAAGGGCTTCCTTCGGGTGTCTTCTAAAAGTTGTGTAGTTCTTTATCTCCTGTAACTCCACTTCTCTCAGTAAGGGAACCGCCAGAAGGCCCTTGGAGCTGGACCTCAGGGTCTGGGCTGAACGATGGGGGTGGAGATGCTCTGGGTATACTGGGCAGAGGCCATTTAGGGCTTTAAAGGTCAGCACCAACACTTTGAATTGTGATTGGAAATGTACTGGAAGCCAGTGTAGATCCTAGGACTGGTGTTATATGGTCCCAGTGGCCACTCCCAGTCACCAGCCTAGCTGCCGCTTGAAAATAGGGTCCATGCGTAGCTATTATTAAATATATTTTTGAGAGCACGAAATAGTTCCTAATGACACATTTTGCCTCTTGTCTAGACTGACCAGCAAAATGCAAGATGCACAGCTGATTTTCGTTTTGCATTTCCACCATGTGAAGATGGAAAGTGCTCATCTTTTCCAAGAGGAGATGTGTACCCTCATGGAAAAGACTCGCCCAGAAAGGGAGAATGTTCTGTTAGTCAGTTCTAGCTTGCAAATAGATTTAGATTAAAAAGCAAGCTTCATTTATGCGTCTGCAGAGCAGGGGGGTTTCGTGTAATATATTCCTGCTCGGACAGATGTAGGACTGTAACTACACAGGAAGGAGGTGATAAGGGAAGATGGCATTGTGAATTATGTCAGTCGGTGCAAACAAACGAGCCAAAAAATGTTTAGATGCCCTCATTTGTTTTCATGAACAAATTAAAGCAATTCTATTCAGACGAGCTGTTTTGTGATTTCCATGTGTCTGTCTTTAGGACTTCCAGTCACTTTGGTGCATCTGTTTGGTTAGAAAAAGCAGGCCATATATTCCGTAATAAATAAATGCAAGTTAGGCAGAGTATCCTGCTTACCTGATACAGCCTAGACTGTTTAATTAGTGCATCTAAGAAACCCATTGATGGGCAGTGCTAAAAAGGAGGGTCTATATTTTGTATTCTACTTTGTTGTCTTAGAACTGATTCTAGTCTTCAAAAATTGGCCTAGGTAGAGACTTTGGAAGCCCCTGTGCAAGATGGAGGCATCATATTTCCACTTTTGAAGATAATCCCTGAGAGGAGCCAAGTGGTTTTGCAGAATACTGCCCCACAAGGTAAATGAAACAGGAAGTGGGGAGGGAGGAAGAATTAGGGGTGTAGTCTCGGTGTATCCTTCAACATTTGCCAGAGGGGTAGAGGACAAGTCTGTAACATCATACCTTTGCTTTAAAAAAATAAAATTAAAATAGACAAGCTATGGCAGGCCTTTTGACCACACGCACAACCTCTTCATTCCCCTCTCCATGTCAGGAGCAAACAAACCAGGAAGTCTTTCCGTTAACCACAGATTTATTTTTCATCCAAACTGGGGAAACCATGGTTTACAGCTTCAGAACAAGCCTGGATCACAAGACAAGTTTTGAAGTTGGCTTAATACCCTGGCTGGTTCTAAAACTCTTTACGATAGTTTCTGAGTTTGAGGGGGAAACTACGGTTAATTGAGGACTTCTTGGTTTGTTGGTTCACTTGCTTGCCGGCTTTCATGAAGAAAGGAGTTGGTGTGCCTTGTGTCCCCAAGTAGAATTCTCCCATGGTTGGCAATGGCAGAATAAAGCTGAATCACAATGGGATTGTGATCTTCCAGCAGTTTGGGGGCACTGAACCAAGCTCACCCTTGCTCTGGTATTCTTAACTTCTGTTCAGAAGCAGAACAGGCAACCAGAAGTGTGAGGGCTGTCGCTGGAAAAGGCTGATACCTTTTCCTAGGACCGTTCCTTCACTGACAGCAGGAAGGTGGGAGGAGGAGACTTCTGTAAGCTGAAGTACTGGGCGAACAGGGACTGTAGAGTGCCTTCAGACCCTGGACAAGAAGCACCATGGAAACCATTTGTTTATTTATTATTTGTTCAGTCTTCATTCTTCCCCCTTCCGTTTCTCCCATCATTCTGGACCTAAGACGGGCTACGAAATATAAGTAAAGCAGCCAAATCGCAGTCAAAACAATCATGAGAGTAACACATCAAGGATACATGTTGCACTAGGACAGTATTAGTTTTGCCACTTTCTAGTTGCTTTCAAACATGGAATCCTGGAGTTTTCGAGTTGGAAGGGACCCTGAGGGTCACCGAGTCCCATGCAGGCATCTCAAATACATGACAGGTGGCCATCCAACCTCTGCTTAAAAACCTCCAAGGAAGGAGAGTCCACCACCTCTCTGTTCCACTGTCAAAAAGCTCTTACTGTCAGAAGGTGATTCCTGATATTTAAGTTGGAATCTCCTTTCCTATAACTTGAAGCCATTGGTTCAGATTCTGGCCTCCGGGGTGGGAGAAAACAAGCTTGCTCCATCTTCCCTGGGACAGCCCTCGCTTGATCGCCATGGAAAGCTAGAACCAACCAGCCCACTTTAACAAGATTTGTTAATAATCTTCCTGAGTCTCTTGGCTACTCTCTGGTCTCTGCTTTCCTTTCACAGTGTTGTGTCTTTTGTTTTGTCCCCCCCCCCGGCCTGCCATCCACTCTAGAGTCGCCCAACAGCCCCAGCGTTCCGCTTAAGGTTCGGAACTCCTGGCGGCGCTCCCAATTTTTCTCACAGTCAGGTAAAGTGTCGGCCTTGGATGCGGCTGCTTGCCCTCTTGCTACACCGCGTAGGTGTCTTCTAGAACGTCTCCAGAGCTAGTTTCTCTGCCCATCCTCCTTGCTTTCGTAGAGAGTGCCTTTCCCGGCCGTGTAGTTGGCAAAGAGCTCGCCCTTGGTGTATAACAGAGCATGCCGCCATCTACTTTGTAAATTCACTCCGCAATACCGCGAAGCTGTCGAGATCAAAACCGCCTCACCAAAAATTGGTAACTGTGGCACTGGTGTGACACCTTTCCTTTCTCCACATGGCTCAGCGTAGGGGGAAATAGAGCTTAGATACCATGTGGCATTCAGATGTGGCCAAAAAGCAGTAGCTGTTGGTAGCCAGCAGTAGCTTAGAACCTAAAGTTGACTTAATGCTGATGGTCTCCTTTCTCCGTCTGCATAGCGGTTGGTGGAGGGTCTGTCTGTCTGTTTTATCAGGGGGGGTTTCTCTCTCTAAAAAGTTGCAGATTATTAAGGAAGGATTTGTAGAATCTTGATATCTTTTTCTGCATGGATTAATCCAAAAGAGGTCGGCGTCAGGAATTGACAGAACTGGGCAACTGCTAAGCAGGCGACTTACCTGTGACCCTGAGCCCATTGGCCTTGCTATTCATCCCCCTTACCTGCTGTTGCTGTCACCTGTCCTCTCCAAGCTCAGTGAGTGACAGGATCATAGAGAAAGGGCACTTATTCTGCAGCACATTGGGCCTGGGGCAAATAGGGATGGATGGATCAGTCGGTTTCCCGCCTGTGCCAGTTTCTCATGAGTTCATTCACACCTTTGTTCTTTTGCACTTCTCCATCAACATGCACATTTAGAAAGAGAGGGAAAACACTTTTTTGGTATGTCAGTTACCCCGAAATGCTGATTTTTAAATGTACTTCGGCATGTGTCTTGAGCACAGAGTTGCCTTTCAGATTTTGGAGAAGGGTGAAAACTGAAGACCTGCTTAATAGTGTAGGCAGTGTGAAATCCTTAAGCATCCCTAAAAGGGAGAGGGCAAAGGGGGCGGGGGAGGGCTGCAAGGAAGCAAAAGCCCATTCAGGGAGTTGAGGACATTTTGCCCAAGAACCTGACAAAATCTGAGGTTAATGGCTGCAGTTTTAACTTGTCAGTTTTAAATTGTTAGCGTTGGAAACCCTTTCAAGTTTGGAGAGCAGGGTGTAAAAATACATGTAAATAAATGATGCCTTTCATCTGGAAAATAAGCTTACGTTTTGGCATTTTTAATTACAATTCTTCTTCTCTCCATGCAGCTGGCACTGATAACAGTGACAAATCAAATGTAAGTTATGGGTGTTTTTTCCCTCTTGTGAAAAGTATCAAGATTAAGGATACGTGGGGTTTTTTATTTGTTCCCAGACTTAATTGTGAATTACTTATGTGGCTGGCTTGCCCAAGCCTTAAATTACCGTATTTTTCGCTCCATAGGGTGCACCGGACCATAGGGCGCACCTCGTTTTTAGAGGAGGAAACAAGGGGGGGGAAAAATATTTTTCTGGTTTTCCTCCTCTAAAAGCCCTGTTTTTCTGAGGATCAGCTAAAGGTTTTGCAGCTTTTTTGCAAAGGGAGAAAAGCAAAGCTGCTTTTGCAAAGGGGGAAAAGCAAAGAGGAAAAGCCCCATTTTAATGGGGTTCAACTCACATTTCTGCAGCTTCTGAAGGAAAGGGAGCCATTTCTACAGTTTCCAGACAGATAATCTAATCAGCCAGTCACATGTCGCTGGGGAAACAAACAACCTCCCTCTGCAGCACATTCAACAAAGGAGGCCTGGGCAAGGGGGCGGGGCTGAAAGGGAGCCGGGACTCTTTTCTCTCTCCCGATCTCTTACTGATCAGCTGCTTACCAGGGTCCTTTCAACACCCCTTTTTCTCTTTGTAAAATAAAAAGCACTATCTGCTTTTGGCTCCTGGGCAATTCGGCTCCAGGGACCACCATTCGCTCCATAAGACGCACAGATATTTCCCCTTAATTTGTAGGAGGAAAAAAGTGCGTCTTATGGAGCGAAAAATACGGTGATTATTTTCAGCATTTTTCTTCTGTGTGCCTAGAAAGCACAACATTTGGAATGTGTCAGATCAAGAGCTTTCCCCGAGAAAGAAGTAAAACAAAGAAGAGGACTGCTTTCTCCAGCCCTAATTAAGACACGGTTTTTAAAAATATTGTTGATGGCCAAACTACATGCGGCACTCAGTGCATCTTCCCATTTAATAAGCAGTTATTTTAAAAACGCAAATAGGATCAGTGGGAATTAATGGGATCAGGGCATTGTCACCAGTGGGGGGATTCTCACAATACCACCTTCTGAGGAGGAATTTTCCGCAAGGGAGGAAAGGATTATATTTCCCCCTCCGTGCCTGTTCTCACCCTATTATCAGCTGCCTCCCCCCTCCCAACTGAAGCTGTTTACATTTTTAAAAATCTGCACATTAAATGCAAAGGTGCATTTGTATCGATTGGTCCCAGCACTTCTCTCTTGACGTAGACATATATGGGTCCACATCTTGAACAATGGGGCTAGTGGAAATTGCATTCTGGGAATATTTGTCCCCACACTGGTTGCACATGCAGAAGCCAACTTTCATGGGTAGAGCTTTCCTTGTCCCTTACTGGATAGAGATGATGTGTATGTATGAATATATTTGAGGGGTTTCCACTCCCCTCATATTTTCGCCATCTCCACATAGTCCAGTAATTTCAAAGTCGACTCCTCTATCGTTGGTACAGTGGAACCTCGGTTTTCGAGCATCTCGGATGCCGAATGATTCAGAACCCGAACGCCGAAAACCCGGAAGTGAATGCTTCCGTTTTCGAACACGCCTCGGAAGTCGAACAGCTTCCGAGGCGCATTTCTCCATTTTCTGGATGGAATTTGCTGACCGCCCATTGCGCCTCGGTTGTCGAATGTTTCGGAAGTCAAACGGTCTTCCGGAACAGATTACATTCGACAACCGAGGTACCACTCCACTTCTTTCCATTTCTGTGCATACAGAGTTCTGGATGTGGTGGCGGCGTACATAAACAATTTAACCAACTTTTTGGGCACATCTGTCCCTATTATTCCCAAAGGAAATGCTTCAGGCATTTTGGCGTGTGTGTGTTTGTGTGTGTGTGACTATTTTAAACATCCTCTTCAGAATATATTTGGTTTTGTGGTGTGTGTGTTTTAAAGTAATAAACATTGAAATCAGCATGGAACTTCTTGTTTTCTGCTATGTATTCCTAGCCTTTAACAGTATCCATCAACTTTATTTCAGCGTTTTGGTTGCTGGTCTTGGGACCCAGAGGAAGAGCGTAAGCGACAAGAACGATGGCAGCATGAACAGGAGCGTGTGCTTCAGGTACCTCCCATCCTTATTTGTTTATTACATTTGTATCCTACCTGGTTTTTGAGGAGTGTAGTGGCTTCTGAAATTTCTCCCAAGCCTACCTTTCCACAGTTGAGAAAGTTTTCCTTAAAACTTGAGCCACATGTGCTTATTACTCACATCATCCTTTGACTCCCCATTCATCTAGAGACCCTGACTGGCTCCCAGATTTTTCCATGAAAGAGAAAAGCAAACAAAACTCTCAGAAGTGCAACATAGTGGTGTTGATGATACTGTATGCATTTCAAAGACACACATTTTAAAGGCTAGGCATAGGGATGTTGGGAAGCGAATATGCATTGGTACGATTTGAAGGGTTCCTTTTTTAATTCAGAAAATGGGTATTCATTTGGAATGGGTATATTTTTTTTTAGAAAATAATTCCACTCTAGAACAATCAACTACTTGGCTAGTTGTCATCTTCTCCACTTAAGACCTTTATACATTGTTTATCTCATAAGCTGACACAGTTCTTCATCTTTCATTAAAATTTTACTGGCAGCAGTTTATCCTGATTAGATTACTGCCAAAGTCAATATATCTACGAACCTCAGTTAAACTCAGATGCAAACCTAGCCAAATGAAAATGTATATCTCATGTTTCCAAGTACAGTGGATTTTTTGTTAGTTCTCTCTCTCTCTCTCTCTCTCTCTCTCCCCCCTCCCCCCCTTCTCCTTTGTCTTCTGTTTTATGACTGAGAATGGGTTTTGTTTCAGACAGCAATCAAAATTTGATCCGCTGCTAATCAAACATGTCGTAGCCATGCTGCCTTACGATTTGAGATGAATATAAAATTGAAGGTTGAACCAGGGACTGTGAAAAAAATCTTATCTAGCTTAGGGAGATTTCATTTTTAAAAAATTTTTAGTGGATATTTCTAAAAGTTAGATGATTTTCCTTACAGCACTGAGTCTTATCCTTTGCCCACACCAAAAGATGTCATAGAACTACAGCTGATGTTACAGTCATTGGAGGAGGAAGGACTAAGGCACTAAAACTTTGTGAAAAGTAAAGCAGAATATTTCAGTTTTTTCACACCTGAGTACCAACTTTATCACCCACTTCTGCATCTATACTAGCAGCCTCATTCCCACAGTTTCTTGGGAATTCTAAGAAACAAAAAATAAAATAAAATCAGTGCAGTTTTGAAATCAGCAGTTAAAATCAGTGCAATTTTGAAAGGTTCAGTCCCCCATCTTGATTCCAAATAGTAGCCCATTTTATCTGAACATAGACAAAAACCTGCTACTTGATCTCAGGAACCATCACATAAAATTTGTTTACAATGTCATAAGAGATGTCCGAACGCATAGCAAACAGACAAGCAACTTTCTGAAACAAATAGTCAATGTTCACCCTGTATATCCTTTGCCTTTTCTGTTCTTCTCTGTGCCAGTTTTTCTGCTTCCTCCCTTTTTCGTGTTTCTCTTTCCTCAGTGGGTAAGTCAATAAACTTCGTCCCTCATTATGCCATTATAATGTACCTTCCCCCAACTCCCATTCCACATCTTTTAATGCAGGCAAATGCAATGTCAAAAACTGAACCAGGCATTATGGAAGAGGAAGGGTAGCAACCCCTGTGGTTTTTTTTATGTTAAATTTTAAGGTTTTCGAATATCTTTTTTATTGCTTTTTAGCTCTGAAGGAATCCCCCGATTCTAGCGAGTCTTGCTTCTTCCTTTTTTTTTTTACTGATCGAAGAGCAGTTGCATTTCCAAATAAATATTCTTTTGGAGCTCTTCTTTGGACCCAGATGAGGAAACAATTTCCCTCCTCCCATAATTCCCGAGTTAAAAGCTTGTGTTGGAACTCTCTGCAGGAAAGGTATCAGAAAGAGCAGGACAAGTTGAAAGAAGAATGGGAAAAGGCACAAAAGGAAGTTGAAGAGGAGGAGCGCAAATACTATGAGGAGGTACGAAGGCAGAGATGCAGCTTTGATGTGGCTGTACCTATATCATGGTGTAATACAGTGTTTAATTTGCCTTGTCCTTGGGTTGGGTTGTTTTTTGGGGTTGTTGTTTTTTTGGCCAGAATCATGGGGTCCTCAGAAGTCAACTAGTCTTAACTCCTTGCTTAGAGGAGGATCTGCAATACAGGATGCAAGTACAGCGTCCCTGGCAGATGGCTTCTCCATGCCTCTCCAGTGAAGGAGAGCCCACCACTCCTGAGTGTGGGGTGCATTATTACTAGAGCAGTCAAGTACAACATTTTCCTGTTGCCTAGAATGGACACACAGGGGGATGTTGCTCCAGACAGGGAGGACTTCCTGTCATACCTGCTCTGGAGCTTCCTCCCCCTGTGTGTGACCAAATAGATGGGCGTGACCCTAGCTGACCAGATAAAAGGGTTGGCCACGCAACCATCTCTCTCTTGGACTCTCGCTCTCCTGGCTCTTAGCCAGCGCATGGCTCAACCTTCACATAGGATGGAGCCCACAAGCAGAAAGTCTGAGATGTAGCTCAGACTTCTTTTCACTGTAACCACAAGATAAAGCCTGCCTCCAGATCACTGCTGTGAACTGAATGTGAGTAAAACTTTATTCTTACTTTTAAAGAAGACAGTGTGGTGGTGCTGTTATTATTTTAAGCGGGGAATGAAAGGGAAACTTTACAGGAACAAGCCGGACTGGACTGCTTAATTGAAGGATTCTAACAAATCATCAACTTGCTTCCAATAAGTTGCAAAGGGAATGTGCTCTGCTGTTTGCTCACTAGCGTGAGTGAGGAGGGATAATATCAAAACACGATATATCCGCTCCTACCTTCCTCGACATTCCCACACTGAGGCAGTCTGTTCCACCGTTAAACAGCTTTTCCTATTAAGAAGTTTATCCTACAGTTTAGCCTACTTCCCTGGAGTTTCCCAGCCATTGGATCTAGTCCAGCACTTTAGCTGTCCCCCCACCCACCCCACCAAACCTTCTTTTATCCAAGCTAAATATACCAAACTCTTTCAGCGGTTCCACATGGGAAATGGTTTCTGAACCGCTCGTCTTCCTGGTCACCCTCTTCCTAGGCACACTTCAGTTGGCCAATATCCTCCTTCAAATGTGACCCCAGAACTGGCCACATTGCTCCAGATGTAGCTGACCAGCACAGAATAGAGCAGAACTATTACTAATGATCTGGGCACTAGTTTTTTTTTTTTTTTAAAGCAGCGTCATTTATTTCCAAACTGGGTTTTTTGCCAGACTCTCACTATTTTCAGGTGTGTTTCAGTCATATACTGAACAGGTTGTTCAGTTGAAGTTGACTGGGAGGATTTGCACAATGACCCCACTTCCCCGTAAGATCGGTTTTTTTTGCAATAAGGAAAGTGCACTGGGAAGTGTGGAGTTCCAGCACTTGCTTGGATGCTGTGTCATCCAGTCTCCTTGCAAATACATCAGAATGAATCCCCTTACCTTACTTGTAAGCTTCCCAAAGGCATTAGATTGGCTGCTGTTGGAAACAAAATGTTGGGCTATGAGATGGTATATGTACCTTTGTTATCCATGGAAATTTCTCGGTAGCAACAATTTAAAACAAACAAACAAAAAATGCTGGATTATGATGGGATCCAGCCAGGGGAGTTACATCCTTTGTTTTTCTGCCCAATTTTATTTTATTACATTTATTATTAAAACACATTATTTTATAAAATGTCCATTTATATCTGACTTCCAGTCTCTTCCCTGTGCCTCTTCCCTGCATTCCGTTCTTCCCCAGGGAAAAATTGGGAAAGGGCACATTGCAGTCTTATATCGCCTGCTTCCTAATGATGCAGCTGGGTTTTGTTGCCAAACTTTCACCATTTCGTTCTTTCGACATCCTTACCTCTCCTTCAGGAACGCAAGATCATTGAGGACACTGTGGTACCATTCACAGTCACTTCGAGCTCTGCGGAACCCTTGTCCACGTCTTCCTCTGTGACGGATGGAAATGGGACTGTGGTGAGTTCGCTGGTGGAATGAGGGGGGAAATATGGGATGGCAAAAAAGGAGTCAGATCAGGGGGGTGGGGGGTCATCTCTGCTTCATCCAAACTCCGCCAGCACAGCAGTTTGGGGATCTGGTTGCAGTGCCTGCTTTGAAAGCAACATTGAATTAAAAATGCCTTGGGATTTAGCTTTCTCTTCGTGGAAAGAATCTTTGGAAGGCTGAGGTTGAATGTGCGATGGAAGAATTATATAGCTATGCCTGAAATGAGAAGCTGGCCAAACAAGTTCAGATGTTGAGATAGGTGGACTTTGAGGATGATTTGGTGGGGCAGTAGTGTGGCATTGTTCAGTGGGTGAAATCAAATGAAACTATAACACTATGGCACAACGTGTTGGAGGTGAAGAGGTAAAAAGTTTTAAAGACACTCTTTTTATCATCTCTGTCAAATCCTGAAAGTATAATGTACTTTTAAATAGTTTTTTTCCATTTTTTTCTTTGTTAAATAGGCTGTTCTTTTTTAAAAAAAAATGAGTGTCTGTATCTCTATTTTTTGTAGAATATGGCGGACGTGAGCTACTCTGAAGAGGAAGATAAGCAAAAGGAAGATAGTACTCAGAAGAATTTATTTTCTGAGCAAGATGGTGTTCCCTTTTCGAAAAGCAAAGAATATGAACCATGGAAGGAAAATATGAGGTGTGTGAAAGAAATAACATTTTAATGGGGTGTGCCTGCACAGGTGTTTCTTCCAAAAGAATATATGCACAAACCGCTTGAGCCATCCTCCCACTAAGGAAGATACAGAAGTCTTATTTCAGATATGGAAGTTTTATTTTGGATATGACAGAGAATCCCGGAAACAGGAAGCCTGTGATATGTGTGTTTGCCCAATGTCACTGCCCTATCCTAAGATACTCTGCGGACAGGTTGACACATACATGTCTGCCATTAGACAGCTTAATAATAATAATAATAATAATAAATAATTTATTATTATTTATACCCCACTCATCTGGCTGGGTTTCCCCAGCAACTCTGGGTGGCTCCCGACAGAACGTTAAAAACACGATAAAACATCAAACATTAAAAACTTCCCTAAACAGGGCTGCTTTCAGATGTCTTCTAAAAGTCAGGTAGTTGTTTATTTCCTTGACATCTGATGGGAGGCGTTCCACAGGGCAGGCGCCACCACCGAGAAGGCCCTCTGCCTGGTTCCCTGTAACCTCACTTCTCTCAGTGAGGGAACCACCAGAAGGCCCTTGAAGCTGGACCTCAGTGTCCAGGCTGAACGATGAGGGTGGAGACGCTCCTTCAGGTATACTGGACCAAGGCCTTTTAGGGCTTTAAAGGTCAGCACCAGCACTTTGAATTGTGCTCAGAAATGTAGTGGGAGCCAATGTAGGTCTTTCAGGACTGGTGTTCTATGGTCTTGCCTGCCACTCCCAGTCACCAGTCTAGCTGTCGCATTCTGGATTAGTTGTAGTTTCCAAGTCACCTTCATGGAGCGCATTGCAGTAGTCCAAGCGGGAAATAACTAGTGCATGCATCACTCTGGCAAGACAGTCTGCAGGCAGGTAGGATCTCAGCCTGCATATCAGATGGAGCTGGTAGACAGCTGCCCTGGACACAGAATTAACCTGCAGCTCCATGGACAGCTGTGAGTCCAAAATGTGCACCTGGTCCTTCGGGGGAACAGTTACCCCATTCAGGACCAGGGAGTCCCCCGCACCAGCCTGCCCCTTGTCCCCCCAAAACAGTACCTCTGTCTTGTCAGGATTCAACCTGATAACATCACTAGTTGATTTTCATGTACAAAAACAGCTGCCGCCAGGGCTAAGAGTGAACAGATTTTCATATCATCTCAAATTCAATACTTTATCATAGGAAGAGTGTGCTGCCAAAATCAAGGCTACCTGAACCTCCCCAAATGGGTAGCTGTGGCATCATAAAGCTTAATTTGAAATACGATTGTGAAAACGCTTCATATTGTTCCTACCTTTTTATTATGTTTTTTTTTACGTTTATCAGCAATGTAAATAAAGAAGAACATATAGGAACCAGTAAACAGAGAGGAAATGAGCAAGACCCACAGATGTCCAGGACAGAACGTCTGCAGCCCACTGAGATGACTTTGCCACTGTGCCCGGGTACGTGGAGGCTTTTAAAATCTCTTTACAAAACAACAACTCTCTCCTAACTAGTTGAAACTACATTTGCAGTGAAAATAAAATCTACTATTCTCCTTTCTGGTATTGCACGTATTGTTACACTTAGAGGAGGTTGAAAGAATTAAAATACTATGAGTTGTTTTGTGCAGAATCCAACCTCTTTATACAATGTGGAGTTTAAAAGAAAAAGAAAACCACTGCTCAGAAATTATCTTCGGAGAACTTTCAACATAGCCTTCACAATAAGAGTGCTTCCAGACTCTTGTTGCTATTTCCCTTGTGGAATTCAGTCACGTACCATGAAATTCAGCTTCCACGTTTAAAGTGAATTTGGTACATAACAAACGTGCTTGCAAAACAAGCCAGACACCTTGTGATAAGGAAAGTGCGGAGAAATGCTCTGGGTGTGTATGTGAATGACAGTTGCTTCAGGGAACGTCCTGTAACCTCACTGGAAACAAATCACTCGATGAAGAGGTTTTCTGGAAGTGTAAAAGGCTCAAGAAATGACCCTCTCCATGCTCAACAACCGTAGCAATGTAGCTGTATGTCTTTTTCAGGGCTTTATGATGTCTTTTTGGGTGTGTGTGCGTATTCAGAAATGTCCCCTGTCAAACAACCCCTTTATTATGCAAGTGTTTGCCTAATTCGAATCTCTCTCTCTCTCCAGATGTTACGTGGAATCAGCAGTTATTAACTAAACAGAGCCCACGTGTTTCAGACACGAAACAGAAAAACTTTCCGTCGGAACATAATTTAGGTCTGCCGGTCAGGTCCGCAAGAGAAATGGGGAGGTAGGTAACAGAGTTGTAAACGCTTAACAACACACTAACAGGACTGGCTTAAAGGTTTGCCAGTTAAAATTAGAAACTTATTTACAATGATAGGGAATCAAAGTAGAAGGAAAGGTAGATGGGGGGGAATGAGAAATGCGGACGAAAGTATAATTGGAAGTTAGAAAGTCAGTTGGGCTGGGAGGGATGGGGGAAGTCGTTGACTCGAGAGAGTCAGAATATAGGTAATGTAAAGATATGTAAAATCACACTGTGTTTTTTTGAAAATGAAAATGCCAATAAATATAATAATAATAATAATAATAATAATAATAATAATAATAATAATAATAATAATAATAGGAGGTAGGTAACAGAGGTTTCCTTGACTTAATTGGCATAGTATGAGAGCCAGGGGCGAAGGAAGGCGCCATGACACCCGGGGCAGGCGTCGCTACATAGAGTTTATGTGCAGCGTCGCTACGTATGCACTGTATGTAGTGACGCCGCACATGTGCTGTATAGAGGTTTGCCACCGGCACCGCTCCAGCGCCATACGGACGGTGCCGGGATCCCTCTGTCACCGCTACAGCCGCGAACGGAGGGTCCTCTGTTCATGGCTGCAGCCGCAAGCAGAGGATCACGGCAATGTCCATATGGCGCTGGAGTGGCGCCGATGGCAAACCGCTATACAGCACATGTTTGGCGGCGCTACGTACAGCGCATGCGTGCGATGCCACACATGCACTGTACTTAGTGGTTTGCCGCCAGCGCCAGGATCCTCTGCTCGTGGCTGCAGCTGCGAACAGAGGACCCTCCACATGTGGCTACGGTGGCGCGATGGCTGCTCATGCCGCCGTGAGCCAGACATGGAACCCGCAGACATGGAATCCGGGGCATACTGCCCCCCCCCGCCTCCACTGATGAGAGCATACAATCAGCTATGATACCACAGATTGCACTGAGACAGAGACCCCGGGGAAGAGCGAGAGGTTGCCTTAAGTTTTGTGTTTGACCCTTCCCTAAGTGAGAACAACAAGTAAGCAACCCTGGGAAGGGAGTGTGACATCTAGGGGTAGACCGTAGAAAGGATGGGCCATGTGGTAAAATGTTCCTGGATTGTACAACTTCAGAGCGTGGACCAGTGGGGAGAGGAGCATGACATGGCTGGAGCCTCTTGGGCTTGCCGATCAGAAGGTCGGCGGTTCGAATCCCCATGATGGGGTGAGCTCCCGTTGCTCTGCCCCAGCTCCTGCCAACCTAGCAGTTTCAAAGCACACCAGTGCCGGTAGATAAATAGGTACCGCTGCAGCGGGAAGGTATATGGCATTTCCGTGCGCTCTGGTTTCCGTCACGGTGTCCCATTGCACCAGAAGCAGTTTAGTCATGCCTGGCCACGTGACCTGGAAAACTGTCTGTGGGCAAACGCCGCCTCCCTCAGCCTGAAAGTGGAGATGAGCCATTCAGAGTTGCAACTCCCCTGTTTCCATTTGAAGAAACCATGTGCAAGAAGAGTTCGCCACAAGATACCGGGAGAGTGGTTCTTATTCAACCTCCAAAGCCTGCACCAGCCCGCTCAGGCCTGCGGCATGAATCCTCACTCTTGTCAATGCACCAGCCCTGCCTGAGGCAGCAGAATGGCTTCCTAGAGGCTGCTCAGTGCCTGAGGCTCAGTGCCATTTCCTGCCCCCTTAGGATCCCTCCTGACTCTCTGTTGTGGAGCTGGACTTGCACTTCCAAAGCTTCACCAGAGTTGCCTCCTGTTTTGTTTCTGTTTCAGGGCAGGCTGCCGAGAGAGCTCTGGAGCCAGGCGATCATCATCGTCACCCTGTTCTCCTACAACTCAAAGCCAGTCACCCAACAGGTACAAAAGGTCAATAAGGATTTTCACAAGCTAATGAGCTGCTTTACAAAGTTGTCATTTCAGCTAAAACTTCCTAACTGGTGAGCGCAGTTTTGAGGCGTACGAGTGGTGGCATAGATTAAGACGTTCCCAAAAGTATTTTATCACCCTGGAAAATATCTAGGAGCTGCTTCTACAGATAAAGGGAGGTTGTTCGAATGCCATGTGGAGTGGAGGCAAAACATAAAGGAGATAGTTGTCTTAGTGGCAGGATGCAGAAAGTATTGATCTGATGTGTAGAGATCTTTCCTATTCTACCTAATTCAAGAGGGTTCTGGAAGCTTCTCTGTGTGAAAGAAACAAGCAGAAGGTTCATGGTGTTTGGGTTATTCCTTCAGAGAAGCTGAGTGCAGCTGGCTTAAACTCGTTCCCTTATCTCTTTCTGTCATGGTCATGCTGACTATAAAAGGCCAGAAGGAGCCTGAGTTTCACCCTTTCTCTTTCTATCTCTTTTCCTTCTGGTGTGGTGTTCTGTACATAGCATGCTTAGTGTTAAGGTTTAGACTTATTATAAGTTATTGTAAGTTTAAGTTAAGTCTGCTGCAACTGGATCTCTTATGGACAGTGCCAATCCTGAATGTATTGGATTTGTGACCATTATGCTCATTTGCCTTCAGTAGCAGTAAAGCTCTGCTGGATGAAATACAATTGCCTATCGTCTATTTTGGGGGGGAATCCTGCAATGAGTTTAAGTTGTTACTCTGCAAACTATACATCGGAATCAACTCTGGATCAATACTGAGTAGAATTTCAGTGGCACAGGATCCTATCAAACCACCACAAATATGGAGCACATCCACATGGTGCTTGCTTTAGAGGAATAACTCATGCTGTAGCTATGATGATTGTAGTCCTGTGGGTGTCTCAGCCAGAAACAGTTCCTTCTTGTGCCATCCAGTTGACAGAGAACCGAAATGCACTGTGGTGCAGTATGTTCATTGTCCATTGGGCTACTCTGGTGAAGATGTCTCTCTTTTCCAGGAGATGTGCTACCCTTGCCAACCACAGGCAGCCACTGTCCATAATGTCACCTTAGTACAGTGTTTCTCAAAATGTAGGAGAGGAGCCCTACCTTTGGGGTGTGAGAGACCCTCAGCGGCTGAATGCCCTGCTTGGCCATGAATGGTTTGAGCACTCGCTAGGTCCTCAACGCTTTGGCTAGCTGGAGGACAAACCAGCCTTTTCACGGCAGCGGCAGGTTTCCTCCTGTGCCAAACATCAGCTTTGTGAGAGGATTTTCATGGGGTGCACAGCATGGGAGGAAATGTTTAAATCTGGTTTTGTCATTTGTTTATTTCTTTTAGGTCTGTCAGTGGAAAGAAACTCTGCTCTAGCTGTGGACAGCCTCTTGGGAAAGGCGCTGCCATGATTATCGAGACACTCGGTCTTTATTTCCATATTCAGTGCTTCAGGGTAGGATTCCTCAGTAATGTATTCTTCCTAAAGGATGTCCTGCCTATTGTATTTTGCATGGCAACTCCCTTCAGCGCAGTTGGGAGGTTTAGTGCAACTTGCCTTGCAGGCGCTTATACCTTCTGTTTCTTTCTGGTGCTGGATGCTCAGGATGCTGTGCCATCCCGAGCCATCTATGTGGCAAGCTACTACACACAATGCAGCCACTAGAAATCCTCCTGCTTTGATGTCAGGGTTCAGGGAATCTGATCCCTCCCACGGTGGCAGCCAAGAAGCAGATAAACAATAAAAGTTCTTACCAAGCAATTTATTCAATAATTCACAGAGAGCAATGAAAGAAGGCAGTCTCCCTAAGATAATGGCGTTGCTCCAAGTCCCACCCCCTCCGTCTCTCCTATTCTACATCACCCCTGTGTCGGCTAATCTGAGCTTTCTGCCTCTGGGCTCTCTGTTCTAATACCCTCAATGCATGCCTGTTCCTGGGAGAGGGGGTGGTCAGGAATGCTTTCCAAAGACACTGAGCCTGTCAGCTGTCTTTCCCCTGGTGCTTCTTCTTCTTCTTCCTCCTGCTGCTGCTCCTTTCCCAATATTTCCCAGCTTCTCCCCTCTGCAGCCTCTGAACTGTGCCCTTCTGCAAACCACTGTTCTAAATCTATACTGTCCTCCTGTTCTCGGGAATGCTCAGGAGAAGGGGGGCGGGGCAGTCTCCACCTCTTCAGTCCAGCCCCTGACATTTGGAGACAATGTGACGATGTGGTGAGGAACTATGGAAAGAATTTTTCTCTTTTTAACCCAAATAAAGATGTACACCCAGATGGCATATCCACACCACCGACTTAAGCTATCATTTAATTTCTAGGGAATTCTGGGAACAGATAGGGAGTAAGGGAAGGGATATGTCAGAGTGAAAACCCTCACCAAAGTACAGATCCCAGGATTCTTGGTGGATGGGCACCACGACAATTAACCTGGTATAAAAGCAACATAGTTTGGGTATTATTATTATTATTATTATTATTATTATTATTATTATTATTCCCTGCCCATCTGGCTGGGTTTCCCCAGCCACTCTGGGTGGCCTATAGCATATCCCTAGATATCCCAATGAATGTATTATTTAATACAAAATAGAACATTCTTTCCAGTAGCACCTTAGAGACCAACTGAGTTTGTTCTTGGTATGAGCTTTCGTGTGCATGCACACTTCTTCAGATACCAGTGTGCATGCACACGAAAGCTCATACCAAGAACAAACTCAGTTGGTCTCTAAGGTCCTACTGGAAAGAATTTTCTATTTTGTCTCGACTATGGCAGACCAGCACGGCTACCCACCTGTAACTGTATTATTTAACTTTAATTATATCCACTCTTTGTCAATAAATAGTGTGGAATCTGCAAGGGACAACTTGGAGATGCAGCAAGCGGAACAGATGTCCGGATTAGAAGTGGTCTTCTCAACTGCAATGATTGTTACATCAGATCCAGAAGTGAGTACCGGGGACTGGTCTCAACGTGATATTTACTGTGTGTGGGGTTGTTTTTTTTCAACACAGCATACTACATTAGCTTTGCAAATATGCCCAGGGCCTATGCCACCCCACAAAAAGCATTTACTACCTCACTTGCCAACGTATACCGTTTGAGATAAATCATTTGTGGCGCATCAGTTGCCTGAAAGATGTGTGCAAACAAACAAAAGTGCCCTGAGACACTTTACGCAGCCCTCTTGTGCACACTAACTCAGAAGTAAGTCACTTCCACATCCTGAAAGGTAGAGGGCACTGTTGTAATAGTTTCACAGTCCATTTGCACAAGGGAGTTGCACGTTTTTGGCAGGAACTGTCGTAAATATGAAGTGAACAATAGATGAATTATCATTTAGATGTGTGGCTTTAATTATTTCAGCCCCACATTCTCCTTTGACTTTGAATCTAACTGCTATAGCCTGTTCTGCGAAAGGGTGGACAGAAATTAGATGGTGATTTGATGGAAAACCACGTTCCCGTTTCCAGTTGCTGACTACCGCTGAGATTTTTGCAATGCTAAGGAAATGCTGGTGTGCTCACTTAGTGGGGAGCTATGCACAAGAAAGGAGAAGTGGGAGAGGGGTGTGGATCGCTCCTGATCTCTCAACCCTGGTTGAGTAACTGCATAGAAAGCACATCGCTTCTCCCACAGAATCCTGGGAACTGTAGTTTATCCACCTCAGAGCCTCAGTTCCAGCATCTCCTTTAAATGTACACAGCCATATAAGCCTTGGTGGTGCACCGCACCCTCTCTTCGGCTGTTTAAGATTGGAAATACAGAAGGAAGGAGGTCTTAGGATGCTTGTACACAAAAAAAATACATTGCAGTTGTTTTGTTGCTTCCTGACGTGAAGAATGGCATAAGCGCTTTCACTTTTTCTACCTGTTTTTTGTCTTAATTATAGCCGCTGGTCAGCCCACGACTTTGTGACATGGATTTCAGTCTTGTGTGCAAATGTGTTCTCCAAGAAGGATTGTCACTGTTGTTCTGTTCCTGGGGCTGCTTCGGGACAATCACTTGTAAGAGCTTATATCCATGGACTTGATAGCTCTCATCTCATCTTTGCAAGGCTAGCACAAAAGGCTACATCGGCTACTTTCCAATGCAATACATATTCCACCCCCCACCCCACCCCCTTCTTAATTCACTTACATTACATGTATGAAGTTCACTTCTGGACTTTCAGCTCCTTTTCCCCTCTCGCAAGAGCGTGCGTGTTCCATATTATCAGTTACATTTGGTTTCCGAGTCTGCTCTTACGAAAGTAACAAGGAAATAAAGATGCAATAAACCTGTCTTGTTTCTAATACGACTAGGAACTGAGAATGTTAAGTTTACACTACTTTTGTAGATGTTCTATAATATGCCAATGTATAAATCTAATTAGTTGCATTTGAAGAAGAAGAACATTTAAACAGCATGACAGAAAGCAGTTTTTTTCCTGTTTTGTTTCTGAAGTGATAACATTTTTATATATATATATATATACAAAGACACTAGTTTGATCCAAACATCCTGTAATTCTGAAACATTTTACTGTATTACTTTCAGTGGAAGTCAGGAATTGAGTGAGCAAGTTATTGCATGTTCAATCCTACACCCATGGACCTGGAAATAGGACCCACTGAACTCAGTGGGGTTTACTTCTGAGTAGACATGCCTAGGATTGGAGTGACAGTCATGCAATCTGTTGTGTGCATAAAATGATGTTTCTTGTAATAACAAACCATTTTACCGAATGAAGTGTTTTCTCTAAGCTTAAATAATACATGCATTCGAGGTGGTAGAAATACCTAACAGGGATGGTCGACTGGCAGCCCATGAGATGAATCTACTTTCTGAAGCAATTTACCAGCCACTGGTAGCTGTACCCAATTTTAATCGAGATGTGCCCAGGGTTTGACTTAGATGCGGGGGGGGGGGGGGGAGTTGGTGCCTAAATAATCATTTAGCCCAACCTCGATGCAGCTCCATGAAGATGTGACGTTATTTCTCTCCCTTGGTGCTGGTATGTAATGGTCCGTCTATGCCTCAGCACGTGTGCACCATAATTGTGAAAGTGAAAGTGTAGCTGCTTTCAGGGCTGTGTGTGTAACCTTTTATGGAGTCTGGCCCATAAGCACCTAGCAACTGCAACCACTTGCTGTATGGAAAATAAAATGGCTCCTGAGGATGCGGGACTTGGGGTACCCTAGAATAATCAATAAGAAGTCCATCTTGATATAAATATCGTAGAACGGCCACTGCAAATGCTTTCTGAAAGGTCAGTGGAGCAACATTGCAAGCCAAGGCAGCTGATTTTCGGTTGCAGGGAAAGACGTTTGTGGGCGGCAGGGATGGAGACACACAGCCTGAAGTAAACAGGACAGTGTGGTGTAGTGGTTAAGAGCAGCAGACTCGTAATCTGGGGAACCGGGTTCGTGTCTCTGCTCCTCCACATGCAGCTGCTGGGGGACCTTGGGCTAGTCACGCTTCTTTGAAGTCTCTCAGCCCCACTCACCTCACAGAGTGTTTGTTGTTGGGGAGGAAGGGAAAGGAGAATGTTAGCCGCTTTGAGACTCCTTCGGGTAGTGAAAAGCGGGATATCAAATCCAAACTCTTCTTCTTCTTTCATTTTGCAGAGAGTGGGCATGTTTGATGCTGGAGTATTCAGTGATGGGTACAACTTCGGGGCTACTCATTTGTATATCCCTGTTTCCACTAAAGTTGCTGCAGAGTTGGTTAAACTTCTGTACCCCAAAGTTTCTGCATATATTTAATTTAAAGGGGGAACCTGGGCCCTGTATGAATACATGGGAATAACCATATGATTTCAGCTGAGATCCTAAGCTCCCAAGCTGAAGCCGGTGAGATGCACTTCCAAATAAATATGCTTAGGATTTGGGTATGTTTACACGCACACAAATTTAGGGCAAGGCCATACACTTTTATTCAAGGAGGGATAAAGTGCTGGGATTAGTCCCCATGTGTTGGCTCTTATGCCTGCAGCCGTATACTCCGAAGGGAAATGGGGCTACAAAGGCTTAAGAGTCAATGGCCTAGGAAGACAGCTTGAACTCGTAGTGCATTGATGTGCATGTTTCCAAGGCTGTTTGTGTGCTACCTTAGCAGCATGGTCTTCATCATTATCCCGGAATGATTCCCACACCACTCTGGTAACATGCATAATGTGGGAGGAGTGCTATGAGTGTGGGTGTCTGATGTGCTTAGTTTGACACTGGTGCATTCCCAGTGTAGGAATGGGAAGCGGCCCCATCGTTCCCCACATGCAGCCTCCTTGGTGTGTACATAACGTTACGTTCTGGAGCAGCATGAGAATCGGCCACGAGGAAGGAGAAGCAGCAACCATGCTTTTAAGATAGCTAAAGAACCAGCCCTCTTGACCAATAACGATGGACGTTTTCAAATGTGCAAGAAATAAAAGAGAGAGAGAGGGTGTTATATTTGAATCTGGATTTAAACCCGGTCAAGCCAGTTGCACCGTGTGTGTTTCTGATTTAACATTTTCCTGACTCCTAAAGAACTGGGATGGTGATCAGAGGCAGCACACTAGATTTAGCTGATATGCCACGGTTGTAAAAAAAAAAAAAAAAGTGGTTTGTGAGCAGTATTCTTTGGTATCTTCTGCAGGGCTGAGTAAAGGTGCAAGAGATTGGAAACCATGTAGTTATGGTCTTCAAAAAGGAAAAATATATTTATGCTGCCTTAAGAATTTGAAAGCAACAAACAAAATTAATTGAGATTCCTTGTTGTATGTGACTGTATTTGCACATCGGTTATCTCTTGATGAGCTAGCAGAAAGAAATAGTGGACGTTTCTTAGGTAAGCAATAAATATTTTCTAAGGGTGACACAAAGTCACTATTTATTTATGTGTCTAGGTGGGTCTTGATGTGCAGTTGTGCAAACATGCAATGATGTCTCCTTTTGTCACTCTAAAGCATTTGTATACAAATTGTGTCTATCTTACAACATACGATTTATCTGATAGGAAGTAACACATTTCATTAAAATTGTGCCTTAGAAAATACAAAGCTGTTGCACATTCACCAGTGACAGATGGATGTAATAATTGTGGTGTTGTTTTTTAAGAAAATTCCTAAGGACAGAAATCAACAACAAAGTTGTTCTACAAGCAACAAACCTTGTGGGACTGTCTCCCACATTGTGAGTAGTCATTGAAGTTATTTGTTTGGGGATACATATAGATAACTTTGCTGTTTGAATGGATTGTGCTGTGGTCATAATACCTCTTTGTATAACAAGAAATGCACAGTATAAAAACTGAAGCCACAGATTTGTGTAAGTACCTTTCTCCCCCACCAAAAAACTTAATTATTCCCCTGCTTGACAGTAAGACTGCAGTTTTTACAAACACTTACCTTGGAAAAAGCGCCATTAGGGGAAGGAAAAAAAAAAAAACAAGTATAGGATTACAGTGCAAAGCAGTCATTCCCAAACTGTGGACTGTGAGAGCATTACTTGTATGCTTTGTGACATGAATTGGACTGCATAGCTAAAAGCTCATGCAATTCCAAAGTACGGGAGAGGCTGCCCGGTGTGTCTCTGCATGATGGATTGCTCCACCCTCCCATCCTTCCGATGAAGCTGGAGGCAGATCTTTCTGCAGTGTGTGTCTGTCTCCATTGTGTCATATTAAATACAGAGATGCAGTGGAATTGGGCGTCCTCCAAGGAGATTTCCCATTGCATCTCTGCATGAGTTTCTGCTCCTTCTGTTCAGCGGCTTATGCAGAAACACAAGAAATTGGCTCCTCCTGGATAGTAATTCTTCCTCTCACATACTACAAAAGGAAACCGCTTTGGGTGCAGCAGTGATGTGAGCCTCCATTTTTAATTCAAACATGGCTGTGTCAGCTCTCAGAAGTTTGGGAAATTGCATCAAGGGTTGGAATCTGGTGCCTCCTGTTCAGAAAATGGCCTCTGCTTGTAAACAGACAGTCCTTGAGATTTAGCTGGAAGGCAGGCCCTGATCTGAGCACTGCAGTTTGCAAGCCCAAGTGCTCGTTTCCACAGATCGACTTGTCAATGGCACAACCTATCGTGTTGTTTCTGTTACCTTGTGAAACAGCAGGGGCTGCTGAGCCTGAGGGCCACCCCCAAGCCTCTGGGGGCCACATGGCCACCTCACACTCCTCTGCAGATTGCACAAACGCCCTTTCTCAGCTAATCCATGCAGATTAGTTGAGGACAGGGATTTGCCGCCACCTCTGCATTCAAGTGATCAGTCCATTGACCAGGGAGGGATGATATGCATCCCCACCAGGGCACTGAGCTATACCCCCCACAGCATTTGATCTACATTAACCCCCTGCCCCCCTTTTTTTGCTGCTGCCACAAAAATCAGTGGCGTTCTGGAGGAAGAGAGAGACCAGTTCAGACCCTTGAACTGGGACTTAGCTGTCCCTGCTTCAAACAAAGGCAGGCGTAAGGATCCGACACCAGTGTTCTGAAGTTCATGCAGTTGTGGCATTCTTGCTTTTGGCAGCAAGTGTGTTCCCTGCAAATTGGAACTGGGTTGTCATTAAGTCTCCAGGCTGATGCATTACAGCAGTCTACTTCCTGGTGCAGAGCAGTTGCACACCTGACCAGGAGATTTGTGTTTATGTTAGTGCCCTCTTAAAAGGTGTCGAGAGACCAGTCTGGCGTAGGTATTTGGTGCATGTGAAGGACTGCGGATATGGGCCAGAACCCAGCGCACAGTTGGGTATCTTCAAGACTCTTGGGAACCAGTGGTGCTTAAGGGCACAGCTCTGTGCTTGTTGAGTATAAGCCAGTGGCGAGCTGTGATAAGACTCCCGTTGAAATTAATAGAACTTGCCCCAAGAGCAGAAGATTGTGTGTTTTTGTGCAGCTCCTGTTGCTTTCAGTGGGTCTTGCATAGCAGCAAATCCCAATGGCTTGTGAAGATGTGTGCAAAGGTTGCTTTAAAATAAAAATTAAAAAATCATGCAAAATCATGAGGATTGTGCAGATCTGATCCTGCCTTTAATAACCTTCAAGTCCTGCCAATCTTCAGTAAGAGAATAACTGCAGCCAGAATTTACATGCTAGCAGAGTTTTTCAAGTGCAACGTTTTTATACGCAAACAGGATTTTGTGGCACATCCATTGATGAATGTAGCTGACCATCTTTCCCCTTGTAAACGAGAAGATGGCAGCAGCTAACTGTATCAAAACCTGAACCACTCACATGTTCCGCTTCCATTAAGATGGATTAGTCACCAGCATAAAGATGCTTTTTAAACTGTCAACTCTTCCTCTTTATATTTCATTTAAAATGAGTATGCACACTTCAGCCCCCTCATTATTTCCAGCTCTGGTTATAAACGTGTTAATATTTGTTTCACAAATAACTTGGGAATGGGTAAGGGTAGGGAATGGCCGGGGGGGGGGGGAGGGGACACTTTATCTACTGCTACGTTGGTTTGAAATGGTAAATCATGTGTTTCAAAAGATAATTTACTGTTGACGCGCCAATATAATAAACGTAATGGATTAAAAAAAAAACAACCCAAAAAGTGTATTTAGCTTTTAATTTCTTTAGAGAGCAGGCATAACCATGTCATAATTATTTTTTATACATATATTTCATTTTCAAAACTTCATAGTGGCCCTTATTCTTGTTATGTAGAATTAATTTCGTATTCTCTGTAGTTATCTATAAGTGGTATAGAAGTTGGTGAGCCGAAGAGGGCTACTTTATATGCAAGATCACCAAAGGATGAAAGTCCTACTTGGGTTAATGTTGAATACCAGTTACACTAATCTCCATTGATGATATTTATTCTAAAATGCCTCTGGAAAGCAAGAGAATTCTTGTCTAAATGCAACAGCTTTTATAGTAAATGTTATGTTTATAAATAAACATTGATTAAAACCGGTGCTGTTTGACTTTTAATTTTATTTTTTGTATAGCCAAACACCATAAAACTTTACAGGAAGCAAATATATTTTGTTTGGTGCCTGGTGCTATACTTTTTGCCAGAAGCCGTAGAACAGGTATTGAAGATCCAGAAATCTGTTTTCCGTCTTGAGGTGTGTGATGTTCAGAGCTAAATTCCCATTGGATGGAAAGTGCACTGTAGATTGTTACCTGAAAACTTCTCGTTGATATATCAATAGTCCAGAGACACAAGTGCTGCCCCATGTCTCTTCAAACATACCCAAGTTTGAATTAAATCTATAGGACTTGATGGTTGGAAGTCTGGAATATCAGAGAGGGGCATCGGTGTGAGAATGTCCAAGAAAGGTATTAGCCTTCCCTTCCAAAAGTCGTTACATGAAATTACACCAGAAAGGGCTTGAGTGGCAGCCATACCCCAAAATGTCTACCATATATTATGACAGCTTTGCAGAAGCAATACATAAGGGCTAAGAAGAGAAGATGAAAATAATGGGACACCACTGAATTGGGGGTTTGGATTACTCTGCCTGTGTTAAGCAAAGCCTTTGTCCATGCCTTTATTATGATTCATTCCCGTATACCTGAAGGAGCGTCTCCACCCCCATCATTCTGCCCAGACACTGAGGTCCAGTGCCGAGGCCTTCTGGCGGTTCCCTCACTGCGAGAAGCCAAGATACAGGGAACCAGGCAGAGGGCCTTCTCGGTAGTGGCACCCGCCCTTTGGAACGCCCTCCCACCAGATGTCAAAGAGAAAAACAACTACCAGTATCAAACTCTTAGAAGACATCTGAAGGCAGCCCTGTTTAGGGAAGCTTTTGATATTTGATGTTTTATCGTGTTTTTAATATTCTGCTGGGAGCCGCCCAGAGTTTCTGGGAAAACCCAGCCAGATGGGCGGGGTATAAATAATAATATATCATCATCATCATCATCATTATTATTATTATTATTATTATTATTATTATTATTATTATTATTATTTACAATTTCACCAGCCCTAAATCCCAAAATCCCACTACCCACCGGTTAGAAATGAGGTTATTTTAAAGCTGAACTAGAATGGCCTAGCTGCATCTCATTGGTGTTGGACAAAGTGTGTTGACAGCGTGCATTAAATTAATGACAAAGGCCTCTGCTTTAAGACGACATGTGTTCTAGCTTTTAAATGTGAAGCTTAATTTGAAGTCCCAAAGTGGTTGTTCTTTTTTTTTTTTTAAATCACTCCCAGAATGCAAGAACCATTAAAGGTTTTTAGTGATGTTTGGAGAGCTCTGCTTCCAGAAGAAAATTGGCTCCTTTTGCTTGGATGCTGGACTGAGCTTTAATTGAATTTTGATGAGATGATGGATGTTGTACTTTATTCCAAGTCTATATGCTAAATTAACAAGACTGTCTGCTTAGTTTTCCCTTTGGAAAGCAGACCAGGATGAGTTGCCACTAATTCTCTCGTTCAAAATATGATTATCTACGTGAACCAAAATCTTAGTCAAAAGTTGAAAGTCATTTTTGAAAGGAAAAAAAAAACATTTTCTTTCAAGCCAGGGTTAATTCTTAGGATAGGGCATAGCTCCTCTTGAAGCACACAATGAAATGGGAATAATCCAGTCCCACTAAATTAAATAGAACTTTCTCTGGTAAACATGGGTACATTTTCTTTTTGATGAAACAAGCATGAGATCCTTCAAAGCTATAATCAAAAGTAAATTGTAAAGCAGATACATTTCAAGTATTTAAATGAGAGGTAGCTACTTCCGCGGATACCCATTTACACCTGGGAAAGGCTCCAGCTAAGATGAATGTCTTGGATGGCCACACTTTTATCCAACCGTTAGGCTCATTGGTGATCAAACCAAACCAAACAAAACAAAACATGGCGGTGCCAATCAATGGAAAGAGATGTTGATGTTAACATTTCCTGTACTGCAGCTGATCAGAAAGCATGCAAATTGTTTTGGTATCCCATGTGTTAATAGATGCTCAAGTTATGATTGTCCAAACTTGGGGAAGTGCTCTGGCTCCAGTGATCAGAGACTTGGGACATGACGGTAATAAAGGAAATTACCCGTTGCAATCATCTACAGTGGTACCCCATGTTACGCACACGATCCGTTCCGGATCGCGCTACTTAACACAAGTGTGCGCAACACGAACACCCCCCCCCCAAAGAAAAAACCCGGAAGTAGCGCGATTTGAGTGCTTCTGCACATGCGTGAAGTGCGCATAAGCGTTCTGTGCATCCGGGGGTCGCACACGGGTTGCGCACACCCCGGGGTATGACTGTATTGGAGGAAAGAAATCAGATGGCTAGAACCTTTCAAAATAACTGTGGACACGGTTTATTTTGTATTGGAATTAAAACGGATAGAATTGTTATTATGGACATATTAAGTTGTTGGCCTCTGTCTGTCTTGAGAGTCAGTGGAGGGCACCTCCAAGGGTGAGGCCAAACCACTGGAGAATCAGAGCGCCTGCTGTGGCTGCAGAAACCGGCGACTCTTAACCGCTGCCTCCCGCGTTGTTTTTGCTGTGTTAGCAGCACCGAAGTGACCTCTCTGGGGCACAAGCCTGGGCAGTGTGTATGTATGAAGGTCCCGGGGTGCCCAGATGACAATACTTACCTCTCGGCCTTGCTGATGTGGTCCAAAGGAAAGCAGAGCAAGACATTTGGCGCCAGCCTGACTGGGGGAGTTGCCTGGAGGTGTAAAAGGTTTCCGTAGGGACCCCTCTCCGGATTTGTGTAGGGCTTATTCCATACCCCTTTCTTCTCTCAAAGATATGCCCCAAGGCAGCAGGTTTAGAATCAGTTTTCCTTCTCCTAGATGGGCTCTCTTCTCAGGTTGACGATCCCCATCTGCCCCTCAATTCTCTCTACAGCACATGCAAAAACCGCCTTCTTGACTGTTGGATCCACTGTTGGTCTCATTCACTCAATCTGCCAGAGACTTTCCTCACGTGCAGGGGAAGTCACTAACTCACTCAGGGTTTGAGACCCATTGGCAACCCTTACCTGGTTTATGTGGGATGTGATCCATGAAAGGCAGTCAAGTACAACATTCCTTGAAATGCTAGAGAAGACATGCAAAGGAATATTTGATCCAGCCAGTCAAAACTTCCTGTTCCTCCTGGCTGGAGCATCCTTCCTTTTGCATGTGATAGAAAGTGGGTATGACCTAACCTGTCCATGTAACAGAGGGACAAGTCACGCAGCAAACCTCTCTCTCTCTCTCTTTGACTTCCTTTTTTTGACCAGCTTTCAGCTAGGACTGCTCTGCTAGCTCTCAGCTAGCAGAAGCACTGGGATTATTCCCCCATATTGGGTAGATCCACATGTACATATTTGTAACTAAGTCTGCCTTCAGGAATCCAACTGTGAACTGATGTAAGTAAACTTCTTTTATTGACTTTGAATAAGATTGTGACGGCTTTATTCTTTTAAGAGGGATTCAAGGGAACTTACCAGGTATGTACAATTCAATCTGAAGACAGACTGAATTGTATAATAGTGAGAGGCTCATACGAGCCTGCAACCAGCTATCTGCTGTGCATGTAAAAAGGGGAATGTAACTCTGCTAAGTAAGGGAACTTGCTAGTGCAAGTTAGGAAGGATATTAATAAACAATATATCCTCTCCTGCCACCCTGAACATTCCCAGTTTAGCCAGCCAGTTGGAAGCCATTCACCTGTTGCATGCTGACAGCTTCTAGGAGCCACAGGTGAAAGTTGAGTGCAGGGTCCTCACCTCACTGCGAGAAGTGAGGTTACAGGAAACCAGGCAGAGGGCCCACCTGTGGAACACCCTCCCATCAGATGTCAAGCAAATAACTATCTGACTTTTAGAAGGCATCTGAAGGCAGCCCTGTTTAGGGAAGTTTTTAATGTTTGAAGTTTTATTCTGTTTTTAATGTTCTGTTGAAAGCAGCCCATAGTGGCTGGGGAAACCCAGCCAGATGGGCGGGGTAGAAATAATAAATTATTGTTATCATTATACAAAGGTAGACAAACTACCCCAGAAGGAGCATGACATGTTCCCCTACCAGAGGTAGGGGAGGAGAGTGGACAAGCAGAAATAGTTGTGTTGACAGAATGATCTTAGCACAACACTGTATTCCACACTAGGTAAGCACTGACTGGGGAGTTCTGCACCAAATCACATGAAATTAGGACACATCAGAGCATCTGTGTTGACTTCTCCACTAGGTAGCCACTGGTGTGTGTCCAAACAGGCCATATACCTCCATTCTATTTGATGAAAGTGCAGATGAGCTCCATTGAGCTAATGTGACAGCCATCCCTGTGATGTTTGCATTGCGATAGCACATTCTGCTATGCAAGCCATCACAACAACACACAGCACTGAGGGACATTCCTGCCAAGTTTTTTTTATATATAAAAAACCTGCTAAATTAAGTTAGTTTCCTGTATTATTTTATGCATCGTTTCATGGATTGGACTTTATTGACATTAGGATTCCTCTGTAATAGTTCCTCCTATGTTTTTGAATTGTTATTGCTGCTCATTTGACATGTTGTGATCAGCTTTGAAAGCAACCCTGTGGGGAAACCCTGTGGTGGTGAGGTAAGGTGAAGTGTTAATGTTCCAAAGCTTGCCTGTTTCATATATGTGTGATGAAGAACAGCAATAGAGATGGCTGTGGCTGGCTTTGTAGTATTATCTGGTTGCTTTCCCTGGGGGCGGGTGGGCATTGTAACTAGTTCAAAGCTTGAGGTTTGAATTAGTTTGAAGCTCAAAAGTTCACATTAGTTTAATAATAATAATAATAATAATAATAATAATAATAATAATAATAATAATTTATTTCTACCCCGCCCATCTGGCTGGGTTTCCCCAGCCACTCTGGGCAGCTTTCAACAGAACATTAAAAACAGAATAAAACTTCAAGCATTAAAAACTTCCTTAAACAGGGCTGCCTTCAGATGTCTTCTAAAAGTCAGATAGTTGTTTATTTCCTTGACATCTGATGGGAGGGCATTCCACGGGGTGGGTGCCACTACCGAGAAGGCCCTCTGCCTGGTTCCCTGTAACTTCACTTCTTGCAGTGAGGGAACTGCCAGAAGGCCCTCGGCACTGGACCTCAGTTCAATGCTCTAAGTTTGTATAATTCAAAGCTCGAAGCTCAAATTGGTTTGAAGTTCAAATTAGTTCGAAGCTCAAAGTTCAAATTAGTTCAAAGAAGTTCGAAATATGTAAAGGGGTGGCACAAAATGTCGGCATCAGTTGGGGGGGATCCGGAATTTTGGGGTCACACATTAATGAAGCTGCCTAGAGGTGTCGACTTGCTTGAAACATTTCCCCTCTCTTTGGAGTTGTTCTCTTTTGGTTAGGAAAAAAAAGACTATAGTGTTGCTTCGGAGCCTCTGGCAATCTTTGCTGCATGGCGTTATGCCAGTTCATTGAATTAATGTTTCAAAAATACAAGTCTTAATATTTCAAAGAGTGAAATATGTAATAAAATAGGAAATGCAATGGAAAGAAATGCTGCTTCACTTTTAAGCCTACAAGCTGCCTATTGAACATAATCTCACACCTCAAAATCAAGATGAACCCCATAACACCCAGCATCTTCATCACACAATAAACATAGGACTTAGCAGCAAAGATATGGCGAATATTTCTCATGTTAAAAAACTAAAATACATAGTAGTTAGGTAATTACTATGGGGATAAATTTAGAGCCCTTTATTATAGGCTCAAGCAAGACCCTGCCAACAGATTTTAATCAATGTATCCCAGCAACAAACATGCAGTTTTAATAGTCTGTGAATAAAGTGAGAAGGGTTTTATTTGGATAACAGACTCCTATGCAAATGCACCTAAGCTAAAATGAATATAAAAAATGCCACCCCAAACTCAAAATATGTAAATAATTCCAAATATATAAACAACACTTGGAACAGAAACCTTAAAATCTGAAAAAGTATGGAACACATAATTGTTCCCTACAAGACTTGAGACTATGATTTGGGGGGATATCTGTTACCCTGGGTTGCTAATAACGACTTTCAACTTAACAAGAGTGGCATCCAGTTTTCCTCTGCGAGTTCTGTGGCCTTGTTGAGCATCAAAAGCAAACACACACAAAAAAACCTAAACAGCATAATGGCAACTATTTTAAAAGATTAACAACTAAACCCTATGTCCCTTTAATGTGTGTATTGATTGTGTTGTTCCACATTCTCTTGCCGGACCTAGAATCACATGCAGATTATCTCTTAATAGTGAATTCTTCATCTTACATATTTATTGCTACTGAATATTTGGTGTTTTAGCTGAAACCCGTTAAAAATAACGCAAGTTCCAAATTGTTTTGGAGAGTGCGATACACAAGCCCAGTTCCTTGAGTCTCTAATCCAAAGGGTTGTTTTTGGTCACCAGAAACACACATTTTGAGTAGCTTTTCCTCACCAAGACATTTGGCAATTACCGGTATTCTGTGTTGAAAGCTGTATTAAAAACCGTTAGTTTCCAGCAAAGGGCTCTGGTATTCCAGCATAATCAATCTGTTCATGGTTTACTGTCCTATCCTGGAACTATTGGTGACATTTCAATTTTTTTTTTATCTTTGTACTTCTTTGAAGAAGAAAATGTCTCTGAGCGGAAGAACAACAAAGCCTTTTAAGCACTGGCATGCAATTGCATGTTGAGAATGCAAAACATCAGCTCGAGCTGCGAGGATAACTGTTAAAGTTACAGGGAAACATCACAATCGAAGTTTTGGGTATTCAGTCAAACAAAAAATGAAGCATTAAAAAAAAAAAAAAACCATACGAAGCATTTTCAGAAAGATCCCAATCTGGGATGTTTTGGAGCAGTTTCCAAGGAGGCCTTTTAATATTTATTTTGTAAGGTAATCTGGCTTTGTAAATTCTGACTGCTAGGAAGTGGGCAAAAGAAAAGGATTTTTCTTACGATAGTGACTGCCAGGTAACTCTTGAATTTAAGACTAACACAGTTATGAATTCCCGTTCAACGCAGTTAGTTTAATGAATTCAAAGAGAGTTGAAGTAGCCAAATGGGGTTCCCAGGTCTAGCCTGTATAACAAAGTGTATATTTGAGATTTATTTTCTATAATACCTATACCATGCATATTATGTAAGTTATCCACAAACATTGATTTCTTCTTGCCAGCTAAATACCTTTTGGTGTAAGGAATAATATCTTACTTCTTTCTCAATGCCCATCATCTCCTCCCATTCACACAACACATACCCTGTACACCTTACACTGGACTCCGGAATACTCTTGTATTGGTGTGAAAGCTCTTTGAATTCTGTAAGCCTGAATTGCCCTTATTTGAAGAAGAAAAAAATCTCTGGCAATTCATATTCACTCAGTAACTTGTTGTTTATTGGCTTTTTGATGACTGTGTGAATGAATGGCCTCTGCTAAAAGCACTGCTTTGGGGTGGGGTCAAATGACATGAAAAGCTCTGGCTGGGATATTTGATCTGTCATGCTGAAGTCACCGAGAGATTATTATGCATTGGGCAACCCACTTTAATTCTCTGGTTGTTAGGATTGCACAGTCTTGTGGAGGAATTAAACTGCACCTCTCTCTAAAAGATTTCAGAGGGGAAATAATAGATGGATTGTTTAGAAATCTGTTTCTGACCTAAGTTGATGTGCTATCCAACAAGGAACTTTCTGACATGCTAAAAAAGCAACTATCTCAAGGAGATATTCACAGAATGAATGGCAGCACTTACACAAGCTACAATGCAGTGAAGTGCTATACTTGAAGACTGTATTGTGATGGGTTCAAAACCTGATCACCACCCTAGAAACTGGGTCACAGCACTCCCTGGTTCCTATAACATTGTCCACAGAGGAAATCCTCAATACTGGGGGGCTGATTTATTTCCCACCCAGATCCTGCCCACTCTATAGTGCCTATCGGTGACCATTTATCACGACAATCTTGTTTTTAAAAACACACTTCAGGAGGAAAGTAAATTAGACTAAGAGATGTAGAGGGCCTGTATTTGCTTTTTGTTTTTATTATCAACAATCAGTTAATGGTACACTCTTGGAAAACTATATGCACATGTAGAAATATTTCCCCTTTTAAATAGAAGCATTCATTTTAACCACATATAAATAAATCTGGAAATCCTGAAACATAATTTATGATGGTTAATGCTCACAAACATCCCAACACAAAAGGAAAAATAACAATAATAAAAAAGTGACAACATGCAATTGATAACCAAAGCTGATACCATTGCATGAAGCCGACCTCTCTAAACGCAAAGAAATGTAACCAGTGAGAACCTCATTTCTCCATAAAGACACACCATAAAGACTACAAGGAGAGAAAACATTATTTATACGTCTAACTAGAGTAGACAAGTTTGTATCAATATTAACACTATACAATTGAGTCACAGAACACAGTTTTAGAAAGACACAGAAAAAGATGGTAAAGCATACCTGTCGACATAACTAATACCTAGGTTCTTGTGCCTTGTAAAAGAAACATTTTTAAAACCCTAAGAAGAGATGCCTAAAAACTGCATGGACAATGTAATCGTAATCTTCAGAATGAATTCCAATCCATTTACCAGAAAGGGCAGTTAAGACCCCTGGGGCTATTTTGGACAGAGAGTTGGTTCACCTTCTGTAAACTTCTCCCTGCCTATTGAAACACACAATTACGGTAGGGTTTGCAGCAACTGCGATGGGGAAAGGGCAGGGCCGTAAATGAAAAATCTAATCAGTGCTAGCTATGATGATCACAATAATAAGAGGGCTGGCTGTGCTGAATGGCCAGGGCCGGTTCACGTTGTCACTCGGCAGGGCTGGAAATGTGGTTGGTCCAAGAACTGCTTCGCACACGTCTCAGTGGGTTACTGTGTGTGGCTGAGGGCTGGCAGCTGAACTCTGAAACGACTTTCGGTCCACCCTCGCAGGAGGAGATAGGGTGGGATGTAGCTGGATCCTCCGGCGGCACCTTCACAAATGCAAGTCATCATCACCGATGCTGCAGTTACGAAGCGGTAACCGGGCACAAACAGCAACCATTTGGCACACCACCCTAAACCACCTTAACGTAGCTTGAACCATACATACATACCCTCTGACAACTGCCACATCAAATTAGGTCACCTTGTTTAAGAGGAATGCTTAAAAAAAGTAGCTTTCCCTGAGGCAAGCTGCGGTTTCCACGAGGGCTGGTGTTTTGTGGTGCAAAAATATTTCTGGGAAGCCTTCAGAAATGTGCTCCCTTACCTAGAAAACACAGATTGATCTACCAAGGCGGCAATCCGTAAAATTTAAGGCTTAAACATGCTTATTAGGGAATAAGCCCGATTGAAGAGTGTGGAATTTGGTTCAGAGAATAAAACATAACCAGATTGCACTGATTCTGTAACTATATTCCCCCCGCCTCCTGTGTAACATAACATTTAACTGTAATTTTTAGACCCTCCGTGTCAATTATATTGTAGGGAAGTTGCGAAAGCAGGAAGGGGTGTGCGTCCTAGTAGACTAACCGATACATTCACAAGCTGTGCTCTAGTTACAGTAGGCTACAAACGACTTGCACAACAACCCCATGGTTTCAGTACGTTTACAAATTTAGACCTCTCAACTCT
Organism: Lacerta agilis; assembly: GCF_009819535.1. Taxonomy (NCBI): domain Eukaryota; kingdom Metazoa; phylum Chordata; class Lepidosauria; order Squamata; family Lacertidae; genus Lacerta; species Lacerta agilis. The sequence continues at coordinate 18,160,391 of NC_046320.1, read as the reverse complement.
GTACATGTTCTCTGGGCTTCGTCAGCTCAGCCCACGAAAAGGAGTGAGTGAGTGTGGCGGCAGGGGGGCGGCGGAGTGGTCTCCAATTCTGCCTGGTGGAGTGGGGGGGGGGGGAGAGAGAGACTGCGTGGCTCTTAACGGCGCGCACTTGGAGGCGACGGCTGTGCCAAGTCACCAAATGGAGCGCTCACGATGCGCAAGGCGGACGCGCGGTTTTGCAACGGGGGTGCGGGTGGGGGACCAGCCACGCTCAAAGCGCCTCAGCCTCAATGAAAAGCCCGGCCAAGAGAGGGGGTTTGGCGAGGTGGGGAGGAAAGATTACATTGCAGTAGCAGCAGCAGCAACACCAACAAAACAACACTGGCAGCTTGTGGACAGTTTTCTCCCGGCCAGGGACTGCGCAAGGAGGAAAGGGCGGAGGCGCTGCGCCTGCTGCAGCAGAGCGCTGCGCACGACGGGGCGCGCTCGCTTGTTCGTAGCCCGGGCAAGGTCGTTTGCAAGTCCGCGCCGTCGGGGCCGCTCCGACGTGAGCGAGGAGGGCAGAAGTGGAGGCCTGGCGAGTCCCTTCCCTGCAGAGGGCGCCTCCTCCTCGTTCTCGGCCATTAGGGAAGCGCCCGTCGAGGGAGGCCCGGCCCCGGCGTCGCAGCCCCGGCCGGCCGGCCCCGGGCTCAAAACATACTGCTCTTCACCAAGGTGCCTTTGGTGCCGTTGGGTCTCTGCAGCGACGAGAGCACGCTGGCGAAGGGCCCGCCTAAGGAATCCGGGATGGAGGTGATCGGCCCCGGCCCGGGGGCCCAGCCCTGCCCGGGCCCCGCCGCCGCCGCCGACAAGCCGCCAGGCCCCGACGGCGCGCCTTTGCCGGCCTCCTGCCCGGGCCCGCCGGCTCCGGGTCCGCCGGGGCCTCCCGTGGGGCTGGGCCCACCGCCGCCGCAGCTGGGCGCCGGGTTGGGGTTGGGCCCGGGCCCGCCGGTGCTGTCCGGGTCGGTGCTTTTGGCCTCTTTGCTCTCATCGTCCCGCGACGCGTCGGACTTCTTCCCCGACGAGCCGTTTTTGGCTGCGGCCGCCGCGGCCGCTGCGGCGCGCTCCTGCTTGCGGAACTTCGCCCGTCGGTTCTGGAACCAGACCTGGCCGGAAGGAAGGAGCGAGAGAAAAAAGAGAGAGAGAGAGGTTCAGAGGAGGGTGGGCGGCGAGCGAGGGGGGCAGGCGTTCTATTCCCACGTGCACAGGATATGCGAGTCAAGCCAGAGCAACCTCGAGTCACCGATTCTGTGTTTGTGACCATTATGCGAGACCACCCCCCTTTCCTTTCTCTCTCTCTCTGTCTCTCTCTCTCTCATTCTCTCTCTCTCTCTCTCTCTCTTTCGGTCTCTCCCAAGCGCGCCTTGAAAGCCACTTTGCGGTATTAGGATTCAAAATAACTGGTTCAGAACTCAGCGGTCGCTACTTCAATCATAGAATTGTAGAATGGGAAGGGACTGCGAGGCGATCTGTTCCAACCCGTTATCTTTTACCCAACGTGGGGCTCAAACCGGCTGAGCTATCCCAGCCTGAGCCAAAGAAAACAATCAATAAACATGTGGAAAGATCTATCCTTGTATGTCTTAACTGGCAACTATTTTTAGTACGTGAACTTGAGTGTGCACCCAAAAGATTAAAATACCCACTGCTAACTATCCTTAGTGTATGGGTGTAGGAAGGGGAATGAGAAGGCCATTTCCCAAGTCAATGCCAACCGACGGGCAATGGCCGGCCAGGTCTTGCGTAGACAAGCCCACCTGTGAGCATCACAAATTCCCATTCCTGTGAGAAATCAGGGGTGGCAGCAATAGTAAGATTAATAACATGTTACAAGGTGGCCGGCTTATTCCATGGTTGTATTTGCTTTCTGGCACGATGCGACTGGGTAAATTGGCTTTAGACAGCCAGTGTCCAAAAGATGCTAGCTAAAAACCACCTTATGTGGTCCTTCGGAGGGAGAAGATGTGAAATGGACACGCTGCAAATTCAGCTTATACAATGTGGTGGAGTTCACGGTTGCAAATTCTTCCACTTACGGTTTAGAAAAGGATAGCATGTGCCCTAGTTGAATGGACGGACTCTGGGTAGCTATTGGCCATGCCAAGCTAAACGAGAACTTTCATCTCAGAACATCCATATCATTTCAGCAGAGGAATCTTTTCTTTTAATAGGTCCAGACAATGAACTGCCTTAATTTACTCCCTATTGTGTGGGCAGTGTGGACAGGAAAATACTTCACTGCAGAGCTGGTTGTTGCTATAGAAGAAGAAGAGTTTGGATTTGATATCCCGCTTTTCACTACCCGAAGGAGTCTCAAAGCGGCTAACATTCTCCTATCCCTTCCTCCCCCACAACAAACACTCTGTGAGGTGACTGGGGCTGAGAGACTTCAAAGAAGTGTGACTAGCCCAAGGTCACCCAGCAGCTGCATGTGGAGGAGCGGAGACACGAACCCGGTTCCCCAGATTACGAGACTACCGCTCTTAACCACTACACCACACTGGCTATAAACTAACATGCATTATTGTTCCTCTGCTGAGGAGCCTATTGGCATCATCGCCCTAACATTCTTCTGCCCATGCGTAAAGCCTTCATGTCACAATCTGTCGTGGCATGCTTTGGCCTGGCCTGCTTTGCAAATTAACTGGTCCCCTCTGACCTACATCAGAGTGGTTTGCTTGCAGCCTTCTTTTCTCACAAATCTCAATTTCGTTCCGTTGGGCAGTTGGATAGGACTGTAGTCTTAATGACTTGTGTTATTATTTATTGGTGCATCCTAAACCAGTCTTTTGCATTCCCGAGATGCTCAGAAGTAGTGAAAGGATAGAGTATTTAAAGCAAAGGTGAGGAACCTTTGGCCCTCCAGATTTTGCTAGATATAAACTAACACCATCCCTGGCCACTGGCAACATCTGGAGGGCCAGAGGTTCTCCACCCCCTGATTTAGGGTGTGTCTTTTAAGACACATCAGTGGATGCCAAATATAATTATTTCAGGTCAGTGACTCCAAGGTAAAGGTGTTTATATGTACCTAGATTGCAGATCAGGTGAGATCTTAGTGTAAAGCTCTCCCTGCTTTTAGAATTCAGACCTCCAGTTTGCTAAGTTAGAAAGTGTTCCCACAGAAATAGAGAGCATTGCCAACAATAACTGGGGGGGGGGGGGGGAATCTAAATTATAGAAGGGATGCAAATATCTAATACTCGGAATGGTATGGTTCTTGCCACATGCTGCCCCGTTCAGCTATCCAAATGATAATGTGTCCTCTGCCAAAATCAGAAACTGACAAGGTACCTCTACAGAAATGGGTGTCTCTAGCAAGTGAGCCAAGCCATAAGGAATACATATCCTAGCCACTGGGCTCTCCAAGGAAATTGCTGCTCTTAGGAATCTTACTCATTACCATGAGGAACGTGAAACAGCTTTGGGATGCAAAGCTGAATGCCTCCTGCTATTGATGGAGGAATGACTCAAGATAAACGAGGTTAAAAAAAAAAGGTCAGCAGCCCAGAATGATTTTCCCAAAGGGAAGTATGAAAATGTGCGAAAGCAACAGACTTCCCACCCTGGGACCCTCTGTCGTTGGTCACTTCCCGTCCAGCAAAATCTTGAAAGCTGCCAGTTGCTACCTTGCGAGAGAACCACCCGGGATGCTTTGCTCCGGATGAAGCGGCCTAGGCGGCTGCTGCAATCCGGATCGAAAGGAGCTGCTTCACCAACCTGAACTCTGGCTTCGGTGAGGTCTATTTTGAGAGCCAGCTCCTCCCGGGTGTAGATATCTGGGTAGTGAGTCTCCGCGAACACCCTTTCCAGTTCCTTCAGCTGAGCGCTGGTGAACGTGGTCCTGATCCGCCTCTGCTTCCTCTTCTCGTTCAAGCCTCCGTGGTCGGTGAAGAGCTTGTAGGGGACTAAAGAGGGAAAGGGGAGCGGGGTGGGAGGATAAGAAACACAGGCCAGTCGATAACGCGCTGAGATTCCCCGCATAAGCCGCTGGAACGCGAGGACAGCCGTCCGGGGGGTCCGGATTCGAATGGTTTCACTGCGCTTGCGGCGGTCGGAGTGTGACCCGCGGAATACACCGCCATGCTAACAACCCGCTTAACCAGGGAGCTTACTAGCGAGCAGACATGGAGAAGAAACGCATTCGTGTCCCCTCCGTTTTCTGAGACGGTTAACGTTTCTAATCCAGAAAAGGGAGGGGGATGTATTTCGATAACGAAATGGATAAGGAAGGAGAATGATACGGTCTGTTTGCAGATGGATTCTCCAAAACACTATTTTTTTATACTTTCGATATAGGTTAGGCTACAATAAAAAGCAACCAACCACCTCCCTTCCTCCCCACCCCACCCCACAGCATCTGTTTATTGCGGTTGGATCAAAAGTATACCATCCTTAGCGAGGATTTTCCAAAAATGAAATTGAGGAGGAGGGGAGAGCGATGACAATTTATGCTAAATTAAGATGGGGGGTGGTGGTTCGTTGGAATGACAGACAACTCTTGTAGTTGCGGCCCCCCTCATCTCCTCCTTCCATGTCGCAAAGAGAGATGACGAATGGAGAGGTTGGCAGGGCGATCTCGCTAGATGCGGGTGTGAGCGTTCACACAAGACGGCCAAGGCTGCCTTTCTCTCAAAATGCTACTGCTGCATGCCTGCTTGATTTAGTACCAAAAATGGTCCAAAAATAATAATGATCCACTACCCAGCACCAGAGATGCCGTTTCCATGGAATTCGATAGCAAAATCGACCCGTTGCGTTGACCGGAATACAGCAACACCGAAAGGTGCCATCCTAAATATCTTGGCTCGGAAGTCCGATTGAGCTCAATGGGACGTGCTCCCAAGTAAGTGTCGCCTCCCCCTCCCAGACACCTCCAGAGCTGCCCCTGAATTTTTTGCACCTCCTCCCTTACTCGAAGACTTTCGCCCAGGCGGGATTTCGTTGTTCCTAGGGGGGAAGCTGCTAAAAAGGAAAGAAAGCAATGAAAGAAAAAGAAAAATACTAGCAGCGAGACAGTGCCCCGCTTATCTCTCCATGGGTTGTTTACTGTTGTTGCCCGTGGTGGATGTGGTTTCTTAAAAGAGGAAAAGGGAAAGAGAAGGAAAGGGGAAAAGGCGATGAAGATGAAGATGACGAAGAAGAAGACAGTGTCAGTAATGAGCTTTCCTCGCGGCTTATTTAATTATTTCCCCCAGCTTTTCCGTCTCCCTCGCAAAGTAAATAAATTATGCCGATCATTTTGGCAGCTTAAGATAATTTTGTTGGCGGTTTCGGGTGTGACTTCGGATAGTGTAACGGTGTAAGTGAATTACACCCCCCTCTCCCCCCCCCAACATACAAACCCAACCCAACCCACCCCTCCTCTCTCCTCTCCTCTCTCTCCTTCCCTGCAATCGCTCCTAACGTGATAAATTCTTTCATTTGTGTAAGCAAATTTCGTTGGGTAAATACTAAACACATTGCCATTTTCCAAATGCAATCAAAGCGAGGCTTCCCTCTCCCATTTTTTCCCCTCCCTTTCTTTTCTCCTCGGTCGGGCTTTGGCTCGGCTCTTCCCCCTTCCTCGTCTCTTGCCCTCTCTTCCTCTCTCTCTCTCTCTCCAGTCTCCAGCCAGGGGCGCAGGGTCCTTACCTGCCGCGTATGGGCTGCTCTGGTGGTCCCTAAGGGTGCCCAGGCTGCAGGATCCGGGGGTGAGGGACGGGCACCCGGAGGTGGCCCCGAAAGTGGTCCTGATGGGGTTATACTGGAAGCCACTCGCCTGGCTGCACGAGCTGAAGTCCGCGTAAGCCGAAGCCAGGCTGGACGTGTCCATCCCAGCCATGCACGACTCGTAGGCGGAGGAATTGAGGTAAGAATATTCCATTTTATACATTGAAAAGGCTCGGGGGTGGCCCAGCCAACGGGTTTGGGGGCTGGAGGGTGGGGAGAGAGAAAAGATGGGGCTTCTTGTCAAGGTGGGGTGGGGGGCGAGGTGGATGGGGTGGGGGGGGGGAGAGAGAGAAGAAGAGCCAAGGCAAGGGGAGAGAGCGAGATGCTCACAGCTCCGCTCTTGCTTCCAGAGTGGCCTCCTTGCTACCAGCCGTGCCGAGTTTTATGAAAAAACGGCTCCTATGAGCTGCCTTGCCTGAGGTCTCTAGAGCATATAGTCCTCATCATAAACTTGGCTGTTTCCACTTGGACAATAGCAAAGCGGTTGGTCTGATCGCGGGCGCTTTTTACATGACAATAACTCATCAGTCTATTGGGCTGGCAACTGGGGTGGGGGGTGGGGGGAGCGAGGAAAGAGGGGAAGGAGGGGGGAGGGGAGGGGAGGGGGGAGGAAAGAAGGAGGGAGGGGAGGCTGAGCTGCCCAAGTTCCCTCTGGCTGATTCCTGCATCTCTAATGAGAATTTAATACACACCCTCGACGTCCCCGGTCCTCTGTTTCTCCAAGCAGCCTCGCTGCCCTTTTAATTCAATCAGCCTCCTTGGGAAAGGAGGAAAGTTGGGTGACGATTTTCCCTGATCCGATTTGCCCGAGCTTTTAAGCCTCCTTTTTAACTGATCTCACTCATACACACTCATACACACACACACACACACACACACACACACACCCCTATATACAGGGGTGCCAACTTGCTTAAAATATTGGGGGGCCCAGGTAAACCCCGTCCCACATAATCGATACACACCCATACAACGTTTGAATGGCAATGCCTATCAACTTTGATGCCCCCCCTCAAATATTTAAATATTTTATTGGGGGGCTGAAGGGACCTGGCCCTCTATCAGTTTGCCCTATGCATAGGCACACCCACACACCTGGGAATAAAAAAGAGAAGGGTTGGGGGTTGTTGCTTTTTGTGAGGGCTGTGTTTTAAGGGTGTGCAATCCATGTGTGTGTGCATCAAGAAGAGAAAGACGCCTCCCTCTCCCCGCAGCTTCGGACTAAGGAGTGAAACCCCGGGGTCGTCGCGAAACCTGCTTTGTACGCGCGTTACGCGCTCAATTGAACTCCAAAGAGACCCCCCTGCCGAGCGGGAAATGCGATAAAGGGCGAGGACACTGGCAGGACTCGGGCACCCTGCGAAATGGACCCCGGGGTGGGGAGTGGCAGCGGATGGAGGGGTTTCCCCAAGGCACCTGGTCGGAGGGAGAGTGGGGCGGGGGAACCGACGGGACACCCCGCGCTTCTCCTTCCAAGGTCGCGCGTGCCTGGAGGCGCTTTCCACCGCGTCTCCCTTTCCTGGCACCATCCGCACCTACACCAGCTCCCATCCCCTCCGCACCCAACACTTGGGTTTCAAAGGCAGCGGTTAGGCCCAGACCTGAGTTTAAATCACTGGCAGGTCCATACGCGCGTCGTGGTTTGCTCCTCGCCCACCTAAAACCCGCATCCTTTCTCCCCCCGCGTTTACAAAATACGTTTCCCCAGCCGGACCCTAACATTTTTATAATCCGATGGATTTTAACAGAAGAGTGGGACACCCTTTCATAGAGATGAGGTGGGGGCGGTTTTTTTAACGTGCTTTATTATTATTATTATTATTATTATTATTATTATTATTATTATTATTATTATTATTATTATTATTTTACGTTCGCCTTTTCACTTTCTGCGCTTAGTGGGGGGGTCCCAACGTAACGATAATAATGACAATAATAATCTACTTTAAAACAGCTCCAATAACAAGTTGGTGTCTTGATGCTCCCGATGAAGTCACGTTTTCTGTTTAATGACATCGCTGCAGCTCCCTTCACATTCCCTTGGAGAAGAAAATACATTTCTCCTTCTAGGGAGCCTGAGCAGCTAATCACTTTCCCCAAAAATTCTTGTCTGTGGATTTCACGAATTGCATGGTGCTTCCTTGCAGATCATTGCAGCCTGTTATTTACCCCAAGATACAAAGTCCACGTCATTCATTTTCTTGCATTTAGATCTCCCTTCCTTCCCCTGAGCTGGTAAAAACCAAACTATCGCGAGGCGAGTTGCAATGTTTGCAAAAATGAATAGGCAAGAGAGGGCGGCGAGGGGAAGCAAACAAGCTTCTCTGCATCCCTCCCGAGCTAATCAAACTAGCCCACTCGGATAGTATTTAAAGCCTTTAAGACCGATCCGCAGTACTGTATTTGCAGAGCTCTAAGCGATTTCATCAACAAGCTGAAAAAGAATGGGAAAATGGGCGGGGAGAAATTTCGCGTGCGCCGGAACCACCTCCGGACTTTCTCAATGTTTTATTGCACTCCTTCAAACCCTGAACGCGGCTGCAACGGGCGTGTGTGTGTGTGTGTGTTAGTTTTGCTACATGTCCTTGTGATTCGCCGATGAAAAGGTTTCTTGAGGGGACAACCCACGCAGCCCCATTGCAGTCCGTGGGCCAGGATGGCGCTGCAGTCGAAGGTGCTCTCGCCTCTCGGAGTGCGCGCAATTGCGCGTCGGCCTTGGCGCCGCAGAACCCGAGCCGGGGGGGAAACGGGCACTCTCGTCCCGGAGCAGGCGAGGATAGTCGGGGAGGGAAACATCTCAAGTGGCGAGGGAGAGTTCCCTGGACGACCTCTCCGGAGTCCAAACGCGGGGTGAGGGTTCCGCCGTCCATACAAAACTTCTATCTCTGATAAGTCGACTCTCAGGCAAAAAAGAGTGGTGCGCATCGAAAGGCTATTAGGAGCTGGAGGGGGGGCGGCGGTTGTTTTCTCTCTTTGGCTCATACATACATATCTGTATTATACACACAAACACACAACACACCAACTCCAAGCTGACTCGGAGGGGCGAAGTCCTCGGGAGTGGCTCCAACGCAACCACTCTCAAGGCCTCTATTACTCCACGTGGTCTCTTGACGCTTTTAACCCGGCCTCCAGTTAAGTAAGCTTTGACACCGGATTTAATGGCTGCTTGTGGAGGGGGGACGCTCCTTCGGTAGCATAAGTATTTCTGGAGTACTGTACTGTGCTTTGCGCTACATCAGTGTTTCTCACACTTGTTTTTCTGGGCTACACTTTCAGAATAAATATTTGCTTGCGCCACGACGATAAGAAATGCATTGGCAAACAAGCAACTCCTAGCAGTGCTTGATTTTGAAAAGATAATTATCTATATTCTTCAAAGAAATAATTTTTAAAAATATACACTACACTACACTACACTACACTACACTACACTGCTGAAATGTATAAATTATTGTCCTTGGATCTTCCTGCCGTACTTGGCATCTTCTGCCACAACCTTTGAGAACCACGGTGTTAGTTGCAAGAACCGTAGAATTGTAGAGTTGGAGGGGACACCAAGGGTCATCTAGTCCAACCCCCTGCCATCAAGATTAATTCTAACCTTGCTGATTCTTGCATGTGGTCATGCTCAGCAGGTGTTTATCCTGCCAAGATGCTGCTGCTCAGACATGTGGCCATTCTAGACTGAAAGCTCTAGTTAGCTCTCATATCAGTGACACATTGAGGAGGCAATGGGTATGCCTATGGGCCAAAAACTACTGCCAGGGCTTGGGCCAAGGTACATCTCCTAGATCAGTAACAGCCAACTTGTTTTTTGGATCCTCATGTAGCCAAAATGGCATAAAAGGAGGTGTTAGCAGGCTTCAGGGAAACCCTAAGGTTTGCAGAAGTACAAGGATGTGTGAAGTATTCCACACACACCCTCCTGAAAAAGTCCACTGTGGTCTGAGTGTTGGACACAGAAAGTTAACTGACTGGAAGGGGGAAGGGAATGGAGTGTCCTGAAAGGGCATGGCTGGCTGGAACCCTGAACAAAAGCATTGCACAATGTGACATTTTGCTGCCGTTCCACTTGCAGGAAAGTTAAAGATGTGTCCCAGAGTTCAGAAGCAAACCCAAAGTTGACTGTTCAGCCAGAAGCACACTGGCAATTTTTTGCACCGTTTGGCCTGCGTACGTTATTCTTAATAGGGGATCCCACACAGTGGCAGGCACATACCTAAGATGATACAACTGCCAAATATGGCTATTTCACCTAGTTGTTACTTACAAATCTAGCAGAGATAGTCATCCTAGCATTGCCAGCAAATAAGCATTCTGGACAAGGCTGGAGGTTCTAGGCTTGGGGACTTTGGGGGCAAGGCCTAGTTCTGCTCCAGACCATCTTCTTGTATCTCATAGGACTGTTCTTCGTGGTCACTGTGCTTTAAAGGTAAAGGGACCCCTGATCCCAGTCGCGGATGACTCTGGGATTGTGGCACTCATCTCACTCCACTGGCCGAGGAAGCCGGCGTACAGTTTCTGGGTCATGTGGCCAGCATGACTAAGCTGCTTCTGGCGAACCAGAGCAGCGCATGGAAATGCTGCTTACCTTCCCGCCGGAGTGGTACCTATTTATCTACTTGCACTTTGATGTGCAAGGTTGGCAGGAGCAGGGACTGTGCAACGGGAGATCACCCTGTCGTGGGGATTCGAACCGCCTGCCTTCTGATCGGCAAGCCCTAGGCTCTGTGGTTTAACCCCCAGCTGCAACTCTTATCACAGCCACTGGGCTGGATGTAGCATTTTAAGGTTGCTTATCAGCAACCTGGATTCAGCTAAAGGCTGGGTTGGAGACTGCAGAAGTGGACCGTCGAGCAGTAAATTCTGACGGAGGTCCACGTGGAGGCACACATTCTGCGCATGTGGAAGTATGGAAGTACAGTAGCCTATGGCGGAGTCGCTTGGATAACGAGCAACTGCTAGTAGCGTGGATTACAAGCTGAACGAGCCAAAGTGGTCTCTGCTCAGAGAAATGGATGGCAGTCTCCTATACACCACCCCGTCTCCTATACACCACCCCGTCTCCAATACAGTTGGTAGCAATGGCAGCCCCAGATAAAGAGAGAACCATTTCTTTCTTAAGACCTTTTGTTGTTGTTTAGTAGTTTAGTCGTGTCTAACTCTTCGTGACCCCATGGACCAGAGCAGGCCAGGCACTCCTGTCTTCCACTGCCTCCCGCAGTTTGGTCATACTCATGTTGGTAGCTTCGAGAACACTGTCCAACCATCTCGTCCTCTGCCGTCCCCTTCTCCTTGTGCCCTCCATCTTTCCCAACATCAGGGTCTTTCCCAGGGAGTCTTCTCTTCTCATGAGGTGGCCAAAGTACTGGAGCCTCAGCTTCAGGATCTGTCCTTCTGTCCTTCCAGTGAGCATGTTTAGGAAACCGTGAAGGAAACAACAGAGCACTCAGGGCTGATTTCCTTCAGAATGGATAGGTTTGATCTTCTTGCAGTCCATGGGACTCTCAAGAGTCTCCTCCAGCACCATAATTCAAAAGCATCAATTCTTCGGCGATCAACCTTCTTTATGGTCCAGCTCTCACTTCCATACATCACTACTGGGAAAACCATAGCTTTAACTATACGGACCTTTGTCGGCAAGGTGATGTCTCTGCTTTTTAAGATGCTGTCTAGGTTTCTCATTAGGCGTGGCTTAAAAAAAAAAAAAAAACCTCCCTGGTCCCAGCGGGCCACAACCGAGGCGCCATAATACAACCATTAAATAGCCTTTGGTGTTCATATTTTTCTGCTGCGACTCAGCTGTTTTCTTTATCCTTCACTTATGGCGCCCATTTCCTCCTCCACCTGCTTGCCACCTTCTAGTCTCCATTCAGGGTGCCAGCGACCTCACGGGTCCGGTGCTCCCCTGTTCTTTTCATTCCACCCAGCCTCCTTTCAGCCCCCTGAGCAAATGCCCTTGACTTGATTATCTCCCTTCTGTTTTCATATTTATTTATTCATTTGGGGGAGGGGGGGTTTGTTTTCGGCAGGGCAGGGGAGGAGTGGAATCTTTTTGTAGATTCCTTTCTTTCCCTTCTCCAAATTTTCCTCTAAAGATGAAAGAACCCTTCTTCTTTCTCCCTGGCATCCCGAGGCCCCCTGCTCTTTTTTTGTTTGTTTGTTTGGAGTCGTCCTTTTTACACGCGAGCCGTTCTCCTCAAAAGTTGTAGCAAATGCTTAATTTGATTACGGCAACTATAGGCCAACTGCCTCAGCAGCCTTCCTCCACGCGTCTGGAGGGGGTGAAAAGGGAGCCCATCTCTACGAAATAATCAAATCAAAATGAAGTGGGGCGGGGAGAGCGGTGGACAAAAAAAGAAGACGTACACACACACACACACACACACACACACACCCCATCCTGACTTCCAGGCGGCGCAAATAGAATTAAGAGTCACCAATAGCTCTCCTGCCCCGCTGCCCCGCTTCCCTCCCATTCCAAAAGGCGGACTTTTGTCTACACATCACAAATTCAGGTCCAGCCAACCAGAAATACAGTTTGTTGCTCTGTCCTCCTTTATTAATACAGGATGAAGAGGTTTGTGTGAATCTTCCCTTTCCTCCTGCAGATGGTTACAGCAGAGACAAGGATGGTAGTGCAGGAAAGAAGCTAACAGACGTGAACCAAAGGTTGGCGATAGGACAGATCAGTTTGGAGTTGAAAGGAAACTTCTCTATCCTATTCTTTGACGTTCTTAGAGGAAAATCCCCCTTCCTCCCACGGCATCTATCTCCCCCCTCCCTTCAAAGTCAGAAAGAATGTTAGAAGACAGGGAAACAAAACAGCAAACAAAATGGTATTGTACTGAAGTAGCAATTGACGGGCCAAACGCTTGTCAGGCCCATCATGTCTCACTCCTATGAAGCTGTTTTTTTCCGCAGGCTAAACACACAGTGGCAACATGGGGACGAATCAAATATTAAACACCAGCGAGCATTTCAAAGGAGCTTTCTTTTTGATTGCTTTATTTGCGAGAGGCCGCTAATGATTCCCGCTAGAGATGCCCACGAAGCAAAGGATCAGCTTCAAAAATGCCATTTGGGCTCAGGACGGCTCCCCAATTTTCTTCCATTTATGATTTCTATATTCACGAAAAGAAAAGAAAAAAGAAAAAAAACAGACTGTAGCCTATGCCAAGGGACACGTCGAATATGTTAGTGATCAAACTCAATATCACAAATAATAGAGTCACTAACGCAAGCGACAGACAATAGCTGTTTCTTCAATGGAAGTCAATGGAAGTCAATTTTGTGTGAATAAAGCCTATGTTTGTAATTTTTTTTCTTACAAGATGCTTTTGTTACTTTGAGAGATTATAGGGAGCAAGTAGGCACTTCCTCTGTATCAGCATGCAATCCGAGTATCTTCCCTAAGTTTTTGAAATGGAATAATATTTCTATTTCTTTTCTCTCTCTTTTGCTGTATTCCGTGCAGATCAGCCAGCTAATAAATCTAATAAATCTGCTGTGCTCTCTGCACATTTAGAAAGCAGTAAGGGGGAGCTGGGGGCTATTCACCCCATGTTTCTTGCACGAGCGATACAATGACTCCCTTTGCGTGTCACATTAAACCACAGTTTAAAACAAACTATGGTTTAATCTGAACGACCAGCATGCCGGTGTTCAAAAGCTCCCATGGAGCTGCCATATCCTGGACAAAGCAAGCCCAAGTCTCTCATCCAAACCCAGCCTTGGGGGTTTGTTTCCTCCACACCATGGGTTGTAAGCCAAGAACAAATCTTGGTTACTACTCAGCATCTGCTGGGAAGAAACAAAGATGAGCTGGGGGTTAGACCAGCATCTTAAAAAGCAAAGACATCACCCTGCCGACAAAGGTCCGTATAGTTAAAGCTATGGTTTTCCCAGTAGTAATGTATGGAAGTGAGAGCTGGACCATAAAGAAGGCTGATCACCGAAGAATTGATGCTTTTGAATTATGGTGCTGGAGGAGACTCTTGAGAGTCCCATGGACTCCAAGAAGATCAAACGTATCCATCCTTAAAGAAATCAGCCCTGAGTGCTCACTGGAAGGGCAGATCCTGAAGTTGAGGCTCCAGTACTTTGGCCACCTCATGAGAAGGGAAGACTCCCTGGAAAAGACCCTGATGTTGGGAAAGATGGAGGGCACAAGGAGAAGGGGACGACAGAGGATGAGATGGTTGGACAGTGTTCTCGAAGCTACTAACATGAGTTTGGCCAAACTGCGGGAGGCAGTGAAGGATAGGCGTGCCTGGCCTGCTCTGGTCCATGGGGTCACCAAGAGTCGGACATGACTGAACGACTGAACAACAACAACAACAACAGGCAAACTCTGGCCCTCCAGATATTTGGGACTACAATTCCCATCATCTCTGACCACTGGTCCTCTTAGCTAGGGATGATGGGAATTGTAGTCCCAAACATCTGGAGGGCCAGAGTTTGCCTATGCCTGGGTTAGACGACTTTGGCTTGTTTTGGCCACAGCACAGCAGGATTGGGGGGAACAAGCAGTGCATGTTCATTCACATTAAACCAGGCGTGGGAACCTGTGGTCCTCCTGATGTTGGACTCCAATTCCCATGAGCCCTAGTCCGCATGGCCAATTTTCAAGGATGTTGGGAGCTGTAGTTCATCATGCGACACATTTCCCTTGTTGCCTCCAGAAGCATCCGAAGAGGGAGAGGGCAAAGCAGGAAACTGACAGTGTGATGACACGGGCGACAACAGGTATGTTTTACTATATGTTACAGAGGGGATCCTGCTTTCGGCAGTAATTTCCTGTTCCTGATGATGCACAGGCCTACTGTAAAGCTCATTAGTGCTTTGGGAATTGTACTTCCTATCTGCATAAGCACGTTTTGCTGTTATATGTTGTTGTGTTTTTTGATACCAGTTTTGCTAGCTACAAAACATGTGCATAGTCAGGATTTGGGGGACGACAACACAGGACGTTTGTTAGGGGGGGAGCAGAACCATTGTGATTGGTCAGTTGGTTAAGTATTTCTATTGTTTTACTTGATGGGGGGCAGCTCCCCCCCTTGGCTACGTCCATGATACGAAAGGATAGCCTGTTATGTATGATGGTGTTTTGTGTGTGTATTTTTATAAACGCAGGAAAGCAGGAAAAGAATGAAGTGCGACAAGCTTCTTCCAGCAGAGGGATCTCCACATTGCTTTTTTGCTGGAGTTTTGCTGATAGCAGGAACAGCTGCTGGCTCGTGGAAGGTGGGGGACGGGGACGAGAGCATTTGAAGAGAGGCACAGATGTAAAAGTGACATCTGCCTGTGACAAAGGAGAGAAGATTAAATTAGGCAAGGAGGCCTTTCTGTTTGCAGTGAAATTGGAGAAACATATTCACTGTGTCTGGGACGGCAGCAAGAAGAAGCATTTGTGAGGAAGCATTGACTACAGCTGGTACCGCCAGAGATGTAGCGTGGAAGTGATACAGGAGAAGTATTGGAAGAGACAATCTGTGGGGCATTTAGACAATTTCAGCCCTTGGACCTAATGGTGCTTTGGGGAGCAGTGCGCTTCCCTGAACGGTGATGAAATTGCTTCATTTACTTCGAAATGTGGCAGGCCAGCCCTGCTGCATTTGAGGACCCTCCTAAGTCCAGCGCTGGTGGCTCCATTGGAGCCAGTAGCAGAAAAGAACTCTGAAATGCTAGGGGCCTGTAAACAGTGGCGAAGCTGCATGCTCAACTACCAGGGGCGGAGAGCAGGCGGGGGCATGGCTGGCGCCTCCGGGGGGGGGTATGGTACACCGCCCATGAGGGCATGGCATGGCACCCGCAGGGGTGTGGTGCACCACCTGTGGGGGCGTGTCACCCGGTGCGTGGGGGAGTGCATGGTGCGTGTCCGGGGGGGGGGCAACGCAATGGCACCCTACCGGAACAGTGGTGCTGGGGGCGGTCCGCTCCCTCCGCACCCCTGTTCCTCCGCCAGTATCTGTAAAATGAGTCTTCTGTCTCAGATCAACTCACATGGAATAAACGCAACCCCTAAATTCAGAACGCATTTGATTTGTTAACCTATCACATTTGTGTCCCGCCATTCCATTCCTTCAAAAAATGGTTTACATTGGGGTGGTAGGTAAGGCAAAAGGTAAAGGACCCCTGGGCGTTTAAGTCCAGTCAAAGGCGACTATGGGGTTGTGGTGCTCATCTCACTTTCAGGCTGAGGGAGATGGCGTTGTCCACAGACAGGTTTCCGGGTCATGTGGCCAGCAGGACTAAACCGCTTCTGGCGCAATGGGTGAGGTCCCTTTGCTCTGTCCCAGCTTCTGCCAACCTAGCAGTTTGAAAGCATGCTAGTGCAAGTAGATAAATAGGTGCCGCTGCAGCGGGAAGGTGGACAGCATTTCTGTGCGCTCTGGTTTCCATCACGGTGTCCCGTTGTGCCAGTAGTGGTTTAGTCATGCTGGCCACATGACCCAGAAAGCTGTCTGTGGACAAATGCCGGCTCCCTCAGCCTGAAAGCGAGATGAGCGCCGCAACCCTATAGTCTCATTTGACTGGACTTAACCATCCCAGGGGTCATTTACCTTTTACCTTAATTAACATCCCAAACACTTCGGGTCCTCATAAGATCTCGGGCTACAACTCACATCCTTCTTCACCCCTGGCCGTGCTAACAACAACTGGGGAAGGTGAAGGAAGACTGAATTACCGGTAGATATTCAAACATTCCCAAAGTAGCCAAGCATATGGAAGGCTGCTCTCCCCCTCTCTGGACTGGGCATAGGAAACGGGGAGTCTGTGAAGTTTTTTGCAGCACCACCAGCATAATTAAGTAAGGGCTTTCTGTCACCCCCAGGAAGAATTGAGGGTCAGTTGTGGGTGGAAAGGCATTGTCCGGAAGCCACGTAGATCTGTAGGCCTACCCAATGAAAACCAATGGATGGAGAGCCAGTGTGGTGTAGTGGTTAAGAGCGGTAGACTCGTAATCTGGGGAACCGGGTTCGCGTCTCCGCTCCTCCACATGCAACTGCTGGGTGACCTTGGGCTAGTCACACTTCTCTGAAGTCTCTCAGCCCCACTCACCTCACAGAGTGTTTGTTGTGGGGGAGGAAGGGAAAGGAGAATGTTAGCCACTTTGAGACTCCTTCGGGTAGTGAAAAGCGGGATATCAAATCCAAACTCCATGGAGACACCAAGAGCATTAGTTGATTTGAGACCAGCACTCACTACAATTTTGTAACTAGGTTTACCAGAAAGGGTAGACCAGTTCTCTGCTGTTGGTGATGTACCGTATTTTTCGCTCCATAAGACGCACCTTTTTCCTCCTAAAACGCAAGGGGAAATATCTGTGCGTCTTATAGAGCGAATGGTGGTCCCTGGAGCTGAATTGCCCAGGGGCCAAAAGAGGATCATGCTTTTTATTTTACAAAGAGAAAAGGGAGTGTTGAAAGGACCCCACTCAGCAGCTGATCAGCAAGAGATCGGGAGAGAGATAAGAGTCCCGGCTCCCTTTCAGCCCCGGCCTCCATTGTTGAATGTGCTGCAGAGGGAGGTGGTTTGTTTCCCCAGCGACATGTGACTGGCTGATTAGGTTATCTGTCTGGAAACTGTAGGAAAGGCTCCCTTTCCTTTAGAAGCTGCAGAAATGTGAGTTGAGCCCCATAAAAATGGGGATTTTCCTTTTGCTTTTCCCCCTTTGCAAAAAAAAGCTGCAAAAATTTTAGCTGATCCTCAAAAAACCAGGGCTTTTCCCTTTGCAAAAAAAGCTGCAAAACTTTTAGCTGATCCTCAAAAAACAGGGCTTTTAGAAGAGGAAAACCAGGAAAATATTTTTTTCCTTGTTTCCTCCTCTAAAAACGTGGTGCGCCCTATGGTCCGGTGCACCCTATGGAGCGAAAAATACGGCATTTATCTATGTTTATTTAGATGGAATATTTAGTTTTCAAAAACGTTATGTGCATGCCTGATTGGAGTTCTGTACTATGACTAGATTTGAGGGGGGGCATGGGCGTAGTCAGGATTTGTGTTGGGGGGGCAGGACTTTTGTGGGGGGGCAGAACCAATGTGATTGGTCAGTTAAGTATCATTACTGTTTTAATTGATCTGGGGTGGCAGTTGCCCTCCTCCCCCCTCTTGGCTATGCCCATAGGGGTACATTGGCAGCAAAATACCTTTAGCCCTGCTAGAAATCAGAGAGCAATGGCTAAAGTGTGTGGAATGACATCTCCCACTGCGAAACACGTTATTAAGATCAGTTTCACTTCTCTTTTCAAAAAATAAATAATCTAGGTCACTTGGCCCGCTTTAAACACTCATTTTTCCACTGGAACTGTCAAAACGTGGCAAAATAATGAAATGTATAGTGCATTTGTATGGGAACATTTTCACAATCCCAAATTGCAGTTGTTTTACCTTTCTGTTGCTAAGGCTGAAGTACCACTTGGCCCTTTAAATGGCCCTTTAAATGGTCTTCCAATTTAGAAAATAACCCACTTCTTATCACTCATTCTCCCCTACTCCCTTGTCTTCACTTAAAAGGAAATTAAGGTGTATTAAGAATTAACTGCTGCTTGCTTACTTCTCTTTTCTCCACGGCCGTCACTTGTTTAACAGAATACTAGCTGATTACTTGATTAATTAATCAATTCTGTTTGCATTAACATGTATATGATTTGATAAGTATATTATAATTGTTTTAAATTGCTCTATGTTTGCCGCTTGGTGATTTATGAGTGGTTTATAAAGTCTTCTAAATAAACCTAGCTTTAGCAAGCCTATTCAGGCATGTAAACAAAGTTATGGATGACTGTTATTAAACTACGTTGAGTAGCATTTACACAGGAAAGATTTGGGGGATACAGAATATACTTCAGCATTGGGCTCCTGTATGCCCCTTAATCTGGAATTTCTCTCAAAAAAATTCCAATTGCTATCCAGGAATATCAAATACCAAGTCTCCTATCAGACACTTTAGGGAGCTTCAGAATAGCCCAAAGACATTTGAACTGGACATTTCTGGAAGCTTTTCCGGGTAATCTGCACCAGGAAGTTTCAGTTTGCATGGGAAAAGTTTATGGTGCTCGGCGCAGGGGTAGGGAACCCTTTCCAGATCAGGAACCGCATTTGCTTCTAATAACCTTCCGAGGGCCACGTCCCAGTGGTGGGCATCGCCAGAGCCAAAAGTGCACAAAGCAACAAATGGAAATTTTGCCTTTGTACATAGTTCTTCTGACATACATTCAAGACCACCTTCTCTATCCTTTGTCCTGACAAGCAAGAAGCAAGATCAGAGTTGAAGGACACATTCCAGCCAGGCAAAAATACTCTGGGTGTGAAGCATGGTCAGTGAGGGGTGTGGCCTGAGGAGAAAGTGGGTGTGTGCTGGGAGAGTTCCAATGCCCCGCCCCAAAAACCTGAGGTTCCCCTCCTCTGCTCTGTAGAGTAATCGGATTTAGCTTATTTTTTTTATTTTACTTGTATTTAGTAAGCAAAGCTAAAATTTCTGAAACCAGACCCTCCAAGTGTCCCTATTTTCCAGGACAAAATCGAAAATTCTTTCTAGTAGCACCTTAGAGACCAACTGAGTTTGTTCCTGGTATGAGCTTTTGTGGTATCTGAAGAAGTGTGCATGCACACGAAAGCTCATACCAGGAACAAACTCAGTTGGTCTCTAAGGTGCTACTAGAAAGAATTTTCGATTTTGTTTTGACTATGGCAGACCAACACGGCTACCCACCTGTAACTGCACCTATTTTCCAGGGACAGTCCTGGATTTACAGAAGCCATCCCAGTTTCTGATTTGACCCGCTTTCCCTTAGGATGTCCCTATTTCCACCGAAGAAATGTTGGTGGGTATGAAGTTATGCGACTCCCGAGCCAAGGAGATGAGAAACAACCTTTAGAAGACATCTGAAGGCAGCCCTGAATAGGGAAGCTTTTTAATATTTAATTTTTTAATGATTTTTTAAATATGTTGGTAGCCACCTAGAGTGGCTGGGGCAAGCTAGTCAGATGAGTGAGGTAGAATTGTTGTTGTTGTTGTTGTTGTTGTTGTTGAATAGGGTACTGTATCCCTATTTTCATTGGAGAAATGTTGCATCCATTCATGCCTATTAATGAGTTTATGAAATGGGATTATTTCCTATGGAAAGATAAAGTACCGGAATCCCACCCCCACCTTGTCTGATATCATTGATTATATTGTGATCTGTTTACCCCATGGTATAAAAGAGGAAAGGCGGGAGCAAGTGCACCAATTGATTTTCCAAGTCCTTCTTGCAGCAGCGTGGTCTAGAAATAGCGTCTATCACATGCATTTAAATCTGGCAGGTGGGTTGTTAAAATAAAGCTAGGGGTCAACAGAAATGTGTTGAATTCTGCAGGTGTCTACAGAGGTGCTGAAAGGCTCTCCGCAAGCCTATTTTTGCCTAAGACGTTTTTAACCATCTCTACAAATTTTTCGATCTTTGTTTACAGGCATTTCTCCGGCTAACAGAAATGTAAATAGCACGTTAATTGAATTTCCCCATGATACGGTAGTGGATTGAAAAGTGCTGCTGAAACAGGCTGGAGAGAGAACTAATATAAAGATCTATAGCAGAAGCATCAAGAAAATCTGTGGTATGTATATATTTATAAAATGATGGGGACTGTGGAGAAATATTGAATATTTTGAGCAGGAGAAAAGAGTTGTGGCTACATTATTATCATTAAGTTATGGGTCTATAGTCGTGGCATAAAACCATTTTTTTTTCAAATATGTAAGCAGATGGCCAGTTCACACATGAGTCAGTTCTCACAAGATTGCTCTAGGCTAGGTTCATGGGAAGGATCCACTAATTTGTGTCTGCTAGTGATTGACTCACAAGCGGGTGTCGTATAGGACTGGATCCCTACAATGGTGAGAGTTTGAATGGTGTTTCTCCATCATGAGAACATGGGCTGCCACCCCACATGGTTGGTGGTGAGTCCAGGAGAGATTTTCATTGGTTGACTATCGTTTGAACATCAGAGGCTATGCTTACTTGATAATTGGCAACGCCTCTCTATAAATTCTGTGCTATGAGCCCTTAATATGTGAATGATAAATTCAAGGTAATGTTTCTCTTGAACATTAGATGTTCCTTATAAACCCATCTAGTCTGCTTAGAGCATGCACAGCCAACCATGAGAGAGAGAGAATAGAGCACAGCCCAGCACAGAGAGAAAATGCAGGTCCAATCTCAGAGAGGAACAAGCACAAATATACTTATAATATAAGTTTTATTTTCTGTTTTGCAATTTAGAATACTCATTTAAACATCCTTAAAATATCAGTGACTTCCCTTCTTTTTCCATGGTTCATTTTGCATATCATAAATCCCTGCATATTTTACATAAACTGAACCATTCAGTATTCCATTAGTGCATCCAACAAAACTTCTTTACGCTGTTGGATTTATTTTAATGCTGCCCACGTTTTCGAGTGCACACAATCTCCCCCCATATACTGTATTCAATAAACATTTCCCAGTCTTCTCTAAACATATGTTCTTTTTGTTCTCTTATTCTATATGTTAAGTCCGCAAGCTGCGCATATTCCATCAACTTAAGTTGCCATTCTTCTTCAGTTGGGATTTCTCTCGATTTTCCCTTTTTTTGGGGGGGGGGGAGAATGGACAGATGTACAAATATAGACCCACTCCACTGCCTTACTTCTTCCCTCCTCCACCATCCTGCCTGCCCCAGATCACTTCCTCTCCCCAGTTCCATGCATCTGGTCTGGTTACTGCTGCTGCTGTTACCCACAAACATGTCTGTTTTTAACAACATTTTTACAGAGAGCTTTATCTTCCTCCTGTTTGACTGTTCTGCTCCAGATCCCAGGCTGGAAAAGTTCGTAAAGTTGACAGGAAATGGGGGGAAAGAAATGCTCTTCTCACTTTCTCTCTCTGCTCTGTGTAGCTTTTGAAGCTGAGATCGAGCCCTTCCCACTTCGAAAGGGAAGCATTATGGGTGCATTTGTGCCCACGGGCACCAAGTTGGCAATGCCAGATCTTGGGTGATGCACCAGTGCATGACCTAATCCAGAAAAAAGCTTCTATGAACATGGAAGTCTGCTTCTACTTGTGAGTTGCTCTTATGGGACCAGGCTGACTGTCCTATTTATGATATCATGTCAATATATAAAATCCAACTGTTAGGAGCTGCTGAAAATAGAAGAAAATAGATTCTGTGCTATCACACATGCTATACAATTTCTGTGAAACAGTTCTCATAGAAATTGTATAATAAAACGTGTGATGATGAAGAATTTGTTTATTGCAACTTTTAATTGAATTTCTTGGAATGTAATAGCGTAAATCTCTAGGGGGGGAATGTGCTTTTAAATATTCAGTCTTTATCGATGGGTTGTACCATAGATTAGAAACGAAGCATATTATCAAACCAAACCATCATAAATAATATGAAATGAAAAAATAACAACAATGCACAATTTAGCCAAAGTTAAGAACTTTTAAAGCCTACCAATGCTTTGGGAGAAATCTAACTGTACTCTTAACTTTTCCCCAATGGAGTGAAAATGTTTAATTTTGGCTGGATTATAGGCTACCCGTAATCTGCAGGAAACCCAAATTACTGTGTGGTCTTATATATTGATCACACTGGAGCAAATGCCATATTATTTATAAATTAGTCACTTTTTAATGTATTAGAGGCTGCAGGAGCAGGCAATAAGAATGCTTTGTAGCCGACCCACCCCATTCATCCAACAGGATTATATATTAGTGAAGGACATCTGTCAAACTTGTCTTCTCCTTAGTTTAGCTTCTAATTGCCATGTAAAGACTCTCTGCTTCTGGGTGCAATTTATGAACACACTGTCTGCTTTTCAATGTTAAAAACCCCTTAATTGCTTCTGTTACAATCATTGGCTGCAGTCTTGACCCCATGAACGTCAGGGCGGCATCGGCCGTTGCCTTAAGAGGACGAAAGATCGCTCTGGCTTCTTATTGTGGCTCGCTCTGCAGGACAACAAAACGTGCCATTTCTAAGGATACATTTATAAATGGCTTTTTCAATTTCTTCTGCGGTAAGAAATGTGGCCTCCTTCATCTGAATCCAGCTCCCCGTGCGATTTACATTAGACAACACTCCATCAATAAAACCATCAAAAATGATCGACGGCGTCGGAGACAAAAGATATTGTGTCAAGTTGACACTAATCGGTTAATTCCAGTAAACCTTCCAAGAAACAAAAGCTTGTTGTCTATCACTAATGAGTGTGTGAGGGCCCCCTCCTGGTCCTCTAGCAATGTATATCTATAGAGATGTATCTGGCAGACACATTGCCCAAGGGCTCTATATGGAAACCCCTGGACAGGAACTGTAGTTAATGATGTTGACCCTGCTTCCCCCAGCAGGGTTGAATTCAAGACCTCCTTATATCTGACATCTGATCGTATATATTATGAGAATAATATAGACTGCTTAGCACTCCTCTGATTTGAAATATTGGCAGAGTTTAAAGTTCTTTGCTTGTACCCTTTATGGCAACATGCTAGAACCTGGTTGTGCTATTTGACTGAGAATGGCACAAAGCAACTGTTAGAGGAGGTGCAAGGAAAAAAATGACAAGCAAGAACAAGTCTCCTCGTTGTTTAGATCAGGTAGCAAATCCGATCCAGAAACTTCTTAATGGGTGTCACAGAGTATCGCCTGACCTCCTCTGGCCTATCAAGGTTAAGAAGCTGTCTTGGTGGCGTATGGATGGCTCTCTCAAGCAATCGGACTCTTTGGGCAGAGCGGGATGGTGGCACACAGACCGAATGGCTGCCCTAACATCCATCAGGTCACAAGTTCAAGACCCTTCTATGGGCTCAAGTCCAGACACTCAAGTCCCAATTTCAACACATTAAGATGTCTTGAAATACAGCGCGTTCCAAAGGCCCACTCTGGGAGACCCGCGAGATTAATCGCAGGAAAGCAGCAGCGCCTTTGCTGTTTATTTCTTTTAATTACTTGTAATAACTATGGCAATATTATCAGCAAAAGAAAAAAATCTGCTTGGTGTGTGCCAGAGAGAAAGGCAGGGGTCAATGAGTTCTCCTGAGCAGACCGTGCAGGGATGCCTAGGAGTTGAGCAAGAGCATATTGGTAACATAACTGGCGCTAGCAAATTGGTGACCCTGAGCAGAGGCAGTTTTAGGGTAGCGTGACTGGTGCCGCCGCCCTGGGCCCCACCCCACAGGGGGCACCAAAACTGCTATAGAAGGGAACATGGGAGGTGGGAGGGCTCTGGATTTTTGCATCGCGCAGGGCGCTGCTGAAATTTGAAAGCCCAAAGTATGCCACTGCCCTGAGATGATAAATATATTTATTAAAGGCTGCTTCCCCCCCCCCCAGGAAAGTGAAAGTGAAAAACATAAAGAACGAGGAGAAACAACCTAAAAATTTACATACGGATGAGAGAATGATATAACCAGTGCCTTTTTTCGGGGGGGACGGACGGACGGACGCAGGGGTATGCATGCCCCTAAACAGTGCTTTTTTCCTTTTAAAAATGTTTAGGGGTACTCTCATTTTGACTCAAGAAAATAACCATTTTGTAGTTCAAATCGGGAAAAAGAAATACAGAAAATGGACAAAAGTACAAAGATTCACAAAATGTTTAGGGGTGTGCGTACCCCTGCGTCCCTGGATTATACTTCAATGTCTTGGCTGTCATCCAGTCCATTACAGAGACCAGGCATTGGTCTAGTACATTCATGGTCACACTTCATTTATTTATCATTAAATTTATATACCGCCCTGTACCCACAGGTCTCCTTGCAGATGTAAACAAGAAATAGAACTCGTGTTGTCAGCATATTGCTGACAATGCAATCCAAAGCTCTGGATGACCCCACTCTTTCATGTAATTGTTAATAGTAATAATAATGTTTATTTATTTATACATACATACATACATACATACATACATACATACATACATATGCCACCCATCCAGCTGGGTTTCCCCAGTCACTCTGGGCGGCTCCCAGCAGAATATTAAAAACATCAAACATTAAAAACTTCCCCAAACAGGGCTGCCTTCAGATGTCTTCTAAGAGTCAGATAGTTGTTTATTTCCTTGACATCTGACGGGAGGGTGTTCCACAGGGCGGGTGCCGCTACTGAGAAGGCCCTCTGTCTGGTTCGCTGTAACCTCACAGTGAGGGAACTGCCAGAAGGCCCTTGGCACTGGATCACAGTGTC
This sequence comes from Lacerta agilis, assembly GCF_009819535.1. Taxonomy (NCBI): domain Eukaryota; kingdom Metazoa; phylum Chordata; class Lepidosauria; order Squamata; family Lacertidae; genus Lacerta; species Lacerta agilis. Next base: position 18,135,440 of record NC_046320.1, on the reverse strand, counting down.
CAGGCAGAACGATGGGGGTAGAGAGACGCTCCTTGAGGTATACTGGGCCGAGGCCGTTTAGGGCTTTAAAGGTCAGCACCAATACTTTGAATTGTGTGGGGGATAAAAATCAAACCCTGTGGCATCCCGCATTCCATGGGGCTGAACAAAATTCCCCAGCGCTACCCTCTGAAGATGGTCATCCAAGTGGGACTGGAACCACCACAAAGCAGTTCTGCTCACTACCAGCTAAGACAGCTGCTGCAGAAGAATATCATGATGGATGGCACTGAAAGCCACTGAGAGATCAAGGAGGATTGACAAGGGACAGCCCCCCACTGGCTCTGTCCAGCAAAGGTCACCATACAGGGCAATCGAGGAATTTTCCAGGCCTAGACCTCAGTGGACATGGACCTATAAATTTGGTTTCGTCCGAGAGATTTGGCCCCTTCTTATATTGCCTAGAAAAGGACATTGCTTGTGTGAAACCAGGGATGTTTTTGGGGGAGCAGATCTTCCGGAATGCACCAGCCCCTTACCTGGTGGAAATCCAATATGTGGAATATCGCAGACTCCTCACAGCAGCAAGGTTAAACGTCCTGGAAACAGAGGTCTTGTTGGGAAGATATAAGGGAGTCCCATATGCTCTGAGAGTCTGTCCCTGTGCCTCGGGAAAGGTTGAATCAACCGAACACATTCTCCTGACCTGCCCATTTTATGTTGCCCTTAGACAGAAACTGATAGCTCCACTCTTAGGCCACCTTAGCCTGGTAGATGGAGAATGTCAGGTTTCGTTTTTGCTAAATAATTTTACTGGCACCACAACTTTTGAGGTGGCCAAATTTCTTTTTTTGGCCCTTAAACAGCGTAAGGTCAAAATCGATGGTATCAATATGGGTTTTTATGTATAATTTACTTTTAGTGTATGTTCTAGTGTAAACCCCTCTGAGTTGTCTCAGGTTTTAAAATTTGTATGGATGATTGTGTTCTGACTGACGGTCGAATAAATTGTTATTGATATTGAAAAGTTGGCATTAGTCAAGGAGCCAATGCTTCACCTACCACACAGGCTAATCGCAATGATAAAAAACGAGTTAGGGCTCCACTGCCTTGAGCTAGATTATCCACCCCCAAAAAACCATTTTGTATGAAAATAAAAATTAAGTGAGCAGCATTACATAGAAATTAGCCCAGGAACACCAGGAGCTAGTGCCAATATGGATGTTGGAGAATGTTTAGGAATTCTGCCCCCCCCCCTTTTCTATTCTCACGTTTATTCATACGAAGATGAAAAAGTACCCAAGACATACTTCCAAGACATGGAGAGTGCTGGCTGAAACGATGACAGGGGCTACTGTTAAAAATTAAATTGTGCCTTATTTTTGGTGCAGTTCTTGTGTGCCACATTTGCGAATAGTAGTGAGAGATTTAATGATCACATATTTTTTGATCTTATTTCCCTTTGGTCGATGGCAATTTTTTTCTGTTAATGTCGACTTAGAGCTCAAAGTAATTTAGTAATTGATTCTAAGCACGGCAGCTCGCCAATGGCAGCTCTCCATTCAGGGAAATATCTTTGCTAATTTTATCCTTTGGAATGAGATTACCATGCTAATCTCCTCCCAGCCCTCAGTAGCTTGGTCATTGGGGACTCGCTGATGCAAATTATGTTATTAAACACAGCCCACTCCGCCCAACACAAGGGAAAAATGAGAGCAGAAGAAAAAAGAAGCAACTGGGGGGGGGGAGAGAGAAATTGGCAATATCAATCCTCTACGAGTGTTATTTTCCAGGGTCCACTTCATTGATTTGCTATCGTGTGGAGGCTACAGATAGTCACCCTTTAGAGACAAGTTGTGCTTGGTTTTTAAATTTGTTTTGTTGTTATTTATTTGGAAGATTTACAAACCTCTTGACCAAAGAGCTTCCCACGCAATGTGCAAATAGAGCTGTGGTTAGTGAACAGCTAAAATCCACAAACCAATAAAAACAGCAAATATACGTAGGGCCATCATCATCATTAGAATACATCAGATCAATAAAGCTTGCAAAACAAATATAGGTGTTATGTGTTTGGGTAGGCTTGCCAAAGCAAAATGGAAAAGTTCAACGGGTGTCTAAAAACAAGGGCCCCTGCCTTCCTAATGTCAAGAGGCAGGGAGTTCCAGAGTTCCACGTATTTTTGCATGTAGCTCAGTGGTAGAGCTTCTGCTCTACCCAGTTTCAATCCCCAGCATCTGGGAGAGATCCCCAGGGAGCTGACGCATTAGACAATGCTGAGCTACCCTGACCCATGGTCTGGTTCAATATAAGACGGGTTTCAATGTTCCTTTTTCTCGGTAAGGAGATGGGAGATCTGATCACAGATCTGTCATCTGATCTAGTCTGTCCCTTAGACCTGCCACCTGATCAAGGCTGGACCAGTTATATTCTTATGACTGTTTACCCTGGGCATCCCCTTAAAACAAAATTTGATTCTTTAGTTAGCGCTCAAGTGCCACAAAAGGTCTTTGGGCCGTATGTCCCCATCAACCATTCCCTTCACCCTTTATTGTCTTCTATACACTTCGGATTTCAGATTGTAAGCTCCCTGGGACATGGTGCTGTCATTTTTGCTTATATTATTTTGTAAAGCACTGTGTACTCTGATAGGCTGTGCTTCAGTGGAAAGTGCTATCATTTTGCTGTTTAAAGAGCAACATCGCTCTTGTGTCTCAAACTATGTGCACAGTATATCATGCTTGAAATAAATATAAGTTCTTTTCTATTATATCAGCCAACATTTCACAGAGCACCGGTGATGTGCAGAATGCAGAACAGAATGCAGACGACACTGCCCTTGACCAGACAATCAGCAACTGGTGGACAAAGAGCCAATGTTGGCACCTATAAAGGGTTATTTGTTTTCACAGAACCATAGAATTGTAGAGTTGGAGGGGGACCACCAGGGTCATCTAGTCCAACCCCGGTGCAATGAAGGAATTGTTTTGCTCAATGCGGGGCTCAAACTCACAACCCTGAGATTAAGAATCTCATGCTCTACCAACTGAACTATCTGGTCCCACAGATACTAATGCAGAAGGAAACGGTTATATCTGAAAGGGGGTTATGCTGCTCTACGACTGTAATAAAGTGTTGTTGTTGTTGTTGTTGTTGTTGTTGTTGTTGTTGTTGAAAGGAGGAAGTGGCTGAAGCCCCAACATTGGCCAATGGAGTGCCATGGAATTGTGGCCCACCAACCATCACCCCTCCACAAAAAGGACCCTATTGGCTAACCACAAGCTTACATCTACAAATTCTTATTTTACCAAGTGTGACTTTGACAAGGCAGAGCGATCATTTTTCTTTATGTGTTGAACTGCTCGCTCCCGCTTCTTGATTCTTCTTAGTGTGCAAATGCATGAGCTCAATTACACTTGAACCTTACCTTGAAGCATTGCACGCATCCGTGGATAACCCCGTTATGAAATTCAAGAGGCCTAATGCAATTTGGTCCAGGAAGATTTACTTGTTAAAAGGAAAACAACTTTCCCATAAATAATTTACTACAACACGGGGGGGGGGGGGAAATAATCCTTGCTCCCATCATCCTGGCATTGAAACTAAGCAAATAGGATCATGCTCGATGAGTTATTTTTAAATTGCTTGGAAGTGCACAACTCTCATATCATTGTCAATAAATTGGGGGGAAATAGCTGAAGAGAAGAAATTGCTAGATGTCTTGTAGCTTTACAGGGCAAGTTGATCACCAGCTGAAGAAAATGTTTAAAGCTTAAGAGCCTATTCCATGATATTGAGAGTCATTGGAAAATGTAATACATTGAATCAAAAGCCTGCTGGTTTAGAAAACAATATAATTTGCAACATGCATTTAAACACACAGAGAGAGCTGGAGCTGCACCGCTGGCCACACTCCCAAAAGGAAGCTCATCATACTCACAGGATGGGGTTTGCAGCCAAACCACAAATGCATGGTTTGCTAGACAAGTATAGGGCTAGTACACAGAGAGTTCTTAAACTTCCTAGAGAGGACCCTCTGTGTGGTCACTTTCCCGCCTCTTCTAGGCAGGAATTCTGTAACAAATGAGATAATCTTTTATATTTCCTCCTGCCCCTGAGAAGACTCTCTTTCCACCATACTTCCAAGCTAAGCAGACATGTGTCTGGGGGTTCCAGTCACACATACCCTATTTTGAAGCCAACCTTTGTATTTTGCACTTGAGAAGTGTCCTTACCTGCATTGTATCTGCTGCCTGCATTGAAATGTAAGTAAACTCTTTTCTGATCTGGAACGGTTTTATGTTGGTTTAATGGATTTATGGGTTTTAAAACTATTTATTTATATATTGTCTCTCTGCCCAAGGCAGATTACAATTTTAAAACTTGGTTTACCATCATGTAGGAAAAGGAGTTGATTTGGTAAGCCATCCCTGGAGAACTTTCTCCCGAAAGGTAAGATATAATATTCAGAACAAATATGAATTATATTGGGTTTAGAATTGAATGGGCATATCTTTTTGGCAGTGGTCAAGTGTGTGGCTTCAGGTTTTAATGTAGTCTCATTGTATGGGAAAGGGGATAATTACATTAGAAAAGCTCTGCTGGAAAGGAGAATGTTAGCCACTTTGAGACTCCTTCGGGTAGTGATAAAGCGGGATATCAAATCCAAACTCTTCTTTGTTCAGGGCAAAGGCCCACATAAGCCACCATCCTGTTATCTCAGTGGCTAAGTAGATGCCCATGGGAAATCTGTAGGCAGAACCAGAGTATAATAGCACTTTCCCACCTGAAACCCAGCATACTGCCTCTGACAGTGGTAGAAGAACATAGCCATTGTGGCTTGCAGCCATTGGTAGCCTTATTCTCCATGACTTTGTCTAATCCTCTTTTACAGCCATCCTACTTGGTGGTCCTCACTACATCCTGTGGGAGAAAATTCCATAGTTTAACTATTCACTGCACGAAGAAGCATTTTCTCTTGTCTGTCCAACGTTGGCTAGCTCCAAGTTCTAATAATGTGAGGGAGAGAGAAGCACGTTATCCACTAAATTCCGCACATCTCTCTAGCATGTTGCCTCTCGCTCACCTTTAGCCCTCCAGATATTGTTGGACTCCATCTCACATTCACCCTAGCCAGGAGGACAAACGGTCAGGGATTATGGGAGTTGTAGCCCAACACCCCATCCCTGTCTTAATGGCACCCAAACATTTTGGTCTACAGGGTTTACGAACGTGATGTATGCTGCCTCCGTATTATTTAAGAAAACATTCCGATTGCTCCGGTTGTCTTCGAAGTTAATTCGATAACGTAAAACGAAAGCTAGTTACGTGTCATAAAACATGATGCAAACTTGTTAGCGTCAGACGAAAGACAGTGGAGCAGCTATCAGGATAGGTAAATTCAATATGTCAATGTGTGTGTGTGTGTGGTTCTCCCTTTCCACATGACATTCATGAAGTAAATAATAATGTTTGCTTCCAGATAACAGCATCTCTCACAACTCTCCCTGGTTGCCTCTGCTTTGAAACCGTGCTTACATTACGTTCTGCCTCTTTTTCAAGCCGATGAGCGATCGTTTCAAGTGTAAATATTCCAAGGAAGATTAGGATCTTGGGAAACGTAGAGAGCAGGGTGGCCAGTGCAGCTAAGCAACTTCCTTAAAACAGGATTCTCTTGCCGTTCTAAAAAACCTGCCTGCATTTTCCAGGCTCCATTACAAGTTGCTATATAGCAGCCTGTTGTCTATCTCTCTGCACGTTGACCTTTGTTGTAAGATCTGCTATAGACATCACAAACTCTCACATCAATTTACTGCAATTGGATGTGGCATCTTGCGGCTAATTTGATTTCTGCAGAAGTGCACCTGGCTCTGTTTTTCCCTATAGAATGTGGAGGGAGCTTCAAGTCCTCCCAGATGCCATCTATCTGGCTGGCCCATGTGCTGCTCAAGGTCTAAGCTGTTTGTCTTCATTGCCCCAGATGCAAGCAAGCAATCACAAAAGAAGAAGAAGAAGAACCATTACAGAATGCAAAATAAAAAATTGGGGGGGGGGGGGAGCAAACATGTAAGCTTGATTTTAATGCCTGTGTAAAGGTAAAGGTAAAGGGACCCCTGACCGTTAGGTCCAGTCGGGGATGACTCTGGGGTTGCAGCACTCATCTCGCTTTATTGGCCGAGGGAGCCGGCGTACAGCTTCTGAGTCATGTGGCCAGCATGACTAAGCCGCTTCTGGCGAACCAGAGCAGCGCACGGAAATGCCGTTTACCTTCCCACTGGAGTGGTATCTATTTATCTACTTGCACTTTGACATGCTTCCGAACTGCTAGGTTGGCAGGAGCAGGGACCGAGCAACGGGAGCTCACCCCATTACAGGGATTCGAACCACCGACTTTCTAATCAGCAAGCCCTAGGCTTTGTGGTTTAGACCACAGCATGACCCGCGTCCCTAATGCCTGTGTAAAAGGTAAAGGTAAATGACCCCTGGCAGTTAAGTCCAGCCTCGAACGACTCTGGGGTTGCGGCGCTCATCTTGCTTTACTGGCCAAGGGAGCCGACGTTTGTCCACAGACAGTTTTTCTGGGTGATGTGGCCGGCATGACTAAGCTGCTTCTGGCAAAGCCAGAGCAGCGCACGGAAATGCCGTTTACCTTCCTGCCAGAGCAGTACCTATTTATCTACTTGCACTTTGATGTGCTTTCCAACTGCTAGGTTGGCAGGAACTGGGACCGAGCAACGGGAGCTCACCCCGTCATGGGGATTCGAACCGCCGACCTTCTGATCAGCAAGCCCCAGGCTCATTGGTTTAGACCACAGTGCCACCCGCGTCCCTCCAATGCCTGTGTAGTCATAGTTAAATTCATTAAATGCATTTTCCATGGTTTGCCTGAAAGCAGAGAAGATCTTCCTTTTAAAGGAGGGGAAAGAAAACAATTACCTTTGCTGATAATAAAAGTATTAAACATGTTTGATAGTTTTCAGCTAGATGAAACTAATGACAGAAGATACCTATGGTGGAGAAATTACCAAATCCAAAATCCTACTGTGCTCATGCTGACAGAATAGGTGGTAGTGGTGGCATTTTGTCTCCTTCCTTTTTGGGGGCCTTTTGTTGTTGCTTCTCAGATTTTCTGTCCTATCGGTCCAAAGCTGTGCTACTTGACAGGGTTGGACCAGTATTTTTTGCTGCCAGAGGTGGAGCAGTAAATGGTGCCTCTCACCACAAGTCAAAGTCCACAGTCCTGGACATATTATTTTGGCACCTGTCAGAAAATCCCACAGGCACCTCTCCCCCTCCTTGGTCGTAGAAACACAATAATAATGTTGCACTTAGATTATATTTCATGAACGGAACACAGACGTGGGGAACCTTTGGTTGCTGAACTACAACTCCCATCAGGCCCAGCAAACATGGCCAATGACCATTGAAGGGAACCGTAGTTCAGTAAAAATCGGAGGCCCAAAGGTTTCTCACACCTATATTTTGTAACACCCCAAATCATCTGCTGAGGTGCCATGTTGCTGTGTCTAATACTACAGCTAGCCCTGCTACTTGAACACTCCTGAACCAGTGTCCAATGTTTTCTAATTCATTAGCAGCTACTAAAGCAGTTTTAGTTAAAAATAAATAAACCCTGGAGAAATCCTGACCTGTAAAGACTCAATAGGCAACATCTTTACTGTGCAACAGATTTAAATGCGATACGAAGATTTTGAGATGGAAGGTGGCATAATGAAAAATTTGCTCTAGAACACTATCCTTTGATTGGTTTTTCAGAAACAAATGATAGTATTGATATTAACGTTCACATATCTTGTTCAACACTGTAATTAAATATGCCTGTGCTATTTATATTTTGTGTGTCTTGTGGTTCATCTTGGCACTTTGTATGTTATATGCACTTTGTATTAATTAAGAAATAAGCAGAATATTGGCAGTTATTAAAAAAACAATAATTTTATATTTTGTTTTGTTTTCAACGTGGAATAATTTTACACTCCTGCAGCATTGCATGTGAAAAACAGCGTCAATTGGTTTGCTTAGAGGCTTCTGGAAAGCAGTAGAAATCCAGTTAAAGTGGCAGTGCTGCATTTTCTCATTGGCCTTGTGCCTGCTATTTAATGCACTAAAGTACATTCAGTCTCAAAATACTTCCAGGGGAACCTGAAAATCCAAGTATTACCGGTACTCTGGGCACCTCCTGCTGATTGGAGAGCAACACGCCAGAAGAGTCTTTTGTGTGGGGCACTGTGGTTTGCGAAGGTCCCATATTCTGGAAGTACTCTAAATGAATAAACCCTTTTGTCAAATACTGTAAGCGGAAACGACCCCCCCCCCCCGACCCCAGACGACACCCAGGTGGAATAATGACTCGTGACATGTGTTATGGGATTAAAACTGGCCACAACTTTATTAAACTTTCAGATGTAGGAAGACCTTGGCTTAGGCGTTGGCCATTTATCCCTCCCAGTCCCCAGCTGGGGATCTGGGGCACATCTCCCCTCAACACAACCCCTTTATTGGGGAACCCTGGGATCGCTGCCACCGGGGGGGGCACCCCATTTAGGGAAGATAGACTAAAGGATTCCGCCCAATGCCTGAAACCTCCAAAGTTGTGACATTTTGCTACGGGGAAGGCAAAACCTGCCAATGCAGGGAAATTCCTTCCCGGTCCTTCAACAGCAACCATCAAAGACAGTAGCAGCGCCCCGCATGTCTGTAAAGATGATGTTAACCTGCAATAAAAGGCATAAACTAAGGGAGGGTAAGGCGGGAGAAGCTCTGGAGCCGACAGAGGACTCCCAGGCAGGTTACATCCTCTATTGTGCCAAAAGGGTGGTCCCGACCCTTACCTGGTCCACTCCCCTGGCTACGCCTCCCCAGTTGCGATTAGTTCATTGAGCTGAGGTTAGGCAGGAACCTAAAGGTTTGCAACCTGGGAGGCAGTCCAGGATTGCTTTGCCAGAAGTTACGTAGGATCCGGGGTGCTGCGCGCGGTCACGCAAATAGCACCCCCCATTTGTTGTGGAGAGCTGTCATTGTGTTGCAGAACTATTGCACTGCTTCAGCGCTCAAAGGGAAAAGTTGCCTTGCTAGAACAGGGCCAGCCCACCCATGAGGCAAGGTGAGGTGGCTGCCTCAGGATCCACAGGGAAGAAGAAGAAGAGTTTGGATTTGATATCCCTCTTTTCACTACCCGAAGGAGTCTCAAAGCGGCTAACATTCTCCTTTCCCTTCCTCCCCCACAACAAACACTCTGTGAGGTGAGTGGGGCTGAGAGATTTCAGAGAAGTGTGACTAGCCCAAGGTCACCCAGCAGCTGCATGTGGAGGAGCGGGGACGCGAACCCGGTTCCCCAGATTACGAGTCTACCGCTCTTAACCACTACACCACACTGGCTCTACACAACACTACACAACAGATCCTGTTGTAGCTCTTTCTTCCCCGCTTGTTCCTAATGTAGATCTTCACTCACCCCTTCTTCCCTAGCAGGGAGGGAGGTGCCATTTTGTGGTTTGCCTCAGGTGTCAAAATTTCATAGGCGAACCTGTGCTAGGAAAATATCATCTCCTGCCAAGCCCATCCATTGTTGCTACACTTGTGGTGTGTTCTTGGGAAGTGCAGTTGGCTAAAAAGCACAGTATGGGCCAGGTTTTCACAGCAATGACAAGTGTGCATAGGTGCAATTATAATACACACTTACGTGGGAGCAAGTTTCATTGAAATCCCTAGTTGAGAGAAGACTGGGTGGTGACAATTTTTGTTTTTTTCCGTTTTTAAAAAATGTTGTTCTGGAAAGTCCCTTAGAACCGAAGACATCCTTCAAGCGATTACATTTCCTTTTAGGTTCTACAAACGCGCAGATGCGATACGAAACCTCCTGAGCACCAAGATATATTCAGAATTTTTGTCATGGGTGTAAAATGAAACCTCATCTTTAATTGTGAACATTTATATAGGCATTCCTGTTCACTGCTGATGCTACTTTGCTTTTGGCACAGGGGAGAGGAAGTTGTTTTGTTTAGAGGAGTCATCTTGTGCCTTTTGTCCCTAAGTTTTTGTATCCTTCCTAAAAATGTACAAAGAATTTCTGGGAGTATCTGGAAACCTTTGGGTTTCCTCAAACCACTCCAAAGGGTTTGGGCTTTGTTGAGGCAAAGCAAATACCGTTGTGTTTGTAGAGCCAAACATTTGGCAATGCATTGTGGGCCAGGCTCTACAACAACCATCATTCTCTCTATAGAGAGACATGCTCCCCCCTCCTTTTCTTTAGTAATGGTTTCTCTTTTTAAAACCATTTGTCTATAATTTCCATTTACTGCACTGACACCTAATGGCTGGCAAAGAAGAATTGATCTCCACGGGTCTTGTTTGTTGCTGGACAAAGAGGTTTCTGCATTTTTCACTAGCAGGGGATGTATAGATTGTGTTTCTTCTCGAGCAAACAATGTTTGCTGCCGATATTTGGATACCACCATTCAGCTGCAGGAACAAAGCATCTAAGGCTGTGTTGTTTTGTTCCTTTTTAAAAGCTGAGTTATTCCAAAAGTCCACTAGAGGTACAGAGGCAACATCGACCAAGGTGATCAGTGTCGGAAGATGCATTATGTCAAAGCCAGAAGTTCTCGGTAGGACTGTTCTGAAATCAATTGTGGCTAAAGCAATTATCTAGAGATTATTAAAATGTTTACCAGCACAATCCTATACATGTCTACTCAGCAGCAAGTGCCACTGAATTCAGTGAGACTTTCTCCCAGATGAGTACAGGATTGCAGTCTAAGTTAATCAATATGTTGATGATGATGATAAGATCATAGAATGGTCTTATACTCTCCAACATTTCTCCAGTGAAAATAGGGGTGTCCTTTTCTACCATCATTTTATTATTTGCACCCCGCCCATCAGACTGGGCTGCTCCAGCCACTCTGGGCAGCTTCCAACAGAGATAAAAACACAATAAAACATTAAGCATTGAAAAAACTTCCCTATACAGGTCTGCCTTCAGATGCCTTCTAAAGGTTGCATAGTTACTTATCTCCTTGGCTTGAGGGTTGCATAACTCTATACCTTCCAACATTTCTCTGATGAAAATAGAGACGTCCTAAGGAAAAGTGGGACATTCTGGGATCAAATTAAAAACCGGGACGGCTTCTGTAAATCCGGGACTGTCACTGGAAAATAGGGACACGTGGAGGGTCCGTGGTCTGCTGAGAGATGCTGACATCAGTTAATAGACAGTTGTGGACCTGCCATTGTGAGTCAACATGCTAGCTAAACAGACCTAGCTCTGTCCAGTTCTTGGAGAGCTGGTTTGTGTGTTATTGAACTGGTGCAGCCACCATACACCAGTGGCTCTCTCAAGAACCATGAGCTCACATGAGCACAGCTAATGATGTAAGTACTACCAACAACAGCACTGGGTTATGGATTTGAGTTGTGGCAGAGCAAAGTCTTAGCGTAGGAACTTGGATTATTCTGCATTTGAAAGTGGCTTTGGACGTTCTGATCTCATGTGCTTCATTTTTTGTAAGCCACTTTGGGCCTCTGCATAAAGCTGGGAGTTATTTATTTGCTTGTTTTTAATAATAATAATAATAATAATAATAATAATAATAATAATAATAATAATAATTTATTATTATTATTATTATTATTATTATTATTATTATTATTATTATTATTATTTCTATTTCCACCCAGAGGTGGAAATATACACAATCCAAATCCAAAATTAAACAAAACACAGAATTCAGTTGCAAATAAAACCACCAGCAAGCAACAGAAATTCATGCGCCCAATGTACTTCACATTGTCCAAAAGTCTGGACAGAGAGTTGCAACTTCACTGACTGATTAAATTTATTGATAAGCTGCAGATCAGAGGGAGATCATTCCAGAGGTGAGCAGATTGGTATAAAGGAAAAATGGACTATTTCAGGTATCTTTAATATGTGTCAAGTCATACCCACCTGCTGGGTTGTGACCTGAGTTTCTTTGACAGAGTCTGGATGCAAAATAGCATTAAATGAAAATATAAATGAAGGATGATGAGCAGCAGCAGCAATTTAAAATTGGTATTTTTGCTGTCAAAGTTGCTAAGAGACTTTATGGGGGGAAATTTGTTTCTAAGCTGCTGTTGCTGTTGCAAATTTTGCATTGCCTGGGCACTTCCATCTGCTCCCCGCAGCATTCAACTTGCAAATAAACTGATTAGTTCAGACATCATAAGTCTCTGGTGCTCTTATGGCTCCAAAGGAAATTGACTCTGTGAAGATAGCCCAGAACTTCCCAATGCTCTGGGGAGGTTAAACAATTTTAAGTCTCATTTATTTCAGTGGAGAATCTCAGCATGTGAATTAAAAGTGCTTCACTTTGGCTGGATTTTGCCCTGATTGTGCAATGCAATGCAGTGTGCGTGCTCAGCAAATGGCTGCATTATACAAATTTTAAAAGAAAAAGTGACATTCGTGGTAGATATTTCAGTTGCATTCTGTTCTCAAAAAGCGTGTCAGGAACAGGATTTAAATTTGTGTCAGGACTAATCAGGGTTCAGATCTCAGTCTGCATTCCATGCCAGAGACATATGAGGTGATACGGTAATAAGGAAAGGAGTGCCCCCGAACATGTGCAGAGTGCCTTTCCCCACGGAATAACCATGAGAGATTGTGAAACAGGGCTTCCACTTTGGCCGACTTGAACCCTAGTGCCGCCTCTCATCTTCTCAATTAACCACCGACCCAAAAGATTGATATTTGATACGCGTTCCAGTCAAGGCTGAGATTCAGAACCTGGGACCATTTACTCTGGAGAAAGGCCATTGACTTAAGTGCTCCAGAAATGGCACTGTGGGGTTGCGATCGGTGTCAGCCCATGCACTTCCCAAGATGATGGGGATTAACTTGGTGTGTCATCAGCTTATAAAATTGGCTTTTAAAAAAAGGCGTTCAAGACCAGCTGTGTGAGAGTTAATCAAACGAAATGCAATTTGAGGAGGTGTAAGTCTTATTAATATATTAGGGATTCTTAGGGTCCCAGTTGGCCAGGCCAGATGTGCTGCTGCATAATGAGAACACAATAACCTTCATCAGGAAGTGGATCAGTCTGGTTCTCCCGGCATCTTGCGATCATCTCTATATAGTATTTGCTGTTGGGGGGGGGGGGTTTGATAAGGAATAATAGGTTAACCGGATTCGTACTTGGATTCTGACTTAATGCAGAGTTGATCTTATTTTTCTGTTATTGCAGCCCTTAAACTGACATACCGGGTGTCAAACTTATTGACACTTCTTTAGACATATAAAAGGACACCGTTAGGCTTGCTTTGATTATCTGGCATAGTCAGCCGTAATGCTTGCAAGCTTATTGTACTGCACACCTATAGTCTGGGTAAGTCATTGCTTCCGATAATCACATGATTTTGACCAACAGCAATAATTATTTGCATGTGACCTAGGGCACGCTGTTGAAGGAATAAACACATTGATTCTTGGGTTCTATAGCTAGTTGGAATCAGGTCCCTGGGGGGTATGTTGGAACAAAATGGCCAATGCATTGAATAAGGACATTTTTGTGTTTACATGTAATATATGCATTGCTCTCCTTGTATTAAAATTTATAGAGAGCTTGAAGTTACCTCCCCTTCAGAATATTTGTACCTATCAGCCATTTCCTCCCCCCTCTTTATTTACATACATTCATGCAACGGAGACCAATTTTAAAAAACTAATTTCATTGGCATTGTTGCCCCAAACAGATTGTGGCAATTTTGTAATAACACAAAGGAAGGGTGAGTTTTGTTAGCCCACTTCAAGGACTTAAAATTCCCAGAGTTTTTGGGGTGAAGAAGACTTTGATAGCTTAATGGGTTGGGTCTTGTAGTCCTTTGTGGGCTGAATCTGACGTTCCCTGTCTGCCAGAGTGGCTGGGGCAACCCAGTCAGATGGGTGGGGAATAATAATAATAATAATAATAATAATAATAGTAATAATGGAATAGGATGTCCCAATTGTCATCAGAGAAATAATTGGATGGTATCCAACAATGTTCCTCTGGCACAAAATATTGTGCCAGTACAACAAGTATATCGCTAAATGATTTTGACTTGGACATACATTAGACCCAACTCTGTATGTTGATTCTCTGTTTCCCCTGCTGGCCTTGTCTTAGTCTTGCGAAAGGACGCAGGTGGCGCTGTGGCCTAAACCACTGAGCCTCTTGGGCTTGCTGATCAGAAGGTCGGCGGTTCGAATCCCTGTGACGGGGTGCGTTCTTGTTGCTCTGTCCCAGCTCCTGCCAACCTAGCAGTTTGAAAGCATCCCAGTGCAAGTAGATAAATAGGTACCACTGCGGTGGGAAGGTAAATGGCATTTCCGTGCGCCCTGGCTTCCGTCATGGTGTTCCGTTGTGGCAGAAGCGGTTTAGTCATGTTAGTCACATGACCCAGAAAGCTGTCTGTAGACAAACGCCGGCTCCCTCGGCCTGAAAGCGAGTTGAGCGTCACAACCCCATAGTCGCCTTTGAGTGGACTTAACCATCCAGGGATCCTTTACCTTTACCTTTACCTTTACCTTTACCAGTCTTGCCTCTGCCAGTCCCTTCATGATTTGGCCAGTTTTTTCCCTGGAACATACAGACAGTGCATTGTGAGCATCTGACTGTCTTTCATTTCCCTAATATCATCATCGCTATAGAGTTTTCCGCCTTGGGCAAAGGTAGGTGATGGTCAGAAGGGTGAGAGGTACAAGATCAGGAGTATGAAAATCAAAGACCCAAAGGCAGTAGACATGATCAGAACAGGCTGGAGTTGGGCAGCACAAGACAAGAGTGTTTTGTGCTGTTGCACAGACTCATACCCTCCAACATTTCTCCAATGAAAATAGGGCCGTCCCATTCCGTAATGATATACACCACACATCTTATAGGGTTGCCCCACCCACTCTGGGCAGCTTCCAACACATATAAAAACATAATAAAACATTTAATATATATATTTTTAAAAAAATAACCCTTCCCTATACAGGATTGCCTTCAGATGGCTCGGGGGTTAGATAACTCCATACCCTCCAACACTTCTCCAATTAAAATAGGGACATCCTAAGGAAAAGCAAGGCATTCCAGGATCAGATCAGAAACCAGGACGGCTTCTCTAAATCAGGGACATCCCTGGAAAATCGGGACACATGGAAGGTCTGCAGACTAAGGGTCACATTTTGAAGCTGGGGTTATACAGAGCAAAGTTGTGGTCCCGGTGCGCTGCAATTCCAGCTTTGGCCACCATATGGGTGGCACTGCAGCATAGCAGAGATTGGGCTAGTAAAGACTGCAACCACACCATACATTTAAATAATATACCCAGTGCTTTTTTTTCCTGGGGGGATGCAGGGGTACGCATATCCCTGAACATTTTGTGAATCTTTGTACTTTTGTCCATTTACTGTATTTATTTTCCCCGATTTGAACTATAAAATGGTGGTTTCCTTGAGTCAAAATGAGAGTACCCCTAAACTTCTTTTTTTAGGAAAAAAAAGCACTGATTATGCCACATTATATTAATGGCTTTCCCCACTCCAAAAAATAAATAAAAAATCCCAGTAACTGTAGTTTGTTAAGGATGTTGGGAATTGTGGTTTTGTGAGAGGTGTCATAACAATTCCCAGCAAATTGCAGCTCTCAATATTACGGGAGGGAAGTCACGATTGTCGAAGCGGCATAAGAGAAAATTCAAAAGCTTGGTTTTAAAACTTGCAATGTTGTTTAAATTTCAGTCTTGAAAACATACTTGGCATGAGCAGTATTGCAGGGTGGGCCCCACGCATCATGTTGCCTGAGGCAGGAAATCCAGATGGCCTTCTCCTCCCCCACATGTATAATCATGATGAAAATCCCCTGCACTTTGGTGCTGAAAATTCAAGGTTCAATTTAAATGGAATCCCAGGTGTGCAAAAATATAAATAAATCCTTAGCTATGCATAGTTCCACTTGGCATGTGCAACATTACTGAGGCAAGGATACAGAGCTGTTGTGTCTGTACTACATGCAAACTCACCCAAGTAAGTTGCCATCTTTGTGGAAACCTGCCTAAGTGTATGTGTGTGTGTGTGTCCGTTTTATACACCCAGATTCATGTTTCAACCAGGTCTCAGATTGTGGCCTCGCAGGCTCACACTATGCCATTGATTTCAAGGGTAAGAAAATTGAAGGGGGCTCAGCTCTTGCTACGTATGGTTTGCCCTCTAGAGCTAGTAAGGGTCTGAGCCAGGATTTTGTGTCTCTTGGTGACAATGAGCAAACACACACACAAACACACACACACACACACACACCGAAGTCTATTTAATTTTACAGTTTCCTATTGCATTTCATAGAACATGATTATGAATACTCATTTTCATTAACTACACTTAACCACATTATGCTTTCATGTTGTATACACTGTTTAGCATGGTGTGCCTTTAAATAATAATGTACTCCGGGCTCCCCCACTAATAATTGGAATTAAGCCTGTGTTGTGCTTGAATTAAGCGTGTATTAGCCTGCAAATACATTATTTGTCGCCGTTTAGGTCTCTGCAGTTAATTTCGTTCTAATTAAGTGTATGCAGGGTTCCAAAATTACCTGGAATCTTTCAGTGGGCCACAAGTGTGTCCAGTAAATGATTTGCATCTGTCGCAATGAAATAGTATCTTTTTAGCTTACATGAAAGTGGGGGAAAGACACCACTGGCAAAATTATGGGTTTAAGATATGCCAGTAAGCACCTAAACTAGCCTATAACTTTCCATTGGTTCCAGGTGGTTTTGAATCAGTCTCAGCATTCTTAAAATTTAGCCCCTCGTGTACACACCTTACATTGACCATCTACATGGAAAAACAAGCACTTTTTATGATCACTCTTTGAGAGAAGCAGTTCTTGATAGGGCAAAAATGGGATAGCTTAGATTATGATAAAGGGCGCACAACAATAAGGCAGAAAATATTGTATTTGTGTGTTAGAAACTTACGATTGAAATAAGCAATAAGATGTTTGTCGAAATGCGGTATTTCTTGTTATCTAACAGAGCTGTCACTTGAAACCTCGTCTTGCAAAGCTTGCTTAGTTTAGCTTTGCTTAATTGCCCAGCGAATTCAACAGGCAAAAGTAACCACAAACTGAGACAGGCTGTCAGGATTGGGTCCAGTAAACAACTGACCATGAATTTTTAAACTTCATATTAGCCTATACATTTAAAATTTAAATGCGTTAAGGGTCCACAGTTACATTTCTATGTTATATTTCAACTGGTGGTGATCTCAGCAAAAGACATTTTGCACTAAAATGCTTTGTTTCTGTAAATTCTGCTAATGAAAGAAACTCGTTGAAAAAGCAACACATTCCTACTGACAAAGCAAATAGGCACATTCTGAATAATTACTGCCTCGAACTCTCCTCTGGTTTCAAGCACAGTGTTACAAATGCCACATAATTCAGATATTTCCCCCCCCCCTTCCCTTCCCTTCCCTTCCTTCCTTCCTTCCTTCCTTCCTTCCTTCACAAGGGAGAAATCCCATTCCCTAATATGTTTTATGGGTTTGCTCTCTTTCTGATATTTCCTTTGCAAAGGTCCTGCTCATATTTGTATCTTATTACTTTTCTTAGACTGGATTTATTGATAGTTTCTAACAAAAATATGATTTCAGGATATTTACTGAACAAAACTCAATATAAGAGCCCCCAATTCAATTGTTTTTCATCAAAATGGAGAACAATAAAGAACCTAAACTCCTCAGCTCAGACACAACAGCATCAAATAGTCCTATATTTTTTTTAAAGAAATAAACCAATAACAGGGAAGTGATAGATGTTACTTAAAATAAAACATTAGTTTTGTTTAATTTATATGCGTTTCTAAGAATCTAGACTATAACATGAGCTGTGGACATTCTGCTTCATAAACAGGTAGAAATACAACTGAATTCTATGAAGGAATCAAAGAATAATCAGAATCCTAAACATGTGTGGATGTGATTTTTATTTCTCAATACTATTAATTGCCTTGACATATATTTAAATGTGAATTAAATAAAATTCAGTATAAAAGTGTTATCAATAATATTTTGCTACTGTGACAGCTTTTGAATAAGGTGATGATTTCTGCTGAGAAATCCAGAATATGGGATTTCTAATGCCTTACTCTTGATAGGTCATTCCCAAAGTTTTTATTAGCAGTAGCACTGATCATTTGGTAAAGGGGTTGTTGATTAATTCCTTTGGCTATCAATAATTATTTGCTTATAACAGATGGATTTCATCGTTCTTTATCTGCTCTTGTCTCCCTGCGTATTGCTCAGTGATTATTATAGATATTTATAAGATGATTCTTTATTTAGGGCATATTGCATCACTGAGAGATTCAGCAATTATTTTAAATCCCCCTCTCCTTTATCCCAAATTACTGTGCATTTTCCACTGAAAATGGTAAACAATATTATAAACTTTTTTTAAAAAAATAAAAATAAAAGACCAGGAAAAGGAGGGAAAAGAAGTAATCTGATTTCTGGGAAGAGGGAACACAGTGAGAGATGTGTGCCTTTATAAGGATGGACAATGGAAAGCAAAATAATAACTCCTAAGTTTGATTGTTCAAATATATTCTACAATACAGAGAGCTGCATGCAAGCTGGAACAGGCGTAGGGCAGGAAGGTTAAGTAGAAGAGAAGGCACAATACTTCAGATTGGCAGTAGACTGCAGGAAGAATAATCTAATCAAAACTAAATTCAATTATCTCGTCCCAGGGCAGGCTCCTGGGACTGCTGCACTGAATACTAGCAAAGCCTCTGCCTAGACGTTTTTCCCCCAGTCAAACGCACATGATGAATGCAGATGAAATTTGAAATATGAAAATCCGAAATAATTTATGGAAGTTGTCAGAAATTTGGCTGGCTCGTGGCGTAATTTCCTTGGAGACGAGGCGGGCTGGCTCATTGCTTCTCGTCTCGAAGCAGTTCACTGCTCTTCCAGCGGACGGATCAACCCCTTTCAAAATGCTCTTCCAGGCAAATTACGGCTCATTATAGACAGCCTTGCACCAGGCCATTATGTCAGAGGAAATCTTTTTTCATTTGCAGAAATTTGCTTGGAATTCTCATATTTATTTGAGCATCCATTATCGAATCTGAACATTGAATTATCCACAATTATGCTCTGGGTTAAGGCGGATGTTTGTGTATATATGGAAGAGACGGCCACGGCGTCCTCTGGATATATATATATATATATATATATATATATATATATATATATAGGGTTTGCCAATGATCTTTACATGCTTCAAGCAGCTGCCTTTAAGGTATCAGTGGAAAGCTGGTTTCCTGTAGCTATTCATTTACAAAATAGATTTACTTTCTGAAAAGAGCCTTATATGGAAAAGAATTGACTGGTCCTTGGAGCTTGATATTTATCTCAATTAGAAGGTCTCTTTCTCTGCAAAGATGGAGCTCAAGCTTGGTCTGGCTTTTCTACAAGCCCCCTCTAGTTGGCCTTTCCTTTCAATTACATTATGCGATGAACATTTGGTGTCCATCATGTGTGCTGTGCTGCCTCCACCTCCTCCAGTCCTAAGAGCGTAAAGCGAACTCTGCTGCATCCATCTGACAATTCAGCATCCTGTCTCCAACAATGGGTGGCCAGATGGGAAATGTACCAGCACAGCTAAAAGGCAACATCTCTCCTGTATTGTCTGCCTGCCAGCAACTTGTTTTCAAAGATACAGTCCCCCTGGACATGGAGGTTCTATTTAGCTCTTGTGATAAGCCAGCATGGAGAGCTCAGTTGGTTAGAGCATGGTGCTGATAATGCCAAGGTTGCAAGCTTGATCCCCACATGGGACAGCAGCATATTCCTGCATTGCAGGATGATACTCAGGGACTCTTCCAACTCCACAATACTATGACTTACAGACATAAACACTTACTGGAAATTGTTACAAACCTGAAGGAGTGGTCACAAGTGGCTTGAGGTTTTGTCTTGACTACCTGAGTGGGGCAGGTGGAGGAGTCCTGGCAGCCACCCACAAGCTGGGACTGTAGCCTGTCCCAGAACCCGTACAACATTTTGGGCCACACTCTCAATAGTTGTGGGTTGCCAGACATGTCATGCTGCCCGGGCCGGATTTAGGTTTGATGAGGCCCTAAGCTACTGAAGGTAATGGGGCCATTTATATGTCCAGCTGTCAACAACAAATTGTCACTGTTTTTGTTGTTGTTGAATATATGCTATATGGTAATTTATGGACCTAATAGGTATCTAAAGCTATTTGCACATAACAAATAGGAGCCTACACAACACAAACACTGCTGCTGTGTGTAGGTTTTATTTTATTTGTTTTTTTATCTTATATTTTGGAAATGTACATCCAGTTTTTTTCCCCTTTAAATTTTTTTGGGGCCCCCAAGAGAGTGGGGCCCTAAGCTATAGCTTTAGCTTATATGTAACTCTGGCACTGCATGCTGTGTCTGGCATGGCGAGTGTCCTGCACATATTGAGTTGAGGTTCTGGGACGCATCCTTCATTTGCCTGGGGAATCATCTTGTGCATGTGTAATAGTACAATGAATTGTGCCACTCTAGGTGACTTCCTAAATTTGACTCCATAGTGCAGTCAAGTCCTGGAAATGGAAAGGAGTTGGATTTTGATGGGACGTTCTCCCAAGTATGCATTACACACACACACACACACACACACACACACACACACACACTGGTATATAAAATAGTGGGACTGAATCTGAAAGCAAGCACCCAAGGCCTCACCTAGTGCTGACTTTGTGATGCAATTGCCCACCTAATCTCTGTAATTTAGGGTACTCATGTTGCACTTATAATTCCCCCCCCAAAAAATAATGATGTTTTGACTGATGAAAACATTCTTACAACAATACAAAGTAGGGCTATCTAGCTAGTCTAAGCAACTGGCTTCACTAAATATATATATTGTTAAAGTAGATGGCTTTGCTCAATATTTCCTGTAGTGGAGTGAAACAGGAACACGGGAAAGCATTGCTTCGGTGTTTCCCTGCCCCCGTAGCAGGGGCAATAACATCATCTGCCAGACCATAATTTGCCAGTGTTGTTTGCTTGGAATGCGAGATGAGTTAGAGGGCAGGTCTGGCCTAGCATATTATCTTTTTGTTAGCAGGTGAAGCTCAAACAATGAATGGTTCATGGTCACCCAGTGCAAACAGTTGCTAACCAGGGATGTGAACCCAGCTCTCCCCAGCCAATGTACATCCCCTATACCACCCTTTGCCAGCTCACGTTTCTCTGACTGTCACCCAGTCCTAATGTATGATGGCATTTACTGCTCCTTTTTTAGGGTATATATGGCTCAACCCAGCTGGGAACTTTCACTATGAGTGTCTGCATTTCAAGATGTATCACTACGCCACGATGCAGTACTAGTTTCTAGGTGTTTCCTCTATGGCTACCGCAACTAACTGCCAGGCACAATGACTAACCAAGGCCTGGGGTGAGACCAGAGTCTCTCTTTCTCACTCTCTGTAGTTGTTGCTAAAGAGCAAGAGTTGGGAATCAGAATATAACTAACAAAGGAGACAAGTCTTGTTGATGCCAACTGCTATTTGCTTTGGGGGAAATGCTGCTTAATATACTAGGACTGCCTATCTGAGAAATTGTCCTATGATCAGCTGGTGGCATATTTGTAAACTAACAGTGAAGACGTGGACATGATGTCTGGTTGCATCTAGATTAAGTTGGTTGCACCTAGTTCCCATTGAAATCAAAGGGACCAAGTCACAAGGCTAATATGTCCTGTTGATTTCATTTGGATGTGAGTTCAATTAAATTAGTCTGGATCCGACTCTGTAAGTTTCGAGTGCTCTCTTAAGATCACAAGAAGAGCCTGCTGGATCAGGCCACAAGCCAACTAGACCAACTTACTGTTCTCACAGTGACCAACCGGACAACACAAGGTCACTCTGAGCACCTCATTTATTCCCACACTGGAGTCATCCACTCTAAGCCAGAGATGCTTCAGTAATAAGTAACATGATCTGAGTGAGCTCGTGTGAAACAATTTATTCTCTCTGTTACCAAAGTAACATGGATCCAGACCATAAGAGGCCAAGGATTTTTCCCCCCACCTCTCGTTCCTCCTTAGTAACATGAATTAGGCTTCGATAATGCAGGAAATGGTCGTAAATAATGTCATTCCTAAGCTTGTGTAGTAGCATGATGACCTAGCATGCTCCTTGGAACATGATTGCGCTGGCAGCCATGTGAGACGACTGTTCAGATCATCCAGCTTAGAACTGCGATGAAGATAGTCCAAGATGGTAGAGCCAGGACACAACTGCTCTATGCAAATGTTTAGCACAAAGGCAAGCTTTATTGCTCTTTAGAGATGCCTCTAGTTTGGCTAGGACTATACGATAGACTAGAATACTTAGCATAATGGTTTACAAAAAGGCAAGGGTCTGCGTAGCTTACGTTGCTGCAGTGTACCATTTTTGTTAGTAAGAAAAACCATCTTGGCTGCGAGTCCTGGAAGACCCGTTCCTTCCCTTGCAGGCCTTTCCCCACCTAACCTGAGAGGGCAGGACCTGACTGACTGACTCCAGCTACAAAAACTGAGACTGCTAAACAGACTTTTGGGCTGGAGTATTTTTTTATGGGTTTTTTTCTGGGGATGGGGGGTTGCTATTGCTGTTAATGCTATTATTATTTTGTATATTTATTTTAGATCTTATTATGATCTATGTGGAAATGGTTCAACTTGTGTAGCTTTTGTCGTTTTGTTTATTGCTTTGGACTACCTTTGTTATGTTTGTAATTATGTATTATTATTTTTAATGTTGTAAGCTTCCTTGAGCATGGTTTTAACTTTGGAAAGGTTGCATACAAATAAAATGATTGATTGATTGATTTGATTGAAATGACTGAGGTCAATACAAATGGCAATGCGCTTTGGAGTAGCCCAGTAGCACCCAGGGCAGGGAATAGGTAATGTTTAAGCCAATTACAGGAAACAGGAGAAAATTCTACCCATGGTGAGCTGGTTAAGAATGGTCTTCTGTGACATTTCTTACACTTTTCTTGGAAATCTTTGATAGCTTTTAAAAACTAGATTTCAAATTATATGCATTTAAAGTTTCATTGAACATGACAAATCGTTATGTCCTAATTTTCTTTTCTTTTTGAATTGAAGCATACATGCATGAAATGGATTTACCTGTGGGAATAATATCACTGAAGTCAGTGAGGAATACTTGTCCAAAGTCATTTTGCCGACACACAAAGGTTAGCAGGAGCAGACATCTGAGCAGCAAACAGATTAAGAGCACGAGTGTTACTTACAGAGAAGTGTCTATAAAAGCCCCATTTAATGCTAGCAGAAATTATTAGTGGAGCATAAATTATGAAAAATTGTTCTACACAGGGGGAGCTCATGCCAAAGGAAATGACAGTCACCAAAACATTTGTAAAGAAAATATTTTACCAAAGGCCACAACACCACTAAATTCTGAAGTATAGCATTGGGATAAAATAGGAATTGAATTAATAGGAACAAATCTAATTAAGAACAGAAATGGAACGCATTTCTAATTAATGGTAGCAATCATTGGGACCAAATAAGAAAGAAAAATCTTGCAAACTAATTAGTTAGTTAATTGCAATTTTTAATATATAAAAAAGAGCCCATTCTTCATGCTCAGGTGTGGATAGTTCTCACCTTTGATCTCACAACAGCCTTTGAGGTACATTAGGTTGAGGGTTAGAGACTAGCCTAAGCCACCCCACCAAAGCTTGTGGCTATGGAGATTTAACCTGGGCCTTCTTAGCTGAAATCTGTCCACAGCATCAGCAACATACTGGAGGTCTCTGCAGATCACATGGAAAGTAACAGAAATATTGCATGCAATGTATTATTTTTCCAAGCATAGGAACTTAGAAATGGCTTCAGAGATGTCCCACCTGGAGATGCCAAGTTTTGGACTCAAGACCTTCTGCACATGACATATGTGCTCTACCATACCATGGGAGGTCGACTTTGAGGTCACTACTATGTGACCCCAGTGATTTATTAATTGGCTGATATGGCAGGAGAAGAAGGTGCATATCTGATCCAGTTATTCTGGTGGCTCTGCAGAAACTGCCAGATCATGCCGGCTCTATTCTCTTTAACATGTAAATGCCTTTGGCCTCCCTGATTTTTTGCTGGGCGTTCCCTGCCATTTAAGAGAATGGGGCACACACACACCCCTGCCTGCACTTATGGCATGCTCCACATGCACAACGAAGCAGCTGAAGTTTAGGATTATACCATGGCTTTGAAACAGGGGTGACCATCCTCTTAAGCCTGGCAGGCAGGTCATATCTTTTAGCCACAAGTCACCTGGGAGTGGCCTCATTGCTTATATATCTTGGAAGAGGAGGTTACTGGGAAATGATACTTAATGAAATGAAAAGGATGTTTAAAATAACCTTTGTAAAATAAAAAATAAATAAACCACCAGAAGCTTTTCTTTTGGGCATCATAGGGACAGAACTACCTAAAATGTATAGAAACTTATTCATGTATGCTACTACAGCAGCAGCAAGAATGTTATTTGCCCCCAAATGGAAAGAAGCAGAAGTCTCAGCAAAGGAAGAATGGATACAAAAACTTGCGGAATATGCAGAAATGGCGAAACTTACCGGAAGAATAAGAAATCAAGATAACAAACTTTTTGTAAAAGAATGGAGATGGTTTATTGAATATTTACAGATAAATTATAACAGATAAAAACATTAGCAGGATTATTGTAACAACATGCTGTTTTATAAGGGTATATATTTAAAGAATAATAATGATATGCAGAAGGTATTAAAAATAAACTTAAGGAACTGTAGAAAGAGGGGGAAGGAAGTTAAGTTTTGAAATGTCAAAATGATTGTAAAATTAGTGAAATGTATAAAATTAGTGAAATGTATAAACTTGAAAAGTATATATATGAGAGAAGAGGTGGCTGTTCCTGTTATGGTGAGGAATGCAGTGCATGAGATTGTGGGCAGATTTATTTGGATAGATCAAAAGAACAGAAAACAGCTGAGAACAGGTAGCTGTAAAGAAACAGGACCAGGGACAGCTCCAAGGCAGTAGACAACATATTCCACCAATTCTCTCTCTTTCTCTCTTTCTTTGTCTCAGTTTGGACATGTGATCTCTCAGAATCTACAAACTGCACACTTTGTGGCTCTTAACACCACAACCAGTTTTTCTCTCTCTCCTACCCAACTTTATTTATTTTTTAAAAAGTGACATTAAACTGCAAAATAGGCAGTTCATTAGCACTGTGCGTGCATATAGCCCAGTTGGTAGAGCACAAGACTCTTAACCTCAGGGTTTGAGCCCCCATGTTGGGTGAGAAGATTCCTGCTTTGCAGGGGGTTGGGCTAGAGAGGAACCTGATGGTCCCTTCCAGCTCTATGGTCCTGTGGCATGTGGTGTTTCAGATAATAAAAAATCAAAAGTGATACAGTATTAAATAAAAAGCTAAAAGACCTTAAGAACACATGGGTGGGATTGCTTAGTCAGAATACAATTGACAGTGTATATGTAGTCATTCATATCTTTCTATCTATATATACAGTATATATCCGAGGGCCATTCAGATTTGAAGTTTTACCATCCATATATCCACATGGAATTCAATCAGACTCCACACTTTTGCTTAATAGCAAACCTCTACCACAGTTCTGAAGAACTCAAGAGAAATCAAAAATTCTCATTATTTGGTGACATTTCCTTTAAAAAAGGGTATTGTGTGGTGGTTTTTTCAAACTATATATGTAAATTATTTAAGTGTAGAGTATCAGTATTATTTATTTACTTATTTATTTCATTTATATCCTACCTTTTTCTCCAAGGAGCAAAATGCAGCATACATGGTTCTCTCCCTCCTCATTTTATCCCCACAACAACCCTGTGAGGTAGGTTTCGACTGAGAGAAGCAGTGACTGGCCCAAGGTCACCCGGCGAGTTTCATGGCTGAGTGGGGATTTGAACCCTGGTCTTCCAGATCTTAGTACAATACTCTAACCACTACTCTACCCTGCCTTTTGGCCTGACTTTGTTTTGGAGTTTACAGAAAAGAGGGTCAGAGCCACTTTCATTTATGTTTCAAGTTAGGGCCCCTGGGCTAAAATGTCTTTCTTTTAAAACAAAAAAAACAAACCTTTATAATTATTTAACAAAGTTTCCAGCAACCCAACAATTTATCATAGCTACAAAAACATCAGAAGTAAAAGCGAGGTTCAAATATGTCAATCAATCAGACTCAAATGCGTACACAATAAAGGTCAATTTGACTCTTTCAAGTGCACAGTATGATTTCTTTGTTGTAACGAAAATAGGAAAGGGAGACCGAGTTTCTAAGCAAGTGCCTACGGGTATATGAATATACTTCAATTTTTCCCTTTGTATGCAATGGAATTATTCTGATGATCATTGAACTCTGTTGTTGTTGTTTAATTTTTTACCCAATTATTACCTATCGTTTATGACAATGGTGGAAGTGCAGAAGCGAAGTAGTAGAGAGCTTTTCTGAAAGAAAGTTGCAATTACTACCTTTCTATCTCACAGCAACCTGGCGCATCTTAAACCTGCTGTGACCCTCCAAGTCCCTCCAACATAGCTTGCTGAGCCATGTATGGCAAACAGTCGTGAATGTCCTTTTTGCTCTCCACCTGGGCCTGCAAACAGCCATTGCACAGAGCACTTGGCCAACGACAATGGATGACTGGTTGGCTGCATTCAGCTTGGCAGGTCACAAATTGTGCAGTCCTTTGTTATGCAACATAAATCTTAATATCTTGGAAGGAAATAGATTCCAGACACTTGGGCAGAGAATGAAGCTGAAGGTGAAAACCACAGCTACAGCTTTCTCTTTATTATAAGGCCATTGGATTTTTTGTGTCCAGAAGAAACATCGTACTGCTGCTGTAACAACGATGAATATTATTAAAAGTGTAAGATTCGTATTGAGTCTCCAAATATAAAATCATGAGTAACTATATAACCTTTAGAAGACATCTGAAGGCAGCTCTGCATAGGGAAGCCCTTTAATGTGCAATGTTTTATTATGTTTTTATAGATGTTGGAAGCCACCCAGAGTTTCTGGGGCAACCCAGAATGTCAGATGGGTGGGGTACAAATAATATAATTGTTGTTATTGTTATTATTCAAATGGTTAGGTTCTTAGTCACATGACCTCTGTTCACTCTTGGCCACGAAAAACAAAAGGAGCCATTGAAATAACGCCTTGACTTTTAAGGGAACTAATGCTTTGGGAAACTCCGTTTTTATGTTTGCTTGACACTCTGTGAAGTTGCATGTGACCGTTGCATGCTTGCTGGGTATATCCCGATTTTCAAAACCGGGCCAATCCTGTTGCTCCTTTCATGCAGATAGCAGCAGAGAGGTTGCGTAAGGGCTGCAGCCTCCCTGGGTCTTCTTCCTGCAGGAAACTTTGTAATAGCACTTAAATACATAAAGCAACGGGGCAGGAGATTATTGCTGGCATTGTGCTTTTGAAGATGTGTATTATAGCCTCGCCCCGTCGACTGACACAATTAGCTGAATGTGGGACAAGACAAACGTTGTATGCGACAGTGGGGTAGTATTGAAAGCTGACCCCCATATCTAGAGGGCGAAGAGTTATGGATCCATTGATAGCTGTTAACTAGGGCTGGGAAGCGTGGCTGTTAAATTTTTGCCTGCTGGCTTCTGGCTGCAGGCCTGCTGGCTTTTCTGGCAACAGAGGCCTTGAATGGAACCCCAGGCAGCTTTGGAACTTTCTTCTTCTTTTATTAGAACTGACCATTGACAAGGGGAGCGGAGGGGGGGGGGCTCAGGGAGGCAGCAAGCTGCGCTGAGCACACACTTCCTAGCCACTCTTTGTTGCTCTCTCTCTCCCCCCCCCCACCCTGCTGCAGTTTTCTTTCTTTAAGGCCTTACAAGCAGTTATGAGGATGTCAAAAACTGCTGCACATTTTCAGCCGGTTCATAAAAAGAGCCGTTCGTGTTCAGAGACAGATGATGTTCAGATGATGCAAAGTTTAAGCACTCAAGCGCACAGTTTTAAACACGCTTGCTAGTGTAAGGTTACCAGACGTCACCATTTTCCGGGGACAGTCCCCGGATTTACAAATCAGTCCCCATACAAAATCCACTGAAGTTGAAAAGTGTCCCCGGATTCATTGGGGAAAAAATCTGGTAACCTAATGCTAGTGTGCCCCACTGAACTCAGTTTACTTCTGAGTAAACATCCTTAAGATTACACCGACGTCTTCATCAATGACAGAACTGGGTACCGGCACTAATGCTCACATGTCGATCCATGGGATTTGTAATCATTTCATTTGGCGGGGGGAGGGGGTTTGTGCTGGTTTTTTTAAATTTTATTTTCCATGGAGAAATACATCATCTGTTTATAAAATAGCTCTTGAAGAATACAAGGAGTACAGACACTATAAAACAAAGCACGTCCGGTCATGAGACACCTACGTACATCATGCAAAAGCAATAGTCCAATCTCCAGGTTATGAAAACTAGAATTAAAAAATCACTATACAGAGAAGATTCCAGGTTCCCAGCTTGGCCAATACACACACACACACACACACACACACACACACATATATATGATCTTGTCCGCTGACCACAATGCTGGTTGTTGTTTTGTTTTGTTGTTGTTGTTTTTACAAATCATAGGGGTCAGTCTGTCCAAAGTTGAGCACCGTTAGAGTCCCATTGATATCAGTGGGTGGGGTAAACTTGTACTGAATAACTCCTTAGTTAGCACCTTAGAGGTATCTGAAGAAGTGTGCATGCACACGAAAGCTCATACCAGGAACAAACTCAGTTGGTCTCTAAGGTGCTACTGGAAAGAATTTTTGATTTTGTTTTGACTATGGCAGACCAACACGGCTACCCACCTGTAACTTCTACCAAAATGAATGAGACTCAAATCTGTTTAACTTGCAGTTTTAATATCAATATTTTAAGAAGCTTCATATAATCACCAAAGTATTTTAAATAAGATCATCGGGCCATTTATACCACATTCCTAAGCACACCTATGTGGATGTGTGTTTAACAGAAATCAGTATGACTTATTTGCAAGCTAATAGCTGCAATATGTCAGAATTAAGCACTCAACTGCCCCCTAATTTGAATCACTTGAAGGCTGCTACTCTGCGGAAGCTTTCCTGGGAGAAAGATGAATTAAGTACAATAGACTTTATAAGTCGGTAAATATGTGTAGGATTGTGATGTTAGTGTACCTAATCTATGCTGGATTGTGACCGCTGAATTTGAGACTCTGGTGTTGCACTGCAGAATAATAGTTCTAATTTTCATTTGTTTGATCTGCGTGCTGAACACAATGGTTTTCAAGATTCTATGACTATAGTTTTACAAAAGAGAAAATATCTGTCTGCTCAGGCGAGCAGGATCTAGCGATTCCAGCTAATTGATTACACAGCTCGCAAAGTTCTGGACAGAGTACTTTTTCATGGACAGGCAATGTGACAGAAGACAAAGCGTCCTGAAAGAGATGAAGCTTAAAAGAGAAAGAAAAGACAAGAGACGGAAGAACAGAGAAGACACAGAGAATCTTTAATGCCTCTTGGAACAGAGCGGTCAAGAAATTGGTATCTGGCAAATATGCAAGAGGAGCAAAAGCTTCAGAAAGTTGGAGCTTTTGATAGTGATCAAGCATAATGGAAAATTTTTGTTTCTTTCAGATATATTCTCCAAGGAGCTCAAGTTTACATGAACATGGCTGTATGACCCTTTTACGGATTATTTTGTACAACACCCCCATATCTAATCGACAAAGGGCAGTTTTAAAAACTTTGAATCTATCAATAACAAATAAATAAAAACAGCAACACACATGGCTATCTCCCCTGTTTTATCCCTGCAAGAACAACCCTCTGAGGTAGTTCAGTCTGAGGGTTACCCAGGGTTACTTCATAGCTGAAAGAGGATGTGAACCGAGGTCTTCCCTGTCCTAGTCCGATATTCTAAACCAGAGATGGAGAAGCCATAGCCCTCCACATGTTGTTGGACTACAGCTCCCATCATCCCTGGCCATTGGCCATACTGGCTCGTGCTGACAAAAGCTGGCATCCAACAACATCTGGAGGGATCTAACCCATTCTTGCTCTCACCCCACTGGCTCTCAAATAAAGCAAAAGTGAAGCAACACTAACCGACCCTCTGCTTCTTATTGTCAGTACCAGCCATCAGTTTTGATAACAGCAGAGTGTCGTTCCCAGGTCTAGAAGGCTTCAAGAAAGACTGGCAGTGGCTCGGGCTTTTTTGCTCTTCAAGATATGGCAACCTAGGGAAGCGAGGGGCAGATGGGGCTCAGTAGCCCATCTAGGAGAAGGACAACTCTTTTCCTAAACCTCCTCTGCTTTGTAGGATATCTTTGGGAGAAGAAAAGGCTAAGGAGTAAATCCTGCACAAATCTGGAGTGGAGACCCTAAGACCGTTGGCCGGTGCCTTGTGCTCCTCCTTCCAGCAACTCCAGCAGCCAAGCTGGTGTCCAACGTATTTCTCTGCTTTGCTTCTGACCACATCAGTGAGGCCAAGAGGGGGGGTCTTGTTGTGTGGGCAGCCCAGGACCTCCATACACTCTGCCCAGTTTGGCTTCACCCCTGGAGGCACACTCCATTGTCTCTTGAGACAGATGGATGCCGCTGCTGCCGCCGCCACCGCCGCCACCACCACCACCAACAGGCTTCCACTATAGGGTTTTTGGCCCTATGAGAGGCCCAAGACCAAATGAATGTGGAAGTTCGCATAGGTCTTTGAAACCGTAGCCTCTGAGTCAATTAAGACACGGAGCCTGGAGCAGATTGTGTATGATGCTTTCCTCGCTCCTGGCTGGCCTGTTCTCAAGTCACAGAGCAGGAACTTGGGGAGTAACCACCGGAGGAAGGAACAGAGTCGGAACTAGCCGGATGTGCACGATGCCAGGGATGATTCAGTCCTTCCAAGCAAGATGTTCCCAGCTTTGACTGATCTGCCCATTAAGCTGTGTGATCCATTTACCATGGAAGGCTGTGCAAACTGTTGGACAGCTAAAAAATGGAAAGGCATCTGGTATTGACTCTGGACTAATGATGAAAGCACTCTGGTATGGTGGTCCGAAATTAGCAAACTTCCTATGGGCTGTGTGTGTGTGTGCGATGAAACAATGATTAATGGAAGGGCTCCTGAACACTGGCGTAATTGTCCCAATTCCAAAGGGACGGGGGGTCAAGCTAAACTGAACAACCATTGCACAGCATCTATCTTCTGTTGCTACTGCTTTATAATGGGGTGCTGTTGAACAGGGCAGAGCCTTTCACTGCCACTTTGCTTATCTCCTACCAAGCAGGTTTCTTGAAGCACACAGTCTGAACAAGCAACTATTCCTGTAGCTTTTTCACTCTGCTGCTATAGCTGGTGGTTCAAATTGAAAGCTCCCTGTTGTGGACGACCTCACTTTGTTACCATCTCTTCTCCCTTCATTCCCCTTTGTCCTCTCCCAGCAGTGATGAAGTTTATACTGTATGCTCCTAGAGGGCAGGGACTTTCCCTTTTTCCTATGCAAAGTGCTGTAATGATATTTAGCGGTTATCCAATTGCAGAGCCCTCGAAGCTGCACAGGCCTTTAAATCGCACAGTTTATTTAATTGTTCTTCTTATTAAATCCACATATCCTATTATGTGGCAGTGGTCTTTAAAGTACGTTTGTTGAATTACGCTATTAAATTGAACTTCATATTAGTTTACAAAGCCCACTAATTTCTCATCAGAGCCCATTAGTCATACTATCTTCAGCTTATGAAACAAAACAAAACCTATTACAAACAGTTCAGAACAGGAGTCTCGGTTCATTTCAAGAGCATCACATCTGAATTTTTGAAATCGAAAGTCCTAGCCTCACTGTAGGGCGATGCGAGAGGCCTGTTGCCCTTAGCGATTTACCTGCTGGTGGTTTGGGGAGAGCTGAGGGAGGGGTGCTGGAGTCCACCCCCTCCTCTCTTCCCTTCCCTTCCTTTGGAGGGAATGGTGATCCTGGTATGGCAGCTGTTCACAAAGGGGAGATGGTGTGCTGTTCCCTGGGTCCACCAACCCTGCTCCATCAATTAAATCAGTTAAGTTTAAATAAATTTACATATTACTAAAACCTCGGTCTCTGTGTCTTTTTGAGGCACTGAGTTCTCGAGTGTTAAAACGCCATTTTAAAAAAGTATTTTCTTTTTTATTCCACATTGCAGTAATGCCCAGAACCAAATTAGCTTCAGATAATAATAAAAACATGGCTTTAACTCTCAGCCCCACCAATTAAAATGGTCCCCCACTGGAATGCTGTATACAGTTACTTGGGAGTAAGTCCCCTTTAGGTCAGTGCTGTAGGAGGAAAAGGAGAAGCTGAATTAATTCTTTGCATCTGCCTTCACAGAAGATGTAGGGCAGATTCCCTGGACCTGAGAAACTGAGTTCCTTGGTTATCCAGTGGTGCAGGGAGCCCAGAAGAAGCACCCATTTGAAGGCCAGGGGGCTGACCCCTTAAGGATAGCAATTCCCACAATAGGAGCTGAGCCCTGGAGAAGTGGACTTGAGTGAGCAACTCAAAAAGCTTCAGTCCACCTCCAGCCTTTTTTGGAGCAAGTGGCTGACTCAGAGCTCTCCATGGTGCTGCCTTCACCAGACCAGTCTGGACTCGACCAGACAAGAGATGCTGCTGGACTATATGGGCCTTGGCTCTCATCCAACAAGGCTGTTTTTACATTCTTATTTCTGAGCAAACATCTTCTTTCTAAACCGATTAAAGCTTGTTAGCTGCATCATCATAATTTTAATTAAATGTTTAATCACCAGCATTTCCTGAACACTTCTGCACACATGTTCTACAATGCACGTAGAAGAATGCAGCCGCCAGTTACTCAACTCAAATGGTTGACCTCAAAGGAAGTTCAACCAAATCAAAAGTCATACTGCTGGAGTGGTGCGTTGTGTTACTTATCAAATTTGTTAGTCGCTTTATCTTGCCCAGGGCAACCCAAAGTGACAAAATCGTAATCAGGAGAGATCTATTGTAATCAAGTTAGCCAAGTCCATTGCTTTTAATTGGTCTTCTCCAAATAAGTTGAATACAACTCAATTCTCCACTCACCAATATGTGTCAAGATTCAACGCTATTGAAGCCATACTCTGAGATGGTAAGGGGGGGGGGGCGGCAAACCCACAAGTATTCTGCCTTGAATCAAATCGATATCTAAGACTACAGTGCACCTGTACCTGGGAGTAAGCCCCAATGCAGTGAAATTTACTTCTGAGTTTACATGTATAAAATAGTCCTTGTTGATTGACAGTGTTGTACAACTTAAGTCCAGGTTTATTGCAACCAAAATGAAACTAGCTTCCAGGGCTGGATTGAAACGAGGCAACTGAAGCAACTTCACCCATAATGCAAAGTGGCATAGTCCATACTTCTACTCCAGGCTTCCTCAACCTTGGCCCTCCAGATGTTTTGAGACTACAATTCCTATCATCCCTGACCACTGGCCCTGCTAGCTAGGGATCATGGGAGTTGTAGGCCAAAAACATCTGGAGGGCCGAGGTTGAGGAAGCCTGTTCTACTGCCTCAGTGTGCTATCAGTGCATAAAGTCTGAAAGACACCGGCTATTTACTTCAGTTATGTGGGACGTGGGTGGCTCTGTGGTCTAAACCTGATCAGAAGGTCGGCGGTTTGAATCCCCGCGAAGGGGTGAGCTCCCGTTGCTTGGTCCCTGCTCCTGCCAACCTAGCAGTTCGAAAGCACGTCAAAGTGCAAGTAGATAAATAGGTACTGCTCTGGCAGAAAGGCAAACGGTGTTTCTGTGCACTGCTCTGGTTTGTCAGAAGCGGCTTAGTCATGCTGGCCACATGACCCGGAAGCTGTACGCCGGCTCCCTTGGCCAGTAAAGCGAGATGAGCGCCACAACCCCAGAGTCTTTCGTGACTGGAACTAATGGACCTTTACCTTTATTTACTTCAATTAGTCTTCATCTGAGGCAATTGTAACCTTCTATATCACCTGCCAAGTTACAAATTTGCAGCCGGGATCCTAACTGCCCTTAAAAGGTCAAGCAGAGTATGGGCATGACTAGCTCTTGCATAGGACTGGGATGAAAAACTGTTCTCAGACTGGTCTGATCTCCTCCGTAAAATGGATGGAAGGGAAAGAGAGAGACATCTGAGGCAGCACGGAAATAGCAAGGGGAAAAAACGGAAAGTGAAATGAAAATGTTCCTTGCTTAATTCAAGTGTGTGGGGTTGTTGTTTAGAAGAGGTTTATTTGATGTTACTATTGTACTGTGTGTGTTAAATTCACATACTGCCCTTCATCTGAAGATCGCAGGCCCCTTCACACACGTAAAAATACAAAATGAGAACGCAAAAATAAATAAATAAAACAAAAAACCAGTAACCCCACTTGCTCCCACAAACACAGTGTTCAATGTTAGCAACCAGCCAAAGGCACCTTTCGGCACCTAAGGTTGCTCTCCGTCTTTGGTGGACCAGGTGCTTACCTTAGGTTTATTTATTTGGAATAAATAACCTGGAGAGTTCAGTTGGCTAGAGCGGTGGTGCTGATAGCCCCAAGGTTGCAGGTTCGACCCCCCTGGCCCCCGTATGGCTCAGCTGCATATTCCTGCACTGCAGGGTGGGGGGTTGGACTTAGCTGACCCACAAGGTCCCTTCCAACTCTAACAATTCTAGGGTTCTATGACAAAGGTGCAGAAGGAGGCTTGGCCTAGAACTAGAGAAGGGGTCCCATTGGCCGGCGCGCCTTCCTCCCTGGAAGGCTCTCGCGTGGGAGGCGCGGCGCTACGGCCGAGTGCGAGCGTTCCATTGGCACTTTCACTTTCTTTTCCTTTCTCTTCCCCTGCCAGTCTCGCTCGCCTCCCCGGAGCGACGGCGCTTGCCCCATGCTGGGTTCTCAGGCAGGCAGCTGCATGGGCCGAGCTCAGCCCTGAGCGGAGCTGAGAGAGAAGCGCAGGGGACGGTGGGGGAGAGAGAGGCAGGCGGCGGTGACAGGCTCTGTGTTTGTGTTTGTTTGTGTGTGTGTGTTGCGCCTGATCTGTCTCCCCTTTTCACCCGCTCCACTTCCTCTGCAGCGCCGCGCGCCTTCGGGCGGCTGGTGGCTCAGCGCATAAACTGATTAGGTAACAACAGAGCACCTTCCCTCGCTGTTTTCTCTCAATGCGTTTGGGCCACGGCTTTTGAAGCGGCCCGGCCCTGCCACTACCCGGCCATTATCCCTGGATGTATGGAGCTTTATCCGGAAAAAGCTCCGCTTTGCCCCCGGCTTCATCAATCATTTAGACCGGTTCAAATCCCCTTCATAGCGTTCCGCCTCATTTAACCTATCGAGGGGCGAAAGTGAAGAGAGGTTTGTAAAGCTCCGGGGGAAAAAAAAAATGCCTGCACACACACACCGCTTTTATTTTATTTTTTTCCTCGTTCGCTGGTGTTTCCGAGATTCGGGGGGAGGAAGAAAAATAAAGAGAGAGAGAAAAGGCCCCAGAGAAAAGCATAAAGGCAAAAGGACCTTTTATGAAAGAGGACGCTTCCCTGTCGACATCGCAGGGGCGGAGAGGGCCCTCCCCAAACATTTAGGGAGAGAGGAGCCAGGCCAACAACTTTACACCTCAGCCAGCGAAGGGTGAAGGGTTGAAGAAAGTTAATCCCGGAGAAGCATTGAAAACCGGGCGTTACTGACTATGGGCTGGAGCTAATCTTCGAGTAAATAAACGAACTGCCCCATTGAAGGAAGAAGGCGTCATTCCGAATGCAAGATCACAGTGATAATCGGTAGAGCATGAGACTCTTAATCTCACTGGTTCAAAATATTTTTTGCCTTGCAGGGGGTTGGACTAGATCAGGGGTAGGCAACCTAAGGCCCCGGGGGCTAGATGCGGCCCAATCACCTTCTCAATCCGGCATGCGGACGGTCTGGGTATCAGCATGTTTTTACATGGGTAGAATGTGTCCTTTTATTTAAAATGCATCTCTGGGTTATTTGTGGGGCATAGGAATTCGTTCACCCCCCCCCCCAATAAAAATATAGTCCGGCCCCCCACAAGGTCTGAGGGACGGTGGACGGCCCACAGCTGCAAAAGGTTGCTGGCCCCTGCACTAGATAGTCGTTGTGGTCCCTTCCAACTCTAGGATTCTAATGAGAAACACACACACACCATCTCAACGTGGAATCCAAAATGTCCAATAACACAGCATCCTGTGTGGCATGACAAAGGAAGGAGCAGACTTTTCACAGAGCCCATTATGGACCCAAACATTCAGATGGGGCCGGCCCTACCATTAGGCAGCTGCCTCAGGTGGCAGATGCCGAGTGGCAGTGGCATGGTGTTGGAGTGTCGTGCAAAGCCTTGCCCTTGTGACCTAAGCTAGCCTGTCATCCTTAGACATGGTGGGAAACTGTGTTAAAGCTGGAGAACCAGCTACCCCTCTGGCGAGCTTCTGTACATGGGGTTTATGTGTGGGATGTAAACAGAGCAGTCAAACACAACATTGCTAGAGTGGACATGAAGGTGTCTCAGTCCTCCAGCCTTAACCTCCTGTTTACCTGGACTGAGACAACTTCCTCTATGTAACTGGAGATGGGTGTGGTTTCACCTGGGGAGGTTTACACAAAATCACAGGAAGCAGACCCCATCTCTCTCTTTTGCATCGTCTTTTGAACAAGCAACATCTTAGGAGAAGATGCTCTCTTGGCTTCAAGTTGTGGCTTCTTTTTTGTGATCTCATAATGTTATCAAAGATGCCCAACAAACTCTGCACCCCCTCTTTTTAAAAAAGTATTGGTACCCTCACATAGATAGGCCCATTCAGGATCCAAACCCTAAACACATTCACATGGCATCAAGCTACTCCATTCGATGCCATCAAACGTACTGCCTATCATGGCTCGCGCAGTTCAATTGTTCGTAACAATAATGGTCACTCCAGATAACCAGCAAGTTACCAGTCTGAGAAGTAATCACATCCGCCCTGCTTCATAAGCCTCCTGGTGCTGGGCTGTGACTCCCTGGGATCCAGAGATTTGGGTCCCAACATGTTCAGTGACACTGCAAAAGATTCTGTGTTACCTCCAGTCATGGCTCACAATCACAGCATTTCCTGTAGGCATTTTCTTAGTTTATTATCTTTTTAAACCTCGTCACACTAATAATAGATTTTTTTGGGGGGGTGTCCCTGAACTAAAGGCTTATTCTTGAACGACTGCAAGAAAACATCAATAGGGGCTGAAAGCATTAATCTTTCCAGGAGTGTCATTAATCGTGAATTTGGATTGGGAGTTTTAAACTGGATTTTAATCACATGTGATCATTGCTGCAGGGCTTGCTGGCACTCTCTCTCTCTCTCTCTCTCTGTGTGTGTGTGTGTGTGTGTGTGTGTGTAATTCAGGCAGATCGCCGTAGCCACTTCAACATTTACCTCAAACATATTAGCAAACTGATTAAAAGTCAAATGGTTAATCAACAAACATTTGGGTCAGTTCATATCAGTGGATATTTTTTCACGGAAAAACACCAGTACACAGGCAAGCTACTTCAGGTATGGGTACTGTATTTTAGAAAATCTGATTTCAATAAAATGCATGTCAGATTTTATTGGATATTAGTGTCAAGAATGGCTTTATATTTCTTTACATTCCCGGCAGGACCCAAAGCTGTATGGGGAGTGGGAGTGTACCAGTTTGGAGGTATATTCACAGGCAAGCATACAAGAAATACCAAGAAAAATGTAGCTCTGAAACTGCTCTGCTCCTGTACACTCATTTCATTTCAATAAACCTTGTAACAATGCAGCTTTTGAAGGATTAGACAGGGGATTTACCTGGCTGATTTAAAAAATGAAAAATGTTATGCACTTGACACAGTAGACTGAATTTCTTTTGGCGAAGCTTCGTTAGTCAATATAATCCTCTTGTGACACCCCTTAATCAAAGCAGATTAAACACTGTGATCTGGATTCTAAACACAATATATAGTGCTGTTCCAAGAGAACCTAAGAATCAAGTTTACACACATGTTCGTCAAACACAACAGTAGAAGAAACATCACCTTGGGCTGGGCAATGCTTGCCAATGGAACCAGGTCACACATTCTAGTTATCAAGCGTTGAGCAATCAAGTTAAACCGCTCACCTTCCCAGGGGGGCGGAGTTGCAGGTTGGCCAAGAACACTCCTAGTGTACAGCAGGGGGCATGGTGATGTCGCCCGCCTCATTGGGAATCCCGGCTGTGTCACGCCCCATGGCCGACCAATCTGGTTGACCGGGGGGCGTGGCTTACCTGATTTAAACATCCGCGCGGCCGGGAGCTCAGTCTCCTTTTCTTCTCCTGTGTCGGATCTCCTGCCCCCCCCCACCCTGTTTTCATGCGTTTGCCATCTTGGCCTTGCTATGAACTACGGTTGGTCGCCTGTTGGGACCAGGTAGGAATTTTCCCACTTGGCAAATTGGCACCAGCCGTGTGGTTTTCACCTGCCTTGTAGCAACCATCACAACTTTGTAAGGTTAGGTGGTTAGGCATTGGTAAACCTGGTTTATTGGGAGGGGAGGTTGTGCCCTTCACCTGCCCCTCCTCTTTAAGGGTATTCCGTTAAAGGGATCCAGGGGTGTGGATCCTATCCGGAGTCCGAGTATGGGCTAGGGCCATGCCACGACCCCATCCGTCACCCTGGGGGAGCTTGCAGTTGATGTACACATCAACAAGGCTCCCCCTACTGGTAGTTGACCCTTATGAGCAGAGGCGTACCGAGCCGCTTGGCTGCCGGGGGTGGCAAGCCAAGCGGCACCCGCTGGAGCGGGGCCTCGCTCTAGCGTATGCGTCATGACCTCATGAAGCATGCGCTACGGAGCGCAGCCTGGGCGGACTGTGCATGTCCGCACATGCGCAGTCCTGCGGGCTGCTGCGGACATGCGCAGTCCGCCTAGACTCCCACGCTGCCGCCCAGCACCCCTTCCGTGCGGCAGCTGCTTGTGCAGAAGGGCTTCCAGGCGGCTTGGAAGTCGCACTTGTGCGGGGGGTGGCGCAGTGTCACCCTCCCCAGGCTGGAACCCGGGGCAGACCGCCCCCAATGCCCCGCCCTCGCTATGCCACTGCTTATGAGACTACCTGCATGACAGGCAGGAGTCAGATATAGTCAGTTCAATTCCAGTGCCTAAGCCAATACCGCTCACACCTGTAACCAATAAAGTTGTGGCCTTATTTATCCCATTAACCCAAAATATTGGTGTCCGTGTTTCATTATCTAACAAATGGGTTGGGGCTCAGGGCCTCACCATGGAATTTACATTCATGTTTGAACATGGCATTCTTGTAAATAAACCAGTCAGCATGGGAGGGTGAAATACTTTTCTGTTAAAATCATAAAGTGTTCTGCAGTGGGAGTAGGGCATATTAAGACAGGGCTTCAAACCTGGAACCTGTTCCCATGCTACGACTCAGAATCAAAACCTGCACAGTAGTGATACATGCAGGGCTGTCTTAAGCATATCAGGCGCCCTGGTGCGGCCAGTGAACTCGTGTTCCCGCGCTCTGCCGGGCAGCCGGAGGGTGCGGCGCTGCTGGCCAGCTCATGCTCCTGTGCTCCGCTGGGCAACCGGAGGCCGCGGCGCGGCTGGCCGGCTCGCGCTCCGCCGGGCAGCCGGAGGGCGCGGTGCAGCCGGGCAGCTCGCACTCCGCTGGGCAACTGGAGGGTGTGGCCGGCCGGCTTGCGCTCCGCTGGGCAGCTGGAGGGTGCGGCTGGCCGGCTTGTGCTCCGCTGGGCAGCCGGAGGGCATGGCGTGGCGCGGCTGGCCAGCTCCTGCTCCGCCGGGCAGCCGGAGGGTGCAGTGCGGCCGACCGGCTCGCGCTCCCGGGCAGCCAGAGGGCAGGCACTGCCAGCGGGCTGGAGGGCGGAGGCGCCCTCCAGGCCATTGCGCCCTGGTGCCTTGCGCCAGTAGGCTGAATGGTTAAGACGGCCCTGGATACATGAGCATGTGCAGGGTGCATCTCACATTTGGAATAAGAAATGTGGGATCTGCGATTGATGGTTTCCAGACTGACTTAAGCCCCTGCATCTCTCTTTCCTTCAGCCCTAGCCCCAGTCTTTTTAAAAGAGCACTGAAGCTTTCACTCAAATATTCCTGTGCTCAATACAATGTAAATCCTATCAAGGTTACTTACTTCCAATTAAATCCTTTTCGGATGGAGGTGGAAAACATGTAACATTTATGAATGTAATCTGAATTCACATCTAAATGGTATATTTACAATAAAGGGTATTTTTTTATCCTGCATTCAGAATTATTATTGTTAATGTACAGTCCTATAGAATAGAATGCAATTGACTAAGAGCTGCCTGCCATCCCCGGTAGTTTAAGCTGACCTACAGCTGCCAGAATGAGTTCCTCAGTGGGAGAAATTGTAAGGAATAGCGTGATGAGGTTTATCATATCGAATGAAGCATCTGCGCTGATGAGGGCATGGATGAGGAGGGGTGGGGGGCAGTCTTAGGTGTGATGGAGAGAATCCACCTTCAAGCAGCTTTAGGTGATGCAATTCAGTAAAAAAAAAACCCACCAACAACACTTGACAATCCTATTTGAAAAGAAAGAGGTGGGCCATGTATTATTGTCACTGATGTGACCCCCCACCCGAGTTTGCAATATGCAATAATATAAAGAGGGAATGACTGCAAAAAGAGAAAGTGTTAAAATGTCAAAAAGGCCTCCCCCCCCCACCCCCATCCCTGAAGCATGCAAAGGTTCTGGGATTCAAGACTGGTGGTTTTAACTTTTTTAATAACGATTTTTTTTTTCCTGGGCTGTGAGCTTGCACTGAATCCTGGAGGAATTGCTCAATCAGATTAAGGTTTATATTTTGCAACAGACTGGATGGAGCAATAAAGGAGAGAGTGCGGAAATGGGACTTCACCCATCAATTAGATCTCTATTAGCAGCCAATGCAGGCTTCACCACAGGAAATGTCATATCCCCGGCAAGCAGAGCCTGGTCGCTTCCCTCCCTCCCCCCATTTCCAACCTCCCACCCCCCCCCACTTCAGAAATTAGCCAATTCTTCTTGCTCAGAGAGCCAAATTTAAACAAGCCTTTTGTTATTTGGCTGTGTGCGCGTTTTGTATTGTTGTTCTTTTTTTTTTAATAAAAAAAAAATACAGCACCTGCTTAGTTAGCTAAATAATACCCCCAAGAGAAGAAGAAACATCAGGAGATCTCAGTGTGAACAGGTTGCTTGGAAAGACACCTGCACACCCAGCACAGAAAATGGAGGCTTTGTTTATTAATATTAAAGGATTTATTATAGTCATAAAGCAGGCCTGAGTTAAGGGCAATTAACAACACAATGGGTAATATTTTGAATACCAGCCCAGCTCATCTGCCCCCATATATCATATCTGCCAAAGCCTTTTCTTTCTTTCTGGTGGTGGGGGTGGGGGTTAAATATGACAATGCACTGTAATGCCAAAACACACAGGCGTTTTGCCTGCTTTCATTCTCCTGTTTACAGAGTTGAGACTAAGATACTTGACGTATTGCTCTGAGTCCCAGTTATAAACCCTTAGGAATGAATTATTTTGAAAACAATAGGAGTTAACACTAGCTACATGTATTCATGATGTGGGAATACCAATCCCCTTGAATCGAAGAGGCTCCAAGCCCTTCAGTTTCATTAGGTTTGGGCTGCTAATTTCAGCTTATGGTTTTTGGAAGTTCGATGGCAATTTGAAAAAACAACAACAACAAATTAACGAAGGGCTCGTTCACACATATGCCTGCCATACTTGATTTCTGATCAGTTGACTGTGTGCCCCTTAAGACTGGATGCTGCTCAGTGCTTGAACTGTTGTTATTTTGAAACTTTGGCTTTTGAGGTGCCAGCAGGGGAGAAGCAGGTAGGAGGCTCTCCGCTGCTGGCTCAGAAGTGACCCGGTGGCAGAGCTGCTGCCACCAGGCATGAGGTGTGTCACCCACTCACCTGCTCTCCTCCTCTGGATCTAACCTGGGGGTGGAGCTGCACCAGGCACAAGCGCCACAGCCAAGGCACAGCTCCTTCTGGCATGGAGCAAGGCTCAGATGGAGGAGGCTGCTGTGGGGGTGCCTGTTTGCACCCGCTCTCAAAATTGCGCCTGGGGCCATGGTACCCCTGGCAACCTCCCCACGCTACGACCCTGCCTGAGTGCTCAAATATAGCAGATGAACAAGGTACACACCCACTGGTGGAGGAAAAGGGGGGCGGTGGGAGCGCACCGCCCCCCGGCAGCACAATCCCAGTGGGGTTTCATCGCGGCTGCCCCCCCCTGCACTGGGAGCCACAACCCCAGGATGCGCGCCACGCCCCCGGGATGTGTGCCTGCCCCAGCCCTGCCTGCTCTCCGCCACTGTACACACCAGAGGAGGTATAACCAGTTATGCTGGTTAAATAATGCTAAAAGGTAGCTTTTGATAAGCATATTTATGCTGGCGTAGTAGGTACCACTCCGGCGGGAAGGTAAACGGTGTTTCCGTGAGCTCCTCTGGTTCACCAGAAACGGCTTAGTCACGCTGGCCACATGACCCGGAAGCTGTCTGCGGACAAACGCCGGCTCCCTTGGCCTATAGAGCGAGATGAGCACGCAACCCCAGAGTCGTCCGCGACTGGACCTAATGGTCAGGGCTATCTTTACCTTTACCTTTAGTTTTATTCTAAATCTTATTAGTGGCTATAGCAAGCATGAAACCATGGTCTTTACTGTTGGCCAATTATAGTGTGAATAAGTGCAATCTCCAGTCTGTACCTATATATTAAAGCATGAGCTCATGATCTCCCTCACACACACACACATAACACGCAAACATCATACTAGAACAGAATAAGTCCTATCATTAGGCCTGCCTCAAACGGCAGCTGAGATTCTTCACATTATGGAGGCAGCTTACTAACCCTGAGATTCTAGGGCAGTGTGTTCCAAGCTGTGAGAGGCCTTTTTTGGTGGCCACTGGCATGAAAGCACATACATCTCTATATGGCAATTTAATTCAGTGCCTGACCCACAGGTTCTGTGTTAAAGTACCACAGCGGCCCACTTGATGTGAAAAGCTGCACCACCCTGTAAGCTAGGACAACCTGCCGAACCGAACAGGCTTACAAAGGTTACAAGGGGAGCGGGTGGCGCTGTGGTCTAAACCACTGAGCCTCTTGAGCTTACTTATCGGAAGGTTGGCGGTTCAAATCCCCTCAACGGAGTGAGCTCCCATTGCTCTGTCCCAGCTCCTACTAACCTAGCACTCTGAAAGCACACCAGTGCAAGTAGATAAATAGGTACCGCTGCGGCAGGGGGGTAAACAGCATTTCTGTGCGCTCTGGTTTTCCATCACGGGGTTCTGTTGTGCCAGAAACGGTTTAGTCATGCTGGCCACATGACCCGGAAAGCTATCTGTGGACAAATGCCGGCTCCCTCGGCCTGAAGCAAGATGAGTGTCACAACCCCATAGTCATCTTTGACTGGACTTAACTGTCCAGGGGTCCTTTACCTTTTTTCAGAAAGGTTACAAAGATACCCTTCACTGGCCAGCTTTCCTTTCCTTTCCTTTCCTTTCCTTTCCTTTCCTTTCCTTTCCTTTCCTTTCCTTTCCTTTCCTTTCCTTTCCTTTCCTTTCCTTTCCTTTCCTTTCCTTTCCACCGCCCAAGACCCCCAAAGGCCCAGCCTGCCTTCACCTGCGCCCCTTCTAACTGGGGGCAGGCGGCTTGCATCACCGCTTATTAGCTCATACACTGGGGTTTTTTTGTGTGTGTGTGTTTGTTTTTACACCTGAGGTGGACTCGTTTCGCGAGAAAAAGGCCCGAGCAGCACGACGACGCTTCCTCTCCTGTCCCTGCCGTCTGAAGTGGGGCAGCCCGAACCAGGGACCCTGTTGCAGGCAGGCGTTACTTGGGCGCGCCAGGTCTCCGGCGCTGCTCCCAGCCGGCTCTCTCTCCCTTCCCCCTCGCCAAGGTGCGAGCGAGCGAGGTGCTGCTGCTGCTGCCCGGCGCATAAAGAGCCTCTCTGTTGCCCCTTCCCGAATTCAA
This sequence comes from Lacerta agilis, assembly GCF_009819535.1. Lineage (NCBI taxonomy): Eukaryota > Metazoa > Chordata > Lepidosauria > Squamata > Lacertidae > Lacerta > Lacerta agilis. The sequence continues at coordinate 18,091,302 of NC_046320.1, read as the reverse complement.
GCGGCCCAGCTGAAGCTGCTGCCGCTGCTGCTCCTTCTTCTCCTGCATAAAGCGCCTTTATGTGGCTCCAGACTCCTCCGGAGAGCAGCCCGCGGCGCGGCTGAAAGGCGCTTTGAGAGGCCCGCGAGCGGCGGCGCGGAGAGCCGAGCGCCCCCCTGCCGGCCTGAGTGGCACCGAGTGCCCCGCCAGGGCTGCGCGGGGCGGCGGGGCGGCCATTAGCATGCGCGCGTTGTAGCCGGAGGGAGGGAAGCGAGGAAGGCCGGCTCCGGGGCTCAGCCACCTGGACGGCCCCGACGCCGACGGCCCCGCTGTCTCCTTCTCCCTGGCGCCATACTTTGGAATCCTGCGCGCTCTTTGCTATGAAGGAAGTCTCTCTGAGTTCCGTAGGACCTGCTGCTTAGTAGCCCGCAGCTTCTCCTCTGTGGCTGCAGCCCCCTATAGCAAACCGTTGTATCACTTGATTCCCAAAGCGCCAACTTCATACACGTCATGTTGCTTTTGTTCATTTTTAGGCTTAGGTAGGCTACACAGGTAGATAAAAATTGATCTCGCATTCTGTAGTGTGATGGTTTTGGAACCAAGCCTATCCTTTTCTGGCTAGCCCAGCGCCGCTGTGCTTGTCATTACCCTTGTGCCAGAGGGGTGGGGTTGTAAGGGGGAAAAGTAAATGGAATAATTGATATTTCTAATTCCAAAACTTCTCAGAGATGGAAAAACTTGTCTCAGCTCGGGTTACAAAATTCAATTAATAGTAAGAGCAGCTTTCACTAGATCCTCGAGAGGAAGCTGTATTCTGCAGGTCATGGGTTACCGTACTATCCATTAACTGATAGCGTTTAGCACTTAGCATTGTTGGATTACTGATAGCAGGCTAAAGAAGAAGAACATTTCTGTCTTTCTTGTTACATGGTAGGGGACATTTTATTGAAATCGTTGGGACCAGCTTTTAAGTAAATGTATTTAGAATAGGACAAGGTATGTTCAGGATATGATCTCACCATAACTAACCAGAATGGGAGCCAACAGCGAAAGTCTACCCATCTACCCTGTCAGTCTGTAAGTAAATTTGCTTCTCCATCTTATTTGTATAAACATTATGAACATTATGTGGATGTGTGTGCATGAGAAGAAGCAAGCAAGAGTGATACATAACGCCATCCTCGATCCAGGTTAGCTGGAAACAGAAGCCTTTTTGCAGTCTAATCCTATGAGTGCTTACTCAAATGTAAGCCCTTCTGCATAAAACAAAGCTTTAAGCCAAAACATGTAATAGTGGTCACAGGTAAACACTTGCTTGTGTAAGAGAACACACATACTTTCCATTTTGTTGTTGTTGTTGTTGTTGATGATGATGATGATGATGCTGTTACCACAGTCTACCTTGGATCCCAAACGCCTTGTGAGTTGAACGTTTTGGCGAACATTCTTTGGAACCTGAACGTCCAGTGCGACCTCTGCGGCTTCTGATTGGCTGCAGGAGCTTCCTGCAGCCAATTAGAAGCCACACCTTGGTTTTTGAACGTTTTGGAAGTTGAACAGACTTCCGGAACCGATTCCATTTGACTGTATTTGATTATAGAGTTAGCATGTCAGGAGCTCACCCAGCCAGAGCACTCTTTGCTGTTATGCTAATTCTGAACATGAATGAGCCTTCTCCTACAACAAATGTTTGTGTATATATAGCATGTGGAACTCTTACAACGGGGATACCTTTTACCTCTGGCCACATCTGTTTTGACCTTGTGCATGTATATAAGGGGATATATACATTTCCATACATTTATTTGGAAGTGAGATTAATCTCAAGAAAAGTAAATGCGTTTTCAGAATGGATTCTCTCTGTGCCTGTGGTTTAACAGGATTTTGTTTATGTCGAGTGGAGGATCTCCTTTAAGGCAGCAACTAATAGCTGTGGCACTGGGAAGAGGGAAGGGAACAAGGGGAGAAGACTATTAAACACTTGACCCCCCCCCCCAATCTCCTGAGGTCCTCACTGGCCATGCTAATTGGATCACCTACAGCAGAGGAATGAACAAGGAAGTTCCAGAATGCAGAGCAGATCTGGGATCCTGACATCTAAGGAGAGTTGTAAGGGTGTGGTGCCTCTATAGCAGTGATTACAGGCAGTGGAAAATAAGGGTGAATCATCTCCAAAATGGAGAATAGATGCTTGCAGGCCATCTCCTCTTTTGGCCATCTATCTATCCCTCAAGATTCTGATTGTTATGTCACCAAGCCCACTAGCCTAGTGGTACTGTTATTTAATGCCAGGTGGGTTCATAAGTTCACATTCATACAGAACTTGACAATAAACAATGGCTCCAACTTGGCATGTATTAGACCTAGTTGGGCCTAACTGGTCTGGCTCAGCTGTGGCTGTCTGGGTACTTTGTGGAATTCCTGTGGTCCATACATTTTTCATCTCATCAGAAGACTTCTTCACCCTGGAATGGATTTTGAGGGCCTACGTTTGATGTTGGGCCAAAGAGACAAACTGGGGAGGCTGATGGTATACAGACGGGCCTGCTACCCAGTGGGCTTCCTGACTGACTGAACTGGTTGATGTTTCGAGCACGGTTTTGAAGAACTCTGAAGGCAGTTGTCCTGGGTGAAATTTGCACCGAAGCTGCATTAAATGGGCCAGCTCAGGACATGGCCTCCATGACAACTGTGGGGTTGTCTCAGTTTGTCGTCATCACAACACACTGAGCAGGACACACCCTTTGTCTCAGTGTAGGAGGGATAGCTTTGAGTTGTGGCATGAGGCGGAATAATTGAGATAACTCCATTCTCCCCACCCTTAAGATGGTCTGTCCCTGGGGGATTTTCTGGCTGACAGAGCAGGTGATTTTTGTCAAGCCTTTCGTTTCACCATGGAATGGTGAAATGTGACAGGTATTTGACACCATCAGTCCTGAGTGCCTTCACCAGCACTACAGAATCCACAGGGCTCCTTGGTATTCCAGAGAGCTGCAGACAACGAAACAGGTCAGATAATGGCTGGAGCACAAACAGCATAGAACTCACTATAATATCAGTTAGAGCACATTGACCATGCCTATTGCTTGGTAGTGGTGGCAGAAAATAAAGTATGTTTCACTGCCTCCGCTAACATTCTCAACTAGCCACCCAGCAGAGCTATTGGTGCAAGTCTTATTAGCATTTACCCTGGCGAATGGAGTGCTGGACCCCTTGGAAGCCTGCTGTGACATGTTTGCTAGGAGTGAAATTGCTCTCCTCAATACTGTTGTTGTGGGATGTGAAACACAGGAGCAGTCAAATACAACATCCCTAGAGTGGACATGAAAGGGGATCTCTGAGCCAGCCAGTCGGAACTTCCTGTTTCTCCTGGGCTGAAACAGACTTCCTCTGCGTAACTAGAGATGGGTGTGGCTTCACCTGTGCAGGTAAAAGAAAACCACAGGCTAGCCACCATTTCTCTCTCTTTTTGACTCGCTTTCAATGGAGCAACATGTGCTTAGGCAAGATGCTCTCTTGGCCCCCAGCCAAGAGAGGAGAAGGAGCTATCACCCTTAAGGAATAATAAAGTATATTATATTTTCTAAGCTAAAAGTCTGCCTTCTGGGATCCGATTGTGAACAGATGATACCTGTAAGTAAACTCTTTATACTTCTATAGAAGTTGTGTCTTATTTTAGGAGGGAATTAGAAGGGGAAAATACCAGGACAGTATTATTATAGAGGTTCTAGCGAACCTGAGCAAGCTATCTGCTGTGTGTGCTTAAAAAGGGGAATGAAAACTCTGCTAAGTTCTGGGACTTGTTAACACAAGTTGGAATAGGCTATAATAAACAATATATCCTCTCCTGCATCCCTAAACATTCCCACAGTAGTTGTAACAGATCCAGGGGTAGCATGCAATGCATGGTCTGTCCTAATTTTGTGGGAACAATTTCAGTTTCTGAAGCCTGAGAAGGTGGACAGCACCTGAGATCAGGAATGCTTCAGACACAGTTAGGTATTTATAATGCCTCAAGAGAGGATGTTGGATGGAAGTCCCATGCAACTTAATTCCAGCTAAGCATGCTTAAAGAACTACAGCCTTTGTGACACACACGGTGACAATGGTAAGTGAGCTCCAGCCATGAAGAAGCCAAGAAGAATACTAAATGAAAATGCTACGCTAGTGTTCTGACAATCCTACATTTTATTACCACTAAGTGCATTCATATATATATACATGTTACTTAGTGGAACACATTGTCATCAGTGGTCATATACATGCCAATCCATAATTCTTTGAAGCAGATGTATGTGCTAACTAGATGAGTCACACAGCTGAGTCATAGGTAGGTCTAGTAACCATGCTGTACAAATCTCGGGTGATCAACCACTGGAAGCGGAAGGACATTGATTAGAATACATCCTTATGAAAGGTGTTTTAGGTTTCAGTGTAACAGGCAAAGAGATATTGGTAGGGCCAGACATGGTTCTCTACGTGGTCTAAAGAAAGTTTGGAGAACCTGCAGCTCTTCAAATGTTGTTGGACTCTAACTCGACTCTGGCCAATGATGATGGGAGTTGGAGTTCAATAACATATGGAGACCACAGCTTCCCCATCCGTGGTCTAAAGCTCGCTGTTGGATATGTTTGAAGTTTAATTGTAAAAAAAAAAGCAGCACATTTTAAGTGTATGTTTGCAGTTGTTTTAATATTCAAGTCTTAACAACATTATCAATTCAGGTCAAATAGTCACTTTTTAAAGCAAAGGGAATTGGGCCCAACAGTTTCCATACCAAATAGTTCGTCTGCATACAGAACCAGTGAGTTGACTAGAAATTTGGGTGCTCCTGAGAATTGGGGAAAAAACAAAACCCAGGTACCCCTCCTGAAAGCCTTTTGCCCTTCCATTTTAGAAGTCCAGATGAATGATTATGAATTTCCTCAGTGTGACACCTTTGATATTACTAAATTGAGAGAACAGTTGCTTTTCTGGAAACAACAACAACAACACCTGTGCTTCTTTTTTTTCATTCCAACTGCACAAACCTTTTAGTTAGGATTATTAATAGGAAAGCAGGGAGAGGTGAGGGATTGCCAACTGACCAGAACACACACAGCTCTTGTCTGTTTAGTAGCAGTTTGATGTGCAGATACAAGGAGGCAACTTGGGAATAACTAAGCGTTACTGGCTGGCTGCTGCTGCACATGTGGCAAGCTCCAGAATTACATCATGGGCCCATTTCAGAAGATGGCAACCCTGTACTACTAGGATTCATTCTGGGATTTGCAAATGGACCCACCCTGCAATATATACAAAGTACACTGGCATACATCCCAATCCTATATATCTTTGTTTGTGGGGGGGGGGGGCAGGGGGAGCTTCAGTCCTAGGTGCATGTGCCTAGGATCCACATTCCACTTTTCAGCATCTAAAAGCTTCAGCCCTTTTTAATTGTTGCTGCATATTGGGCTGAAGGTAGAGCTATGGCTTACCTTTCAGGTTTGCCTTATTTCAAAGGCTGTTTGTCAAGTTCAAGAGCAAGTCCAGCCGTTTCCTATTGCTTTAAAACTCGGCACAGCAAGCTCAGGCAGCAGTCATTAATGCAAACTATCAGTGACACCTAGAATGGGTTTTTGTTTTACATTCCAGATACCTACAATCTCTTTATCCCTAAGATAAGGGAAAATGTTCTATTATTTGTTTTTGTTCCTGAAGGGAGGGGGGAAAGACTTTTTTGTATTCTGGGGGGGGGGAAACTTAGTTAACTCTGTGGGGGGGAAAGAGGTCAAGCTACTATTGACAAGTCTGCGAAGACATCTTCCAAACCATGGGAAAACATGGAGAAATTGTTTAGACTCACTGCATTCAAGCCCATTTGGGGGTGAATTAGCAAAACGGGGAGGAAAATGCATTCTCTTGCATTGTTGGTCTGAAAGCCTATCTATTTATCATCTCATAAGACAGCTCCAATGATCTTTATCTGCTTTGCCCACTTTCTGACCCAAATTCAGGGTTTTTTATGGAAAATTGCAGTCAGTTTGATTGATGAAATCCAAAGATGTCTAAAATGGCACCAAAGATCTCCAACTGTGCAGACTCCAACCGAGGGCTTCAATGTTGGCATTGTTCCTGCAGAGTGGAAAAAAAAGTGGAGAAAATGAGCAAAAGTTAGGGAATTTCTGTTTAAGAAAACTTCAAATTTCAATGAGGATCCCGAAAACCATTATCCTTATTCACACAGGGGCGAAGTGGGTGAACGTCCCAGGGATTTCCCACACATGAGGACAACAAAACCCAGCTTTTCAACCATGATGGCTTTGTAAAAAGCTAAATAGCCATCGCAGGAAAGAAAGGGAAGTGACTCTCATGTTAAAATCAAATATTAAACAGAGGGTTGGAAACCAAATCTAGGTCCAAAAAAAAAAGGGATTGATTCAATCAAATTTAAGCTTAGATCCCATTAATTTCCTTGGCAGACTTAAGCACATGCTGTACAGCCCAATCCTATGTTGGTTTACCTGAAAGTAAATCACTGGGAGAATTAAGCACGTGCTCAAGTTCCTCGGACTGAAACTGAGAAATAGGCTTACTTAGCTGGGTTATGCCTATGTGTTTGTTTTAAGTCACTAATTTCTTATTGAAGTTACTATGTGAGTTACATATCCTTTCATTTCCTGATTCTCCTTTTCGTTAGCACATGAAACTATAGCCTTATTGAAAGCACAAAGGCAATTCTCTGTATAAATAATGTTCCACTCCCCCCTAAAAAAAGCAATAAGGTCTAGACCCTTGTTTCTTCATTGGGCCCATTTAACAACACTCCCTCCAACCAGTGGCCAGGCCCCTAGCAACTAGAAAGTAATAACAGATCTTAAGAGAGCAGGTGGCGCTGTGGTCTAAACCACTGAGCCTCATGGGCTTGCTGATCAGAAGGTCGGCAGTTTGAATCTGTGTGACGGGGTGAGCTCCCATTGCTCTGTCCCAGCTCCCGCTAACCTAGCACTCTGAAAGCACACCAGTGCAAGTAGATAAATAGGTACTGCTGCAGCAGGAAGGTTCTGTGTGCTCTGGTTTCCGTCACAGTGCCCCTTTGCACCAGAAGCTGTTTAGTCATGCTGGCCGCATGACCCGGAAGGCTGTGGACAAATGTCAGCTCTCTTGGCCTGAAAGTGAGATGAGCGCCGCAACCCCATTATTGCCTTTAACTGGACTTAACTGTCCAGGGGATCTTTACCTTTACCTTTTACCTAGATCATAAAGAAAAGTGCCTCTGAGCATGTACCATGTGCCTTTGAGCAACTGCAGCTTGTCCCTACAAACACTGGGAATTTGGGAGCTGGTCTTTCAGGAGAAATGGAGGCCAAAGCCTGGGCAGGGCTCATCCGAACACTTGGAGAGCTGCTCGTACCTCCCTGGAGGACATTATGAGAACACAGTTCAGGATTTTCTTTGGGAATGCTAAATCGCTGACCACTTATGGTGGTGGTGCTGCTGCCTGCTAAATCTTACGGCTCTGCTCCATTCCCGACCATACCTGTTTGCTTTCACCACTGACTAGGGAAGTGAGGGCAGAGTTGTTCAGCAACAGATCCGTGTTTGGGGAGCCGGGCTTGCTCAAGACTGACCGCAGCAACCTTGCAGAAGATGCTCGCCTGCCTGGTGGCTGGATATGCCAGCTCCTCTTCTTTATAGTGGCTAGAATGAGGCTCCTGGATGTGTAGCCAAGACTTGGTATTTGATGAATGAAATCTCTCTCTCTCTCTCTCTCTCTCTGAAAAGCAGGGCAGAGAGGCGGGGAGGCATATTGGGAGCTGTCTCCTGTCATGTTCCCCAAAGGGGCCGACTATAAATCTTTCTTCATTTTAACCACGATTAACCCTCCCTTTCTCCCCTCCTCCTCCTCCACCTCCGGGCGAAGCAAGGCTGCCGTGTTAAGCGGGCCCTGATGTGCCAATGCTTTGGACCAGCTGCTCCTAACTAGAGACAAGCCCTTGTCAATTAAGCCATTGAAGAGCAGGCCCTGGGAGCCCTGGGGCAATTGCAGCAGCCAAGCAGTGTGCAGCCCCTGCAATTAGTATCCATTTGGAAGGGGACCTCTAGGCCGCCAATGCACAGGGAGGCAGGCGGGCAAGCGCAGGGCGGAATCGAAAACACCATCAAGCAGCTCTGGTGGCAGAGAGAGGACAAAATGGACTGCCATGATATTAAACAGACCCCCAAGACACATGAGAGAGCCAATTTTTCCAGAGATAGGAGGCTATTGCTTCCTATTCTCCTGCATGCAGCAATTTAAAAGGGGGCAAGGGGGGAAAAATAAACAAGCATCACTGGTGGGAGGGAAGATCAATGGGCACATTCATTGGCCTGGGAGCAGAGGGTTTTCTCCCTTTGTGACTGGGGTGTCACCTCAAGGCAGCTGGTGGCATGCAAGGCTCCCACGGCGTTGGCCTTTGGCCTGGGGGAACTGGACAAGGCAAGGGGAGAGCTGCTGATGACTCAGGTCAGAGAGGCCAAGGCATCCGAAGGCCAAGGCAGGCCTGCAGCTGAACAAAACCGCCCAAAGAGCGCAGGGGAGCCCGGGGGATCATTAGTGGAGGGGAAGGTGTTTGTTTAAGTCATTAGGAAGTTGGTAGCTAGGGATCAGGGCGAGGCAGGCGGGCAGAGGGTAACCCGGGCCTAGACTCCGTGACCCCCACCAAGTTCAAGAACAGAGCAAACATGCAAAGGCCATTAGGAACAGCAGTCGACTTGGAGGCCACAATGGCGAAGGAGGGGAGAAGACGAGATCGGGGCCTCCGCGCGGGGAGAAAAGGAGGAGGCGGGAGGGGGGAGCGAAGGGCAGCGGGTCAATGAAAGTCAACAGGAGAGCAGGCTTAATGATGGCAAGGATTTAATATCAAAAATCCATAAATCTGCCGGCTCCCAATGGGCAGACAAGGAGACAGCGTCCGAGTCAACATTCCCCCAGCAATAGACACCCAAGGAGGTCAGCCACAGCAGCACACACATACACCCCGGGCCGCACTGCTTGGAAGGCGAGCGGGAAGGGCAAAAGAAAAGGCAACCCCCCCCCCCCTCGGAGGGAGTGAGGCACGGATGGGGCCTGGTGCCACTGAGCCTGGGGCATTTCCGAATGGCTTTCGGATCAGTAGAAGGGAGGCTGCTGTGATAGGATGCTCAGCATGATTGTGAAGGAGAGGCTACATCCAGGAACCTGGCTTTGCAGAGGGGGAGATGCAAGTCTTTGGCTTCAAGTTAGATTGGGGGGGGGTGTCAGGTGCATGCATGCTGAGAAAGTGAATCTGCAGGGCTGCTTCCAGGTCATGTTGTTGACTGGCATTTGTCTGTCTGTCAAACTGCTGCATTAGCAGCACCAAAGTGATCTCCTCAGGGCGCAAGCCTGGGCTGTATGCATGGGGATCCTGGGCTGCCCAGAAGACAAGACCCACCCACCCACCCCCAGCCCCCTTGGCCTTGCAGATGTGGTCCAAAGGAAAGCCACATGTCTTGCTCTGGCACCAGCTGGGCTGCAGGAGTTGCCAGAAATAAGAGTAAAAAGCAACAGTCAACCATCTTAGGCAGGGGTCAGCAACCTTTTTCAACCGTGGGCCAGTCCACCATACCTCAGACCATGTGGTGAGCCGGACTAAATGGGGGGGGGGAATGAACAAATTCCTATGCCCCACAAATAACCCAGAGATGCATTATAAATAAAAGGACACATTCTACTCATGTAAAAACACGCTGATTCCCGGACCGTCTGCGGGCCGGATTGAGAAGGCGATTGGGTCGCATCTGGCCCACAGGTCTTAGGTTGCCTACCCCTGATCTTAAGGACTATGTTTTTCCTCTTGTTTTCAGATTTACCTGATTTCTAGACCACCTTTCACAGCAGAATTTATTTTTTTATTTGTTAAATTTTGTGGGATGTGAAACACAGGAGCAGTGAAATACAACATCCCTAGAGTGGACATGAAAGCGATCTCTGAGTCAGCCATTCGGAACTTCCTGTTTCTCCTGGGCTGAAACAGACTTCCTCTGCATAACTAGAGATGGGTGTGGCTTCACCTGTGCAGGTAAAACAAAACCACAGGCTACGCACCATTTCTCTTTTTGACTCGCTTTCAATGGAGCAACATGTGCTTAGGCAAGATGCTCTCTTGGCCTCCAGCCAATAGTCTCCTAAAGTATATTATATTTTCTAAGCTAAAAGTCTGCCTTCTGGGATCCGATTGTGAACAGATGATACTTGTAAGTAAACTCTTTATACTTCTATAGAAGACTGTGTTGTGTCTTATTTTAGGAGGGAATTAGAAGGGGAAAATACCAGGACAGTATTATTATAGAGGTTCTAGTGAACCTGAGCAAGCTATCTGCTGTGTGTGCTTAAAAAGGGGAATGAAAACTCTGCTAAGTTCTGGTACTTGTTAACACAAGTTGGAATAGGATATAATTAACAATATATCCTCTCCTGCATCCCTAAACATTCCCACACATTTATAATGCCACCTTTATCTTCCAAGGATCTCAAGGTGGTGTACATGTTGCCCCTTCAAGATGAGGTACAACACCCCAACATCAAACCCTATTGCTTGAAACACACCCTCCCTGATCTAAATAATCCATGCTTCAATCCATGCTCCCATTAAGCTGAAGGGTTTGGCAACTGACCAGTTCAGACCCATTCAACTCACATAGGACTGGCTGCAATACAGGTACTAAACATACTTACTTTCTCGTAACTCCCACTGAACTTACTTCTGAGTAAATAGGCTTCAGATACTGAAATGCACACCACTTTTAGGCTTCCTTCTTCAGTTTAACTGGGCAATGAAACGGATTGGGCTATAACCATTTTTTTTTTAAGTGTGTTGTTGCTTGTTATTGATGACAATGTTTCTGTTTAATTTGTTTTAGCCACTTTTGAGGGTATCTGTGAAGAAAACGTTAAATGATTTGTGAGACAGCTATCAGCATTGATGATGGGAGCTCAAAAACTACTTATAGCAACTGCCTTTACTCCCTAGTGCTATGGCTATTAGTACTGTGTCTTAGGGCCATTATTTTGGTGTGTCATGTCTCAGATTGCATGATATTGTTTCCCCAAAGCACCTCTATTTCTGGCTAACTCACTGGTTTTGCACACAACTAGACCCTTCCATTACTGCAGCTTTTGGAGGACTGGCTGGGGCTGATCTGAGTTGTATTCTAACATATCGGGAGGGCACCAGGCCGGGAGGTGAAGGTTGCATTAAGCAATACTGTATTGACTCCACAAGTTGAATTGGGCAGAAGCATTGACTCGTGTAAATGATCCACCAAGCCATACTGCATGTAGCCCATCATTTCTGAGCATGGGCCATGCTCGCTGGGACTGATGGACAATGGACTCCAACATCTGGAGGGTCACAGGCTCCCCAGTCCATAATGAACCAAAAGATCGCATCTGTCATGTGTCTGTTCATAATGGCTCAGGAGATGCCCGTGATGAAGGCTCAAAGTACCACCAGCACCCAGTGGTAGATGATGCCCAGTGGGACGGCAGAAGGTGGGGAGACCACCAGCAGGTGGAGCCCATGGCAGGCAGAGCCTCCTCCTGACTGGTTGTAAGGAAGAAGGCAGGCAGGTGGAGGCTGATGGCCATCTGCCCAAAGGAGCCAACCTCCACTGCCAGCATCTGCAACAGGACAGGAAGTCCGAGGTGGCTTCAACAGCATCATTTGATGAAAAGGACCACTGGTCCACAGAGACAGCAGCAGACATGTTCAGCAAGCTGTAAGCTTAACAATGCTGACACCAAACCCTACTCATATCAAGTAAAAAAGAAACATAGTCACCCCACCCCACCTACCTCCCCGTCCCACCCACTTCTTCCCCCCTTTCTTTTCTAATGTCTCACCAACACAGACTTATAAAAATGTTATATGGAAAAATTCAAAAGAGACAATGTACTACCTTTGAAAATCTTTAATAAAAATATTTTTTTTAAAAGCAAGCTGTAAGCTGGGCACGTCCATTTTGAACGTCCTTTTACTGCTGCCACCAAAACCGGGTTGAGCGCCAGAGAAAGTCATTTGTGTGGTCTTCTTTGGGCCACATCACCTGTGGAGGCCTGGGGCTGGCTGTAGAGTCATTTTAGCAAGGCAGGGTTACTAATATGGGCTTCTTTGACCATTTAAGTGATACCTGTAGGAGCTCCCATCTGGTGGTGATGGAAGTCTGGCTCTCATCATGGCTAACATATGGCTTCATATACCTGTAGAATCTTAAGAACTGGAAGGGACTCCAAGAGTCATCTTTCTAGTCCAACCCCCTGCAATGCAGGAATCCCAGCTAAAGCATCCATGAAAAGATGGCTGTCCAACCTCTGCTTAGAAACCTCCAGGATCCTGCTACTATTGTGTGCAAAGTGAAGAAAGGTAGCAACAATTGGCCTTAATTCCTTATGCATTTGGTTGCAATAAGGATTTCCTGTGACATAATAGCAGCTCTCTCTCTCTCTCTCTCTCTCTCTCTCTCTCTCTCTCTCTCGTCACTCTCTCGTCTCTCGTCTCTCTCTCTCTTTGTGTGTGTGTGTTTGTATGTATATAGATATGGATAGGATAGGTAGGTAGGTAGGTAGGAAGGAAGGTAGGTAGGTGATAGATAGATAGATAGATAGATAGATAGATAGATAGATAGAAGCTCCAGTCAGCTCTGTGCCTGTGGACGTGAGAGGCAGAAGGGTCTCTGCTCCAGTTCAGGAGGTCACACAAGCGTAGACACAGCATGAGAGTTATTTGTGTCAAATCGGCTTATTGTAAGAGCAAGCCGGCAATTTGCAGGGGAGAAACTCCTCGGGGCTGCCAGTGGGCCAGAGTGCCGAGGTCAGTGGCAGTCCAGGCTGTCCAGCAGTATTCAGGAGACAGTAATTGTCCCAGGCCTGACGCCACGTTGCGGGACTGGAGTGGCTCCATCCATCTCCATCTACTTAGTGCTTGTGCTCCCAGCAGGTCTCGGCCTGGCCTGGCCTGGCCTAGGCAGGAGAGGAGGGGGGAAAAACCCCTTGCCCGTTTATTCATCTGTTGCCTTTGCACAGGAAATGAAGAAAAGTGTGCAAGAGCGAGGGGCTGGAAATAATAGTATATTTGGCTGCCTGGTCTAGTGGCTAAACAACAGTGCAGTCTCTGACTGTGATTTGGGGACAAATACTCAGAAAAGGGAGAGAAATATTTGAGAAGTCTAATGCAGTGTTTTTCAACCTTTTTTGGGCAAAGGCACACTTGTTTCATGAAAAAAATCACGAGGCACACCACCATTAGAAAATGTTAAAAAATTTAACTCTGTGCCTATATTGACTATATATAAAGTAATTCTCTTGAACAGGAATCAAATAAACACAAAGAAAGTATTTTATAATTACTTTATTATGAAATAGTAAGTAAACAGAAATATGAAAAATTATAAAATACTTTATTCAGTGCGCAACCAGGGCCTGTTTGGCTGAACACAAAGCTGATATTCTGGCTGGAATTTTTCCCACGGCACACCAGGCAACATCTCGCGGCACACTAGTGTGCCACGGAACAGTGGTTGAAAAACACTGGTCTAATGTAATACTTTGTGCCAGAACTGAGCCTTTGCATATGTTTTAAATACTGGCACACCTGGTGGAGCATGAGACTCTTAATCTCAGGGTCATGGGGTTGAGCCCCACATTTGGCAAAAGATTCCTGCATTGCAGGGGGTTGGACTAGATGACCCTCAGGACCCCTTCCAACTCTGCAATTCTATGATTCTATGAAAGCGCAATTATTCATTGCAAAACAATAACCCTTCACAATCTGTAAGTGAAAGAAATCCTTGAGCTCCCGGGATGCTTTGCAGATCAGAGCTTAGTGTTTCCTGATAGACAGAAGCCCTGACTTCTCTCTTTCCTTTTTTTTTGTGATCTGACTGTCGGATTATGTGGGACTGAGGAGATGTTAGCTCAGATCCTCGCTCACCGCAAAGCTCACTGAGTGACCTTGGGCCATTTGTTACTTCTCAACCTAGCCTACCTCGCAGGACTGTTGTAAAAATAAGAGGGGGGGCTGAACCATACACACCACTTTGAGCTCCTTCTAGGAAAAACAGGATATAGATGTGACAAATGTAGAAAGAGAAATTAAGGATTTTAAAAACGGTATTTTACAAAGTTACATGGGGAGGGGGACAGCTTCCTGTCTGTAGGAGTTTATAGTCTAGCCTCTCCTCAGTTATCCATTCCCAGCCTCTGTAATCATCGGGGTGGAGGAAGAGTTTCCTTAAGTAAAATGTTTAATGCGAAATGTCAATATTTTGAAATGCAGTCAGACATTGTAACAGAGCAAGCAGCAAAGGGCAGAACAGAATAGCTCTGGTTTCTGTTTTTATTGTATAGACTTTATCCCGAAGTACACAAACTATCACATAGATACACTTTTAAGTCAATGTGTTGAGCTTCTGTTGAGTACCTGGCCAGCTACAATCCCCAAAGAGGAAGCTTATCTTTTAAATAGTTGGACATGAACTAAATGAAGTGTAGCACATTGAGTAGTGCATGTGTGGGAATGTTTAGGGATGCAGGAAAGGATATATTGTTTAAGATATCCTATTCCAACTTGTGTTAACAAGTCCCAGAACTTAGCAGAGTCTTACATTCCCCTTTTAAACACACACAGCGGATAGCTTGCTCAGACTCACTAGAGTCTCTATAGTAATTCTGTCCTGGTACTTCCCCCTTTTAATCCCTCTTAAAAGAAGACATGACACGGTCTTCTATAAAAGCCTAAAAAGAATTTACTTACAGATGTCCTGTTCACAATAAGATCCCAGAAGGCAGACTTTTAGCTTAGAAAATAGTATACATGTGGAGACTATCTCCATACGGGAGAAAGCCCCTTTGTCCTCTCTTGGCTGGAAGCCAAGAGAACATCTTTGCCCTAACTAGATGTTGCTCTCTTGAGCAGGTGATCCAAAAAAGAGGAAGATGGAGTCTGGCCCCTGTGGTTTTGTGTTAAACTGCACAGGTGAGGCCACACCCACCTCCAGTTACACAGAGGAAGTTTGTCTCAGGAAGGACAACCTTCATGTCCACTCTAGCAATGTTGTTTTTGACTGCTCTCATGTTTCGCATCCCACAACATGCCTATACGAACCTACTCAGAATTGCAGCCTCTGGCCCCCACTGGATTTAGTAGGGCTTACTTTTGAGCGACATGTATATTCAGCTCCTTCCCATTGAAATCAATGTGACTAAAAGGTAACAGTCGGTATATAGTGGGACACAACTGTGTGTGTGTTTGTGTGTGTCTATACATCACATTACTGAAACCCTGCCGGTCAAGTGCAGATTTGGGGCTTCTCCAGGGATCCTTTTTATTGCTGATTTGTGCTTAGGATGGTATCAAGGTGGTTGTTACAATATCACACTTTTAATGCCGTTTGCACCTGTAAACGTTTTGGTGCGGCCGCACTGCTTTCGGTTCCAGCCAGTGAGATGCTCTGTCGTTTCCTGCTGATATTAAGCTAACTCTCTCATGCCACAAATGTGCCTCCAGGCAGCCACCATGTGATGGTAGCAGCATTGGGGAAGCACCACAGAACCACTAACAAAGTGGAATAAATCCGCCACATTGCATCGCAGAGCGCACACTGAATAAACCCCAAGTTGGAGGGGGTCTCAGTACTCAGCTGGGTGGCCGTGATCTTAGAATAGTCAAGTCGGAAGGAACTCTGAGAATCATCCCGTCCAACCCCCTGCAATGCAGGGATCGAACCTGCAACCTTGGCATTATCAGCACCATGCTCTAACCATCTGACAGACCATCATTCACAATTTCCAGAAGCTACTTCTTCGCCCAAACTTTTTTCCATTCTTCTTTCCACTAATTCTGATGCCTATTAATCAGCCAACAGGCCTGAAGCTCCTTCCAGCCTGCAAAACCATTCCCAGTTGCCGTTTTTCCTAGTTCAGCCTCTCTGGCTAGCTCATCCCAGTTTCCCCAGTCTTTTCCTCTCCTGGCTCTTCACCCTTAGACATCCTCATTAATCCTCTTCGACTTGCCCCTCTCTCCGCCCTCCTGTTGGTCTCCAAACTGTCCCCTTGCGCCCCCCCCCCAGCCCCGGGAACCGATCTGTCTCCTCTGGAAGAAAACTCTATAATTCTCCATGTTATTATTATTGTGATGATTATGAGATATATTCTTCCTTTTGGACAATGTACTGGGCCAAAGTCATCATCTGGAAGACACTGGCCATCCATCTTCCCTAAAGGGGTAACAAAGCAGCAGCGGCGTGGGGAAGGGGGGGGGGGAGAGAGGAGAGAAGGTCCTTTCTTGAACCTCTCCAAATTTCTTTTCTATTTTGAGAAGAGGCGGCCACAATGGACTCCTTTATGAACCATAATGGTTATGTTTATGAAGCCGGCGATCCCAGTGTATGAAGGCAATTTTATGCCTAATTAGAAAATGATGCATCCCACAAGGGGAGACAAAGGGAACCTGGTACTTCTCCCTAGCTGGCTGGGCTGCCCATCTACCCCTTCCGGGAGGGGGGGTTGAGTTCTCCCCCCCCCCCTTCGTACACCTCCTTACACCCACGGTGCTTTTCAGACCCTCCTTTTCAACTTGATCATTTTCCTGGGGTCGCTTAGCAAAGCAGCTCAGTGTCACTGCAGATCCAATGCATTTTCAAGTCCTTCGCATTTATATTTCTTTGGGGTGGCGGTAGGAGAAAGCCCCACCCCCCTCCTCCAAAATTCTATCCAAGGGAGACCTCACCTCTGGGAAGACTCCAATAACTGCCTAACTGCCCCCCCCTGTTTCCCCGCTCGATTAAGGGATAATTTTTAATATATATGCAATAAATGTTCACTTTGTTAGATTGAATGACAGACAATAATATCGGCGGAGCTTCCTATCCATCCATTATGGGCAAATGAGGCTGGCCCAGGACATATTTGCTTTTGATTAATTTATTTGCAGGCTCGCCTTGATAAAGCAATAACTATTTGGTTAAACTTGACATTTGGTCTTTGGGGGGTTATCAGGCGAAATTCCCTCTGGTTCGGGCAGGGTGGGGGGGGGAGAAGAGGAGGAGGAAGGGAGGAGGGAGGAGAAGATAATAAAGCTGTTTAAAAAGGGATTAATTATTAATTGCTTGCAATTAATTTCCCTCTTTCCAGCACCCACCAGGACCTCGAAGTAGGTCGAAGAGGACTAGATCACATTTTATACTGTTATCCCCAAACTACCATCACCACCGCCATCATTCCAAAGAGAGGTCCCTGCCCCAAGAAGCTTGCAGCCAAGATGGCCAAAGCTCTGGCACTCTTCCCCTTCCTAAGTATGATTAGCTATGCACAGCACATTTAAACCACATGACACGCCCGCCCCCGCCCGCCCCAAGAATCTTGGAAACTGTAGTTTACCCCTTACTTTCCCCCCAGCACCCTTAACAAACTACAGTTCCCAGGATTCTCGGGAGAAGTAGTGTGCTTTGAATCTATGGCATCTCCAGATTGTTTGGATGGTTATGCCTCTCAGGCTTCAGAGCAATCCTCCCCCAGGTTTTGATCGTATTATTATTATTATTATTATTATTATTATTATTATTATACTACCCGTCATCCTAAGATCTCAGGGTGGTTCATAGAAAAAATGCAGGGGGGAAACATGCAAATAAGTAAAACAAAACAGCAAAACAAGAATGCCCCCTTCCCACAGACACATTTAAAAGGCTGTAGAATATTAAATTTTAATTTAAATTGGTGCAGAACTTCCCCGGACTATGGGGTGCCGTCATTCCTGGCCATTGGAAGTACTGCCTGGGGGTGAGGTCAGTTTGGGGGGGGGGGTCCAGCAATAGTCTCTCCCTCCCTGGTTTGGAGTCCAGTTTCCTTTTTCACTAGTGATGTTCAAACCATTTTTTTTTCGTGTGCGCAGGTGCGCGTGTAGGTGTCATTCCCCTTCTTTGTAATCATTTCGAATACATAAAGCCAGCATTGATTAGAAAGTGTATACATTCGATTTTCTTTTTTAAGGAATGCCTTGTTTTTCAGCAGCCATTAGCAACGGCACCGCAAGTGTAGCGTCGAAGACTTAAAGGCGCAGCCGCAATGTACCCGATTTAAACCAGTTTAGCTGCGTTAGGCGAGGTTTCGCCAACGGGACACTATTTGACTCTCTCGCACTCGCGCACGACGACAGTGAAGTCACTACAGACCACGTTTTCCGGAGGGTTTCCACTTGGAGCCCAGTGGACGAAGCCGGATTAACGACCTGGAGAATCGCTTCCCCATCCTAAACAACAGAAAATCTATTACACCTCCACCCAGTGCTTTTTTTCTGAGGGGAGGCAGGGGGACGCGTACCCTAAACATTTTGTGAATTTAAGTTTGGCCTCAAAAAAAAAAAAAAAGCACTGACTCCACCTAACACGGTTTTAGAAATGGGGGCCGTGTGGCAACCGCTTGCTTAGGATCAAAAAGATCAGCCCTGTACAGAAACCTTTCTGTAAGTCAGTGATGGCCAAACTTGGCCCCCCAGCTATTTTGGAGGGCCAGGTTTGGCCATCACTGCTCTAAGTACATGGCTCCCCTCCCGATCCTGGGAACTGTAGTTTGCTCAGGGTGCTTGGAATTGTAGGTCCATGGGTTAAACTTACGTCTTTGAGGGGACATTTTGTGCTTTTAATTTACATAGGATGTGCTTTTTTCATGTATGGTGTGCGTCTGCTCTCTATGTCTCTTAAAAAGCCGTCCTCCTTAGATTAACCTCACTTGGATTAAGCTCATACCAAGAACTTTTATTACGGTCATAGACCAGCAGAAGAGAAAATAAAACGATAGTACATAAAATAAATATTTCTTAAATATTGTCTTTTAACAATACTATTGTTAAAGAACAAACTTAGTTGGTCTCTAAGGTGCTACTGGAGGGAATTTTTATTTTATTTTTTATTTTGTCAAAACTTCACTATAGGCGATTTTTGGAGGCTTGGTCAGCGGTGAGAGGCTGTGTGAGACGTGACGATTTAACCAGGAACAATGCTGCTAGAGAAGATCCATTTTGCCTCCCGTTACGATAGCATCTCTGAAGGAAAAGAGCTTCAGAAAATGAAGAAATGTGCCCATAGCTCTCCTTCCCCCAGCAATAAAACCCCTTCGCAGATTGATGATCCTCCAAAGTTTTCCTTAATCGACCGACCTAATTTTCAGGTGAGCCGTGTCTTGAAATTGGTGGTGATCTCTCCCTAAAACAAAGCGTTTCTTAAAAGCGCGCGGGGGGGGGGGGTTTCGGGTTTATTTCTTTTCCGGTTAGGGGTCGCTTTACTGTTTGTGTCTAAACCATTTTTGCTTCAAAAATAATAATAAAAAATAGTCAATGCCCCCGAGGTGCGCAGTGAGATCTCTCCGTGCAACAAAGAAGTTAAGAGAGGAATCTTGGGGAGATGCGAAGTGGAATAAGAAATCCTGCGAACGATTACCTCTAGAGAATCCGAAATGACCTCGCTCGTATTTATTTTTCTCGAGCCATTCAGTCGAATTCACAGCGCAATCCTGCATGGATCGAGAAGTAGGGAGCTCGGCAGGGCTTACGCCCAGGTAAAGGGGTGCAGGGGCGCATCCTAAAGTTATGGATAAATGAATCAACCCTCCCATGCGCAAAACAAAAGTCCTCTTTAGCATGCCTGCGCGCAATCCTATAACTTTGAAGTCGGGCAGCACATTCAAAACACATGTCCCCTCTCAAAGAATTCTGGGAACTGCCGTTTTCTAAGCGTTGCTGAGAATTGCAGAGGGTGAAACTGCCGCAGAACGAACAAATGCGCATTAAAGGGTAGGGTACGCACCCAAGTTAATACGGTTTGAAGTACCCTGCGACCGGAGCTTCGAAAAGCAAACTAGGTCCCCATGCCACCCGCATAAACGTTCCTGGCCTGCGTGTTTCACAGAAGCTCCCCCGCTGTTTTCACCTGCATGTTTCTTCTTGGAAGTCAGCATCACCCCCCAAGGTTGGGGGTTTGCAGGCTAAGAATCGAGGAACAGCACCGAAAAGAAACGACGGAGAAGAAGCAAGGGAAATGATGGTCAGGGTCTACTGAGACTTGCAATTTACAGCGTTTGTTTTTGTTTTGTTTTTATTACGTATTTTTTATTACGTATTTTATTTTATTTTGATATGGCGATTTTATGTTGTAACCGCCCTGAGACTTTTGGGTATAGGGCGGTATACAAATTTAATAATAAACATAAATAAATAAATATGGAGGGCGCTATGTTGGCTAAGCTTGGGTTAGCTTGCAAACGTTTCGGGTCAAGACTCTCTTCCTTTCGCTCTCGGGAGGTGGTGGACTCTCCTCCCTTGGAGCCTTGGATGTCATGGATGCTTTAGTGGAGATTCCTGTATTACAGGGAGTTGGGCTAGATCAACCTGGGTGTCCCTTCCAACTCTGCATTCTGTCATACTATGATTCTACACAGCCTGAGCTCTTTTCTACGGCGAGCTTTAGATGGCATTGAGTGTTTACAGCATGGAGCTCAATTTTCCCTTCACTGGAGATATTAGTCGGGAACACGTGTCCACACGTCATGGTTATCTATATTCCACCGCGGGTGTGTCATTCCTTAGAAAGATGAAAGATGTAAACTTTCTGACCGCTTCGTACAAAAGCAGCCTCCCGAATGTCCTTCACACGTGATGGTGTACACGGGTTTCGGGAAAACGTCACGTGTGAAATCAGTTACGCAAACGTGATCTTTATTTCACGTTAACAGGGCGGCATTTAAATCGCACCCCAGAGTGATGATGGCTCTTTTCTGAGCTAAGCACGCGGAGAGGTGGCTAGGAAAGCCGAATTTAGCTTGAAAGCACAGGGGGAAAAAGCTTCCTCAATTCAGCCCGCGGTGATGAATCGCTTTGGAGGAAAGGCGTTTCCCCGGGGCTGGCTTTTTTTTTTTTTTTTTTGCTTCTGTCTTTCCTCCTCCCGATGAATGAAGGAGGCCGGAGGATGGATGGTCCAGAGTGTGTTAGATCTCCATCAAACTGTGAATCCCCTCCCTTGACTAATAATCTGTCACAACTTTACAGAACACACACTGAGAGCAAAGAGGAGCTTCTGCCCTGGAGAACGGCCTTCCCCTCCCTTGCCGGTGGGGGCTTGATCCGGCCAAGGGGCGGCGGAGGAAAAACCGGGAGGAGGGAGACAAGGAGCGGACTCGTTCCCAGAAACTGCAGCGCATACCGAAAAGGTGCCCAGAGGCTTTCTTGGATCCAGATAAAGCCAAAAATAAAATAAAATAAAATAAAATAAAATAAAATAAAATAAAATAAAATAAAATAAAATAAAATAAAATAAAATAAAATAAAATAAAATAGCTATTTCATAGTCCTTAAAAATATGCCCCAGCTTTTCGTTGGCTTAATAAAAGGTATTGCCCTGAGATCGATTTTGTTTTTGTTTTCCCCCTTTCCTTTTTTCTTAGAGGCCAGCTACCTTCATTTTTAGTGCAGGATTTATTTGATGGGCATTTTTGCTCTTTTGACTCCAGGATCGTGTCTATCCGCGCAGATTCGTTCCTCTAACTAGACTGGATGGGCTTAAAATCCAACGATTCCGGCTGCCCGGTTTGAACGGAATCAACACAAACAATACACAAAAAGGAAACGACAGAAATAAAACAATGCCAACCAATGCGCTGGCCAGAAATTAGTTTTTGCACGGCCACCCACACATTTCTTTTGCATGTAAGTTTAGGGAACTGAAGAGAAGCCGCAGTCTGTTTAGGGACCGCGATGGCTGGCAAAGGAATGCGATCCGGGAGGTTTTCCTCTGTTTGAACGGAAGAAATAAATCCTGTTTTCCGAAGAGGCCCGATTCAGAAACCTCTCTTCCGGCGCCAGTACGAACGATCAGCCCGATCCTCAACTAGAAGGTTCCGCTGCAGCGCTGCGCTTGGCTTTAAACCTCACTCGGGACTAGTTGCTTGGATCCCTAGTTATTTCCGCGCAAACACCGAGAGAACTCGCTCAACGGGCGAAACGAAGATCGCCAAGCGCTTGGTGAAAACTCGGCCTCCTAAAAGCTGTCGACGTGGCATTTCGAGGGATTGTTTCGTTCAGGTCCCCTCTCCCGTGTTGAAATGAACGTATGAAGCGAGGACGCGCGCAAGATCCGCGGAGACGCCTTCTGCGACTCAAAGGCGGCGGTAGGCCTGGTGGAAGGAAGATATTGCAGTCCATCCAGTCACTGAACAGCCTTCCTTCTTTTAGGGGGGGCGGAGAAGACTTATGTTCACCCCAGCAGAAAGTTGCCAGAGTTGTCCGTCTGCCGGGAAGTGCTCCGGCCCCGATCCAACAACGCATTTGCACAATCCGAATGAAACTTTTTAAAAACGGAACCTTTGCAACGGAGGAGATTTCAATGAGACAGATGGACGGCATATAAATAATAAAATTATTATTACAATTACTCGGAAGCAAGTTCAAGTAACGGTGCCGAAGGAGTGCAGCGTCGGAGTCACAACGCTTTTTTTAAAAAAAAGCGTTTCGCTTTTTTTTTTTAAACAGGATATGTGACCTGCACACGCTTCTCCAAAGTGGGGTTAATTTTTGGTTTATTTGTGGAGAGCCCTCGAAGCTCCTCGCAGATCCGCTATAGTGAATTCCAAAAGACCAGTGCCCCCAATGGATTTAATTTATTATATTTTCAATAAAAGCCGAGCCTTGCACGTTTTAATCCCGGATCCTCAATGGACTCCCCCGCCCATGAAACCGATGTAAACGTACTCGGATCCACTTTAAAATGCGGGCCAGTTAATATATTTAAATATATATTATTATTATTTTAAAAAATCGGCAAAACACTGCGTCAAGGGGTTCTGTTCTGGCTTCTCAAGCGAAACCCACGTTGCCAGAAAGGTTGGACTAGATGACTATCGGGGTCCCGTCCGCCCCAAATCTCCAATTCTATGATTTTATAAAAGACCCGGGAAGCTGCGGGTCCTATTGCCTTGCCATGCGTCTCCTTCAAAACCCAAGGAAGACAGCTTCTTTTTCTTTTATATTCACCTTCCTCATCACCACACGCACACAAAAAAAGAACCTTGTTCTTTCTTCGGCTTGTTTGTTTTAGGAGTTTACATCATTTTTTTTAAAGACAAAAGAAATAAATCAGGTTCTGTTGTGTATTTCGCACGCACGCACACACACACGCCCGCCCCTGCTTGAACCCGGATTCCTCATTTCGCGCCTTTGACTTCTCGTGTGAATGGCAGTCTTTTGTTTCCTTTTCACAGTCCCTTAGAGAAAGAAAGTGGTGAAAATAAAAATTCTCCTTCAGATGCCCGGTCCCCGCTGACGGATCTGTTTCCGAAGGGGCCGGAAGCGAGAAAGCGAAAGTAGGATCCGAGGGGATGCGCGTTTCCTAAGCAGTTGCTCTAGTTTGAGTGAAAATGCAGATCTTTCCTCTCGTGAGGAAAGAGGTTTTAATTTTTAATTTTTTAAAAAAAATAATGTCGGAGGTGAGGAGAGAATGCGAGGAAGAGAAGTTCAACCAGAGGGATTTTTCAGGGAGCTTAAAATAAACGAATAAAGCCGCGCGCACATAATGCGTTTAGGAAGGCGAAAATAAAATAAAATCTCGGCCGGTATGTCTGCATTGTTACAAAAAAAGAAAAAAAAGAAAAACCATTTTCTCAAACACGGATCCGGGTCAACTTCAGGTGGGGGGGGGGAGAGCAATGCGGGGCGATCTGTCAGGAGTTTCCCTCCCTAATGATCACGCCGCGTTTGTTTGCGGACGTAACAATCGGATGGAATGTCTTTTGTCTTTTGTCTTTTGTCTGCGGGGGAGGCGGGAGTCTGGCCGCTGCTAACGCGCTTTTGTTACCCTTCGCTACCTCGCATTCCGCGGGACAAAAAAGTGGTGGAGGTACAATGGATCTCCGGACATTTCCCTGGAAAACGAAACCTTGCTTCTAACTCCCGCTTCGGTTATCCTTGCAAACCCCTCTTTCAAACATATTTAAATAAATAAAACTAAAACTATCCGGTTCCCCTTCTATTCTCCCCCCAATTTTTTTTTTTAAACAAAATATAAAGCGGGCTGCCTGTCCGTTACTGGGGTTTTTAGGGGAACGAATCTCTTTTCTGTTGTTCCTTGTAAGGCTCGGGACCTTGGTTATGGAATTTTAAAAGAGATCTAATTTTTTTTGGGGGGGGGGAGAGACCCCTCCCCAAAGTACTGAACTCATCAGTTTGGATAGACTTGAGGCGGCTTGAAAAAATACTGGGTGCTTTTTGTTTTTTGTTTTTTAAAAAAGCTCACTGTCTCACATCGAATGTAACTGATCTGTAGAGAAGACTCTACTACGACCTGAAAATACAGACCATGCACCTACTTTTGTAACCCAAGAAAATATTTAATAAATATTATTATTATTGTTGTTATTTTAAAAAAGAAAGCTCACTGTTCCCAGTCGCTGGGAACTGAAAAGCTAAATTCTCCCCAAAGCAAGGCACTTTACTCTTTAGCAAGCCCCGCCGGCTCCCGTGAAACTAAAGGATCGCAGCCTTAAAACTCTGGATCGCTGCAGCTTTGCGCCGATCAGAGGAGGGCAATGAATTCTAGTCTTGGCGCTGGGTGGGGTGCAGGGCAGAGAGAGATGGAGCTGCTGCGCATCATTTAGTCCCCTTTCGAGGGGTAAAAACAACCTCGAAGAAAAACCCCTCTAATTCTCCAAGGTATCGCCTTTTCCCCTCTCTGCAGGGAAAGAGCAACAACGACCAAAGATCCAACAGCGGTCCCTGGCAAGGATATTTGGAGACAACTTCTCCCGGAGCAGACACAACATTTCTATTTTGACTGCGATAAGAGCAGAGGATGCGAGGAGAAGACGACTACTTACATTTGAGGCGTGTGTGCCTGCCTTCCACCGCGCCCCGGCCTGCCTCCTGCGCTTATACATTTCTCCCCACAAACAAGTGGAAAATTTTGCATCCTACAGCACCATTTTATACATGATGAGCCGTCAGTAATAGGATTATTAAACAAAAACCGTCTCAGGCGCTGGCGTTAACCTTCTCCTCTTTTTTTTTTCTTAATGGCTAATTAGGTTTTGCACAGGAAAAAAATTAGATTTAACATTTGCTTACATTGCCTGCATTTTCAGTGGATGCTACAATAATTTGGGGGGCCAGGGCTGGTAAAACAATTCGGAGAGATAATAAAAAAATTAACCGTTTTAACATATATTACAGGCTCCCTATCCTAGGATAAGGCAAAGAATATTTCCATGATCGAATATTTTATACCTAAAACTAATTATCTGGGGCTTCTGCCTTGATCAAGTCACAGCCCGGAAGAGAGGCGAGCGGTGCCCTCTAGCGGCTGAGCGGAGACATGCAGCAACCTGGAGGAGCAGAATCCGTTCTGCAAAATGTTCATAAGCAATAACGTGTAAAATGGACGGGAGTCTGATTATCGGAGGACGGGAGTTGGAAAGCGATCGGAAACTCGGACGACCTGACTGTTATTCAGAACTGAGATGCGCTATAAATATAGAAATATACCACAAGAGTGCGAAGCTCTGGCCCAGTGGTTAATGCAGGATCAGATCCTATAACAATACCACCTCTATTTTGATTTGTTGCAGGGGCGCCGCACGGAGCAATAAATGGGCAATTGTTCTCGAGAGGATCTTTGAGGTTCATAGGAAGGGAAAGAAAGCCCCTCACAAGCGGGTGGGTGGGTAGTTATAGGAAAATCTGGGAGAAATGGCATTTAATAAGGCGATCCTCTGAAGGAGGTACTCAGAGGTAAGTCCCATTGAGCTCACCGGGATTTACTCTCAGGGAACTTTGTGCAGGAATGCTGCCTAAATGTAAATACTGGAGAAAACCAGAGCAACCGAACGTCTTTGAAACCACTAATAAAATTGCCATTTTTTCCTCTTCGGTGATTATTCTCTATCCCTCTCCACTTTTAAGCCCGTTGAAGCTATTGAAATCATTGAAATTTACGTTCAGGTATATTGTAAACCTGAACTGAGAAAAGGGTCCCATTGACCACTGTGGGATTTTCTTCTAAATAAACACAACATTCGTAAGGTTGCTGCCCAGTCTATTGTGTGCTTCTTCCGAAGTAATCCCAGTTGATTTCTATGGGACTTTTTACTCCCACAATAGGATTGCAATCACATACGACCTTGTAATTTGCTCGCGATTTTGCTCTAGTCTATAGCAAAAGCGACGGTATAATTTCTCTGATCTGTAGAGAAAATGGAAAGAGATGAAAATTAGGATATGGGTTTTATCATTTCCTTTAATCATCGGGCATGCGGGTAGATCAATATCACTTCTCAAAAGGCCGGCGGACGTCTGCTTTGGTATAAACACCAAATCCTACTGACATTCGTCCCAGTTGCGCATTGATCCTCTTCAAGTCTTTTGCTGTTCCTTTGAGATCTGACCCGGATCTCCTTAAGAAGTCGCTATCCCCAACAAAACATCTCCCTGTTTATGTGGGATGAAGGAATGGATCGATTAATCAGCGCGGGAGCCTCCCTTGATGCGATGCAGATTCAAAAGGCGTGCGTTTTAAATTCGATTTATATTCAGCGCTGAGCCCCAGATTTATTCTGTTCTGTCGATGGCGATTGTAGCAAGAATAAAGGGTAACTAAGGAGCCATTTATTTCACAGTCTTGGAAATGCCTCTTCAAGAAGTGGAGGACCACTGGCTATGCTCAATGGGCATCAGGTCCACATTTTTAATTTCTCTGCCAAAAAGTGATGAACTAAAGAATCGCAATGGAAGCACAAATAAAGCATGTACCAATGGTGGAATCCAACTGCCTTTTTTAAATTGTAACGTTTATAAAGTCACATTTCTTCCAGGGAGCTCAAAGTGGCAAACATGGTTCTCTTCCCTCTCCATATTATCTTCCTAGTGGGGTAGATTAGGCTGGGAGACAATGACTGGTTTAAGCCCACCCAGTGAGCTGAGCTGGGATTCGAACCATGACCCTGGAGCAGAAATTGGAAGCCTGTGGCTCTCCAGATCCATGTGTCTCGAGAAACACTGGAGTGCACCTCTGGGGGTGAAGTCAAACCGCTACTCTAGCAGCACTAAAGTGACCTCCCTCAAGGTGCAAACTTGGGCAGTGCATATGGAGGTCCTGGGCTGCCCAGATAACAAGACCCCCCCCCTCTCAGCCTTGCTGATGTGGTCCAAAGGAAAGCAGAACGATACGTTTGGCACCAACTTGGGCTCAGGAGTTGCCAGAAGGAGGCCTACAAAATATCATCCAAACATTTTAAGGACTTTATTCCAGATTTGTGTAGGATGTACTCCTTAGCCTTTTCTTCTCCCAAATGTATCCCACAAGGTAGCAGAAGTTTAGGGCCAGAGTTTCCCTTCTCCTAGATGGGCTACCTTCCCAGATTGATGAGCCCCATGTCCTGCCCCCTCTACAGCACATGCAGAAACCACCTTCCAAACCATTGGACCCACTATTGGTCTCATCCAATAGTGTGGTGTAGTGGTTAAGAGTGGTAGACTCGTAATCTGGGGAACCGGGTTCGCGTCTCCACTCCTCCACATGCATCTGCTGGGTGACCTTGGGCTAGTCACACTTCTCTGAAGTCTCTCAGCCCCTCTCACCTCACAGAGTGTTTGTTGTGGGGGAGGAAGGGAAAGGAGAATGTTAGCTGCTTTGAGACTCCTTCGGGTAGTGAAAAGCGGGATATCAAATCCAAACTCTTCTTCTTCTTATTCATCTGCTCAACCCTTCGGACTTTGTCTTCGCTTGCAGGCGTCCCTAACTCACTGAGGGCTCGAGACCCTACCCTTACCAGATTTAGCTAACAACTCAAAGCTGTTTCCTGGGGTGTGGTCGCTGTCGCAATCTGACAGCTTCTAGGAGCCACAGGTGAGAGCTGAGTGCAGGGTGGAGACCAAAGGTGGACAAACTGTGGGATGTGAAACACAAGAGCAGTCAAGTACAACATCCCTAGAGTGGACATAGAAGGGGATGTCTGGTCCAGCCAGTTGGAACTTCCTGTTTCTCCTGGGCTGGGACACACTTCCTCTACATGTGACTGGAGGTGGGTGTGGCCTCACCTGTGCAGGTAAAACAAAAGCAAAGGGGCCAGACGCCATCTTCCTCTTTTGTCTTTGCTCTTCAAGCAAACAGCATCTGCTTAGCTAAAGATGCTCTCAGAGGACAAAAGGAGCTATCTCCCCTATGGAATAGTCTCCAATAACTATGTTACTTTTTCTAAGCTTAAGTCTGCCTTCTGGGATCCTATTGTGAACAGGATGATGTCTGTAAGTAAACTTTTTATACTGTACTTTTATAAGAACACTGTGTCGTGTCTTATCTTTTAGGAGGGATTAAGGGGAAAATACCAGGACAGTATTATTATAGAGGTTTTAGCGAACTTGAGCAAGCATCCGCTGTGTGTGTTTAAAAGGGGAATGTAAACTCTGCTGATATTATTGAACTTGTTAATACAAGTCGGAATAGGATATCTTAAACAGTATATCCTCTCCTGCATCCCTGAACATTCCCACAAAAACTACCCCAGAAAGAGCAGGACAGGTCCCACACTACCCCCCTCCTAACACCCCATACACCCCTTGGTGGCTATGGCAGTCCAATAATATCTGGAGGGTCCGAGGTTGTAGTCCATAACAGCTGGAGGACCACCCCTGTGTATATGTCAATGGTCCATCATGCTCAATATTGTCATCAGGGGCACCATCCGGACAGAGTTTGGGGGCAGATGTCCAGGGCACTCCTCATCAGCATAAACAGGATGCCCCTCAGGTATGTGAGGGCTTCCCTGTCTTCTCAACTGGCAGGGTCTCTCCAAGACCTCAAGCAGAGAGGCCTCTTGTCTTCATCTTCTACCTACTCCTCTCAAGTGGCGATGGAACCACATCCTCATGAGAGCTCTGCTCCTGAGCTGCCCTCCATCACGTCTAATCTGCACCCAGAACAATTATTTTTACCAGGAATATCTTCTCCTGAGTCCTGACTCTCCCACTGTCCCTTGGAGAGTCATATTTCTGTGGCATTCTCTTCCATGCACCAAACCATCATTTCTTGAAAGCGAATCTGAATCATCTCCATGGACTTCTTTCCGAGGAAGGATAGATAGAATCATAGAGTTGGAAGAGACCACAAGGGCCATCCAGTCCAACCCCCTGCCAAGCAGGAAACACCATCAAAGCATTCCTGACAGATGGCTGTCAAGCCTCCACTTAAAGACCTCCAAAGAAGGAGACTCCACCACACTCCTTGGCAGCAAATTCCACTGTCGAACAGCTCTTACTGTCAGGAAGTTCTTCCTAATGTTTAGGTGGAATCTTCTTTCTTGTAGTTTGAATCCATTGCACCGTGTCCGCCTACGATATGTAGGCGAGCAGCATGGGGGGAGGAAGTGGCTTAATGGCTTATATTTTTGACTGCCATTTTAAAGTGTTTTTTAAAAAAAGATGAGGGCATTATTTTGCTAAGCAACATGAACTGGGAACCCATTTTCAGGAGCGTCTGCTGTTAATTAATCATATCTTTAAATGGGAGGGAGGGAGAGAACAGGGTATGCTGGTGGTTGCGTCTAATGTAATTTCACCCCAAGGCTATAATTATCTTCTAGAGCTCATATCTCTGCAATGCCATCCTGGATTCTTTATCTAATCAATCATTTCCTTCCTTCAACGGAGGGTGAAAATCTACAACTGCCAAGGGAAGCGGCATGTGCCAAGGGAACCGGGGAGCTGCTCCCTTTATCTTGGAAGTTGGCTTACACCAGGTTGTAGAGACGCAGGGGAGGTGCCCGTGTAGTGCAGTGATTCGAGTGTTGGACTAGGACGGGTTCGGCAAGGTTTACCTCGCTTGGGCCGGTTCACTCCCGTGGAGATCGCTCGGTGGGCCGGATCACGCCAGCGCAGATGCAATTTTCAGCATCTGCGTTTTCGCAGATGTGATTTCTGGCGCTGCGGAAGTGAGTCCCCGCTCCGCGCTGTGCCGAGCAGGGACTTGTTGAGCAGGCGGCTCAGTTCAGGGGCGGCTCGTGGGCCGTTTAAATGACCCCCGTGGGCTGCTTGTGTCCCATGGGCCGCAGGCTGCTGACCCCTGGACTAGGACCTGGGAGACCAGGGTTCAAATCCCCACTCAGCCATGAAGCATGCTGGAGCCAGTCCCTCCCTCTCAGGCTAACCTACCTCAAAGGTGGGTAGCCGTGCTGGTCTGCCATAGTCGAAACAAAATAGAAAATTCTTTCCAGTAGCACCTTAGAGACCAACTGAGTTTGTTCTTGGTATGAGCTTTCGTGTGCATGCACACTTCTTCATACCAAGAACAAACTCAGTTGGTCTCTAAGGTGCTACTGGAAAGAATTTTCTATTTTGTTTCTACCTCAAAGGGTTGCTGAAAGGATAAAATGGAGAGGAAGGAGAGCCATGTTCGCCACGTGGCGATACTTGGAGAAAAGGTGTGATATGACTGCAATCTCACAAGGGTGGTTAGCAATGGCTGCTTTTCGTATGGGCTCTGTTTGCGATCAAGAGAGGGGTGCGTGCACCCAAAGGTTTAGCTGCACAAATCAACGTCCGCCCCCTTTGTGCTGCTTGTTCCTGGCCCTTTTCTTTCGGCGTTTCATCTCTTCTGGCAGAGGAGACATCAGCGTCAGCTTCACCTAGTCCAGGGGTCTGCAACCTTTAAGACCAAAAGAGCCACTTGGACCCGTTTCCGAAGGGGAAAAAAAATCTGGGAGCCGCAAAACCATTGCGACGTTTAAAACAAATATAACACTGCATTTTATTTTTAAAAATCCGATTTAAATTTAAAAAAATCCAATTTAAATAAAAAAAATCCGATTTAAATTTTAAAAATCCATTTTTTTTTATTTTTTTTTTAAATCATTCATTTTTATCCACCCTGGGGACCACTACCAGGTCACAGCCTGATCCAAGGTGGGTTGCAACAGCATACAAATATTTGATTTGTTGTTGTTGTTTTTTTAAAAAAATGAGTCCTCAACTGCACACTTGTGTTAAATGTTTGTCCCATGTCTTATTGAAGACTGCTGGCTTTTACAATAATCTTAGTATCTTTTACCCTTAATATTCCAGACCAGAGGCTATGTTCACCTCTTCCAACCTCCTCTCTTGCTAAATAAAGCACAGAATTGCACCAGAGAAGCCTGTGATGTTTGTGCTGACTTGCATACAGGTGGCTGTAGTAGGTCGTAGTGTTCAAACCTTTTTAGGGGAGTTCCCTGCCCCCTTAATGACAATGGCGATAGATTTTGCACATAAACACAGATCCAAGTTAGGACTCCTCTCTTCCACGCCAACAGGTGCTTTGTCAAGGCTCCCCTAACACACACTCAGGACAGAGGAAAAACTGCAAAATGTCCCGGCCTTGCTCCTGAGGCCTTGCTCCTGAGGCCTTGCTCCTGAGGCTGCGAGCGGAACCAGGAGCGAAGGAGGCAGCAGCAGGGAAACAGGCGCCGCTTCCTCGACCATTTTTAAAAAGAGGGCTCCCCCCCTCGCCCGCCACCCTCCGCCCCTGGCCCAGCCCGCAGCTGCCTACCTCGGCGTCGCCACGACGCAGCAGCCAGCAGCCTTCCGAGAGGAACCGCGGCCAGCCCTCCCCCGCGGTCCCACAACCCAGCCGAGGAGTCCTGGCCTCCAGTGCCCGTGCGGGGACGCGTCTGAAGGCCCCCTTCCTGCCCCCATCCCGTCCCGCCTCCCAGCTGCCTCTGGATGCCCCGGGTCCCACATACCCGCCGACCCCGGAGCTCCCCTGTCCGCCCCAAGGCCGCCTCCCATGCTAGGAAGACTCCCGGAGCTGGGCAGGCTTGGTCCCGCCAGGCAGGCTCGGGGGGGCGGCCTCTCCCATGGGCGCCTGCTTCGGAGGCGGAGGCGGGGTCTTCAAAGTTCCCCCTCCCGCTAGCCCAGCTCCATCTCTTCCCGAAGGAGCGTGCGCGCCTCAGGCGCGCTCCCTGCCAGAGCCCTCGGCTGAGCTGCGCCACCTCTACTGCACCCCCACCGCCTCCAAGCCCCGCTGTCCCGCTGTTCAAGGCCAGGTGATCCTGGGTACGCCCCTGAGCAGCGCCCTCAGCCTCCGGAGGGCGGGCCGCCGGCCAGCTGGAGGGCGGTCGCTGCCAGCTGGAGAAGTGGGCGGGCGTATCCGCCCCGGAGCCGCGGCAGCCATGTAAAAGAGCCGCATGCGGCTCCGGAGCCGCAGGTTGCTGACCCCCGACCTAGTCTAACTGACAGGCAGCTTTGTCCGTTTCTTCACACTTCCCCCCTCGCTTGTCTTCTTGGCCTTTTTCTGTCAGGGTTTTGACACTAACATGTGAACGTTTTCTTAAGGTTGTTTCTCCATCCCTTTTGTCTCCCTTGCAACCTCAAACAGCCACAGTGGAATATTTGCGGAGCGGGCCGGCAATGCAGAAATGTAAGTTCCTGACCCGGCATGGTGGAACAAGGGGAATAAATATGGAGACCAGATGCCATGGAAAACAGCAGCCTGTTAACTTGAGTGGCGGTGCAGGTGCAAATTTCACCAGGTGCAGCTTTTCTTACCCTGCTGCACAACAAGTTGCACAGGCCAAAACCCATTCTTCAATGCAACTATTAATGAAAATGGTCCAGCCCCCCCCCCTTTTCTGTCGTGTGCAGTTGTCCCATCAGGCAGAACTTGGGGGCTGGTGTCCAGGGTTCAGCTCAGCAGAATAAGTAGCAGAGGCACCAAACATAGCTGGACTGGCTCACTACATTTGGAGGGAGGTGAAAACAGAGGTGTGAATTTTTTGGTAGGGGAACAGTTAGGGCCAGAGGTGCTCGCTTGAGAGGGCGATGGGGTGGGTGGGGGGCAACATTGTGACATCCTGACACCGTGTGCATGAGCATCTCACCTCCCTCTCTAAGCCGGGCAGAAGCTTCCTGGGCTTTGGGATGGAGGCACAAGACTTTAATACCAGTACTTTAATACTCTAATTTACCAGGAACATTTAGGAGACTAACGTAGTCCCCCTAGTCCACTGACCAAAAGCCACTGATTAGCATCTAAAGCAGAGGTCACCAAACTAAGGCCCGCGGGCCGGATACGGCCCACTGGGCTCGTTAATCTGGCCTGCGAACCTTGCAGACCCTGCCACCCGCTCAGTCAGTCCCCGTGCTAAACAGGCGCAGCATGGCGGCCTTGCCGCGCGGAGACTGACTTCCGCGATGCGACATGGCTTCTGATTGGCTGCAGGAAGCTCCTGCAGCCAATCAGAAGCCGTGGACACCTCTGGGCCCCCTTCCTTCCTGCGGTTGAGCGGGAAGGAAGCGGCAGCGGCGCGGAGGCTGCCTCTGCAGCCCAGGCAGCTAAGGCCCTCTGCGCCCCGCCGAGACAGAGGACGCCAACACTCCCATAGACGAGGCGTCATCGGCATGAGTGGCATCGTGGGGTGTGTGTGCTTTCGGGAGGGGGTGGGTCCGCCCCCCCCAAAAGGTCTGAGGGACAGTGGACCGGCCCTCTTCTGAAAAAGATTGCTGACCCCTGATCTAAAGTCTCTCTCTGTGTGTCTGAATGTTTGTGTTAAGACCATTAAGTCCTTTTTTTAAAAAAAATGCATACCCTCCAACATTTCTCTGATGAAAATAGGGACTTTCCCATTCCATAAAAATAACTTTACTATTTATACCCCACACATCTTATGGGGTTTCCGCAGCACTCTGGACAGCTTCCAAAATATATACTCGTACTTACAGGACCGCCTCTCCTGGTATGTCCCGCAGAGGACACTAAGGTCCATGAATAATAATAGCTTAAGGGTCCAGGGCCCTAAAGAAGCCAGATTATCTTCCACCAGGGCCAGGGCTTTTTCAGTGATGGCTCCGACGAGACTAGGGTCCTGCAGGACTTGATCTCCTTCCACAGGGCCTGTAAGACAGAGCTATTCCGCCTAGCCTTCAATTTGAATTAGCCTGATCCCACATTCCCTTTTCCCTTTCCTTTTTCTAAGAAGAAACACTTCTGGGACCCCAGATTTAAACTCTTCCCTGGTGTCCTTGCTGGCCCTAGCAGGACCAACTTGGCCAGTTAGCCCTGGCGATCACTTGATGTCATGGATGCTACATTTATGTTGTATTTTATGCTGTTTTTTTAATTATGATTTTTATTATTTGTTACATATTATTTCCAAACATTTTATCACATTCAAACCTATCTTAAACAATTCTCCGACTTCCCTCACTCTCGCCTGATGATTTCCCTCTTACTATAACATTTCTTAATTTCACAATTGCTCAAAAAGAGATATACCTTAACTCCCCATCTTTCTTAAATTATTTCTGCAATGTTTCAAACAATCCTCTTTACAGAACTAATTCTAGCCCTACTAGTGTAATCTGTTGTTTACAGCTATCTTTCAAATAATCCACAAATTTCTTCCAATCTTCCAAGAACCTCTGGTCCCGTTGGTTTCAAACCCTTCCTGTCATCTTATCCAGTTCTGCATAGTCCATTAATTCTTGGCTGGCATATAAATGGTTGCAGAGGGAAGGGAAGGGAGATAAGTGAGGTCAGAGGGAGATGAAATCTAAAAAGATTAAACCAGGTTAACTATGTAAACACAAGATAGGGAGTGTTGGTGGCATCACAAATATCCTGGCTTGGTGAACAAATTAAAATGTGTATTTTGATTAAAAATTCAAAATCTTGATTGAGGTAAAAAATTGAATTTCTTTATGAATGGTAATTCATTTTCCCTCCCCCTTTTCCATCCCCAATGTCGCAGTCTCCCCTTGCAATTCGTAGGAGGACAGTGTTATAACAACAGTCACTTCAAAATCTGTAACAGTGGTCTGGGATGTTGAATTGTTCTCTTCCTAGTTTCTGGGCATCAGTTCTCACTGTTTGCTCTTTTTGCACATTGCTGTCCTCTGAGCTCCCTCCTCTTCGATTCGTTTTTGTGGGAAAAATAAGGACTAGGAGCAGGATTGGCCCAATACATTTTGACCCCCAAGGCAATCCACAAAAGGGCTCCCCTCTCCCCACCGAAGAGTGAAAATATACATATCAGGAACAAGGGGGTAATAAAGATTTACATCGAGAGCTGCTGCCCCTGTGGATCCTGCCACCCGAGGCATCACCTCGCCTTGCCTCATGGGTGGGCCGGCCCTGACTAGGAGCCAGAAAGCCCAGTTTCATGACTGCCCTCTCATTGCCCTCAAAAAGAGCAGAGAGGCATTGCTGATGAGATCAGGGGAACTATTTGTTATTATAATTTATTGAATTTGTTACCTGCTTTATCTTGCCAAAGTGGCTTACAACCAACCACGCAGGCAAATGCCTCATAGATAAATGATTGTTGTTGTTGTTTATTAAATTTGTATACCCGCCGGTACCTTAAAATGGCAACTTAAACGGATGGAACATCAGAATACTCAGATGGGCGGGGTATAAATAAATAAATAAAATAAAATAAAATAAATAATAATTAGCGCAACTTGCGAATTTAACATATAGAACAAGAGAACAAGAAGAATATGCGTTTCAAGAAGATTGGAAATTTTTTTATTGACTACATGGAGGAAAATTGTGTACACTTGAAAACGTTGGCAGCATTAAGATAAATTCAACAGTGTAAACAAGTTTGATAGATGTAAAAATGGAATACTGAATGGTATGTTTATGTAAAATATGCAGGGATTTATGATAAGTAAAATGAACCACGGAAATAGAAGAAGGGAAGTCATTGACATTTTAAGGTTGTTTAAATGAATATTCTAAATTGTAAAACAGAAAATTTAATTATATATATATGTGTGTGTGAGAGAGAGAGAGAGTGAAAAATAAATGCATGAAAAGCACCCTGCCCGGTTCCAAAACTAAATACCAAATCGACCTTGTCCCGAAATCATGTGGCTGCGCCTCGAAGACTACATTACCCAGCATGCTCCACCGGATGACCGCCCCCTACCCGAACGACCCGGAAGCCGCCCCTCTGCGCCTGCGCGACGCGGGCTGCTCAGCGGCGGGGCTGCCTTGAGGAGTGTCCCTCGTTCGGTCGCCTCCTTCCGCGCACCTGCTGCCGCTGCCGCCGGCAACCGCCGCCTCTTCCTTCCTCGCTTCCGGCCTGCCAGATACGGCCCTCGCGCGCGGCACGAGCAGGCCCCGCTCTCCGCTTAACCCTCTCGTCGCCGAGCCTCTCCTTTCCTTCTTCTTCTTCTTCTTCTTCCTCCTCCTCCTCTTCCTCGCGCCCCGAGCGGAGCCGGTGGGCGGCGCGGCCATGGCGGACACGGCGCAGAACGGGCCCATGCAGGGAGGCGCGGGCGGCGGAGCCGTGGTGAGTTGAGTCCGGCGGTGGCGGCCTAGCGGGACGCGCAGCGCGGCCAGGCTTCGCGGCCCTGCTTCGACCCACGGTGGTGCGGCATTCCGACGCGCCGCCTCAGAGGGTTTTATTTTATTTTATTCGAAACCGGTTTCATGCCTCTTCAGCCCCCGGGATAGCTCAGTCGGTAGAGCCGGGGACTCCTAACCTCAGGGTCGTGGGTTCGAGTTCCGCACGTCGGGCAAAAGGATTCCTGCATGTGGCAGGGGGCTGGACTAGATGACCCTGGGGAGGGGTCCCTCCAACTCTGTGAACCGCCCTGAGAACCCCGGGTATAGGGCGGGATATAAATTCAATTAACAACAACAACAACAACAACAACAACAACAATGTCCTTCTGTGAGTCTATAAATGCGCTCCCATGGAGAGCCCTGTGTGGTTTTCTTCCTAGGGAGAGCTCTGATTTCAGGTCATTTAAAATCTTGGGTTGTCTCCAGTATTGTACCCACTTCTTGTAGCAGGGCAAATCTGCTCAAATTCTGAGATTGGAAATGTCCTAGCTCACCCCCCAAACCCAGTTTTCAGGGCTACGAACGAGGCAGTGTTAGTTAATTGATTAAGTTGTATGCTGCCTTTATCTTCCAAGTGGCTTAAGGTTGTGTACGTGGTTGTCCTCTACATTTTCATCCTCTCAACAACCCTGTGAGGCAGGTGAGGCTGAGAGATGGTGGATGGCCCAAGGTCACCCAGTGAGCTTCATGGCTGAGCAGCGATTCAAATTGTGGCCTCCCAGGTCATAGTCCCAACACTTTAACTGTTCATGTATCAATGCGCACATGTGGGAGCAGTTTGACACAGCCGCATGCCTCCCCCCACCACCTCCATTGAGGGTTTCTTCTGAATCTCTGATAGTTGTGTAGAGCAGTGTTTTTCAACCTTTTTTGGGCAAAGGCACACTTGTTTCATGAAAAAAATCACGAGGCACACCACCATTAGAAAATGTTAAAAAATTTAACTCTGTGCCTATATTGACTATATATAAAGTAATTTTTCAATTTTCCCCATGGCACACCAGGCAGCATCTCGCGGCACACTAGTGTGCCGCGGAACAGTGGTTGAAAAACACTGGTGTAGAGGAGGGAAAGTCTGCAGTGGCAGTTTTGTCACCGTGACAGTGTCCCCTGTTTCACATCTCCATTAGAAGTTGCCCTCTCTTGCCTCTTAATTTCCCTTGAGAAGTTTCAGTTCCTCTTAACTTTTTTAAATCTAAAGCTTCCAGGCTTTTTCCTCTCCACTGCTACCTTTGGCAAAGGTTTGTGGAACTGGCTGAAGGAGCCGACTAGGTGTCAAGCGTCCCAAGTTGTTCTGGCTGTTTTCTGAAACATGGGCTATGCAACAGATGTTTAGGTTACTGCACTAGTACGTAGGTATTTAGGAACTTGCTTGATGTTCTAAGACCATTGGTTTCTTTAGCTCTGTATTGCCTATACCATGGATGGGGAGCCCCTGGCTTGTAAGCCAAATTTGGCTTGCCAAGCCATTTTCCTCAAACCACAGACACCTGTCTCATGCTTACCACCATATGTGATGTCAGGTATATTGGAGTGGGTGGCGCTGTGGTCTAAACCACTGAGCCTCTAAGGCTTGCTGATTGGAATGTTGGCGGTTCGAATCCGCGCGACTGGGTGAGCTCTCATTGCTCTGTCCCAGCTTCTGCCAACCTAGCAGTTCGAAAGCATCCCAGTGCAAGTAGATAAATAGGTACTGCTGCAATGGGAAGGTAAATGGCGTTTCTGTGCGCTCTGGTTTCTGTCATGGTGTTCCATTGTGCCAGAAGTGGTTTAGTCATGCTGGCCACATGACCCGGAAAGCTGTCTGTGGACAAACGCTGGCTCCCTCAGTCTGAAAGTGAGATGAGCACGGCAACTCCATAGTTGCCTTTGACTGGACTTAATCGTCCAGGGGTCCTTTACCTGTGGGGCAAGTAGAAATGCGGTTGGATCCTTTTAGAAATCATGAATAAACTCCTTGTGCATCAGTTTAATCCTGCTTGCTTTTGGTGCAGAAAACAGGCTTGAGCACCCTGTGTATCAGCTGACACATAGGGAGTTAAATCCTGCTGGGTCACTATCTCCCTCCACTCCCGTGAGCAATTTTGACAACTGGGTGGCCCAGCACACTGTCAAAAGTGGTCTGCTGTGTATGCGGAGGTAAAAATCTGACTCACTGGGCCAAAATGATTCCCCTCCCTGTCCACACTGACTGGTAAAGAGACTAAAAAATGTGGGTTAAAGCCCAGTTCATCAGCTGTTTCCTCAATCTTCAGTTGTATATGCACACTGGATCTAATAGAAAAAAAAGTGTAAAGGTTGGAATGAAGTGGCAATAGGATGCCAAAACCATGTAGTAAATTCTTTTATGGGCTGGATGTGAATGCATTTGGAAATTTGCAAACCAACGAACCAAAAGCATATTTTGGAAAAGGGCAGGGAACTGGGAACAGTCAACTTCTGGGCAATTTAATTCATTTCTTGTCTATGTAGGATGGGTGTGACTGCCTTTCTGGAAACCAGATTTACCTTGCCCCATTTAGTTTAGAGGCAGGCAGGGCCATTGGCAAAATTTTCAAGCTAGGTGATATTTCCACATACACATAACAACTTGCAATGCCATATTAGTCATGGTGAAATGCACAAGCAGTTTCATGCTACAGGTGGTAGTTCATGCTGGGCCTGCCTAACTTGTGATCCACTAAGCCAGATGCAGACCACCAGCTATGTATTTGGACCCACAAAATACTTGACAGCCTATTTGTTTTTGCAATCCTGAGCAGGAACCAACAACAAAAGCTTTTCATGAGGTGCCACTTCTGGCTGATGGTGCTGCATTTGGCTTGATAGGTTTGCACAACATGTGGCCTTCAACAGGTGCTATGCCTTGATAGAATGTAGTTGTAGTACACTTTGCAATATTGCATTGGTGAAACTATTAGCAGGCTGTGTCATAGGTACTTCTATCCTCTTGCAGGAAACTTTTGAATTGGACCTTTAGATTGGAATCATACCTGATGCTAGATGGACTTCTGGGGAAAACATGAAACACTGAGTTCTGATAGCTTCCTTATCTTCCATGAACACACAGCCTAAAAGTTTTATCTGCTAACAGTTTAACAGAAGAAACTTTTTTTGTTTTCTGTTTTTTAATGAATGTCCCACAGTGTGGTTGTGACTTCATCATTTTCTACAGAAAACTACTCCCAGGGCATTTTATATGGTAAATGCCTGCATTACTAAAAAATGCCCCGAGAGCTCTTATAGGTGACTGCAGCCCACTGCTGTTGCCCTGACTGCTCAGAGATGGGAGGGATTGCTAGATCATTTAGTCACCACCTGTCTTAGCCATGAGGCAAAGTAGATACCTTCATTCTGTGAGCAATGGAGGGCTATACTGGGCTTCCTTGGAACCTAGACCGAGTAGGAATTGGTTTTGGGATGTCCTGTTCCATTCCAGAAGGTGGTGGAGTTCACCAGAACTGCTTCCTAGCCACTATCTGCCATGGGTGCTAGCAGAGATCAGCTGAGTTATCCTCGTGGTTCTCAAAGAGCAAATATCCAAAGTAAACCCTCTAATTATTATTATTTTAATTTATTGCCTGACCTTCACCCTATGATCCCTGAGTGGGTTACAACAGTTTAAACTGTGACATTAAAAACAGTTTTTAAAATTTACAGTTACAAAAATGCAATCATGAAACATAGGTCTTTAGAAGCCTCATAATTACCAGTATGTCTTCCAAATTTAAGAGCGGCTGTGTGGAGATTGCTTTTTTATCTGTTATTTACACTTGCATTTATGAAAAAGCTGAAGTTTTGTGTTCTTCGTATTGTCTGTTATCTATGTTGGTTCTGGATCTGGTCAGTTTGGTGGGGATTTGTTCTTTAACAGTGGGTAAAACAGTGGGCTCCTTTGGGAGGGTGGATGGGATAGAAATTTAATAAATAAACAATAAATAAATATTTATTAACTAACTTCTTTTCCTTTCATTACAGCAATTTCTGATTACTAATAAGTTGGATACAGCAATGTGGCTTTCCCGTATATTCACGGTTTA
The DNA here is from genome assembly GCF_009819535.1 of Lacerta agilis. Classification (NCBI taxonomy): domain Eukaryota; kingdom Metazoa; phylum Chordata; class Lepidosauria; order Squamata; family Lacertidae; genus Lacerta; species Lacerta agilis. The sequence goes on along the minus strand of NC_046320.1, from coordinate 18,050,887 downwards.
CTGTTCTGCTTTATTTGTCCTGCCTCTTCTAGGGTATGTATAATAATGTTTTTAAAGCAGTAGTGCCCCTCATAGCCTTAGAAAGGACACTGCTTTTTTTTAGCGACAGAATGAAACAGAAAGCATACATTATGCTTAAAAGCTCTGTATCACATTTTATATGCACATACAGTTGTTCTAATCCAGCTAAGGTTAAGCTTTTTTGAAATCAGTGTGGTGTATAGATGTGAAATAGTGGTCAGTGATATGGGGCAGAAGATTTTCCAGTGCTTTATTTTTATGCGGGAATTTTAACTTTTGTTAAGTTCATTAGTGACAACAAAAGGATGCCCATTTCAACTACAGTATTAGGCAAGCTTAGCAATTTCAAAGTTTTTTGCTGTGCTTACTGAATGCTAAATTAGATCACTCTCTAGGCCATCAGAAAATGTTTAAATGCTGACTGAAAGATTTCCAATGCAAATTAGCCTAAATTTGCATAGGAAAAAATCCAGGAAACCTATATCACTGACTTTGACCAATATTTTGCAAATATTAGTGCTTGATACTTGGTTCTGTTTAAGAACCAACTTTACACCTATTCATTAACCTGTGCATTATACACCTTCAGCTCAAGTGAGTGTCATTTATTGTTTAGGTTTTGATACTGTCATTTAACTAGATTCCAGTTATTACCTTATTGTTTATCTGCCATTTCTCTCTCCAAAGAAACGTCAAATAGATAACTGCATTGAAAATACTTTTAAATGACATTCTCCCCTCCCCCCACTCCCCCAAACTTGGCACACCTGTAGAGTTCAGTGCCAAGCACCAGGAATGCTTCTCAGACTGAGTAACAGTTACATCTTGGCAAAGCTTAGCAGGGCGGGCTTCAGAGACTGAAATGATGATGCAATTCTCTTGGGAGGAAGACTTGAAGCCACAACTTGGTTTGTATGGTAACCTCTCCTTTGATAATTCTCAAGGTTGCATGAAGCAGCTAGCTTTTATCAACGTGCCTTGCTGGCAAATGCTCTTACCAGCGCCCTTCGACTTCACCAAAGGCTACCACATTTTCAGCTAAGCAGGGCATTCCTGGCTCAAGCCTTGCTGGAGGACAGCTGCCACTACCTTTTGTATTCCCTCATCTTTGTCAATTCCTACCCTGTTACAAGTATCCTTTCTACAAGTCTTGTAATACTTCCAATTCTGTAATAGTTTGATTGTGCTTTTGCTATCATAGAGTGCTAGACTTAAATCAGGGATTACTCCAGCTCATACCTTTGGTCAGCCACAAAGCCTACAGGGTGATGACGGGCCAGATTCAGGTTCTTGCATAGCTACATTGTTTTATACTTTCTGGATGTCCCATGATCATAATATTAAGTAGTTGTGTTCTTTGCTATAAATCAAGCACTGCTAGATGTTGTTTCTTTTTGTTTTCCAATGTACTTCTTATAAATAAAAATGTTGGTGTGGGGGGAGCAAAAGTTTATTCTGAAAGTGTGGCCCACAGAAAAAGGCTAGAGAACCACAGGACTGGAGTCGGGCGGAGGGAGGGGGGTACGGTGGGTGTGGGCCACCCCGAGTGTCACCACTGAGGGGGGTGACAAAATGCCAGGCGGCACTCACTTTGGGGCCTGCAGCGAGCCCAAGCCACATGTCCTGGCAGAGACGCGGTCGCTTGGGCGCACACAGGCTCTGCGCTGCCCAAACAGTCCACCCGCTTACCCCCCCCAGCTGTAGACCAGCTGAGTGGGAGGAGGTAGGGAGACCCCAGAAGCCCTGCGGTGCACCCTGCCCTCGTCCTGCCCCAGTGGGTGGCTTGCCTCTCCCCTGGGTGCGACACCCCAGGCGCCTGAGCAGCTTCCTCCGCCGCTCACTGGAGTAATCAAATACAAGGAGGTAAAGCTCAGGGGAGGGGTGCTGAACTCTCTCTCTCTCCCCCCCCCCCCCGCCTTATGTGTGTTTTTTGTTGTTAGTGAAATTACCACCTCACTTCCTGCTTTATATATGTATAGGACAGTCACACAAATTAAGGCCTCATCACCTCTAGTCTCACCCTAGACAGAAGCACCACCTTTATTAACTCTTATTTATTACCTATTGATGTAGGTAATATATCTGAATCAAAATAAACAAGTGAGCTCATATTTCTTAGCCCCATCAATTTATTTAATAAGGTTGCAATCCTATACCTGCTTCTGAGAAGACCTGTATAGGATTTCACTCTAAAACATTGATCTACTGATTTAAACTCTGGCCCTACATAAGTTAAGTACACACAAACTGCTGGATGCCTATACTTCTACAACTGCATACCGCTAACCCTCATTTTCAAATTCCACTCCATGATTAGGACTATGTTCTGTGTTACTAATCGTTTAATAAAGCTCCCTAACTTTAATCACCTGAATCTTAAGGTCCAAACGTTTTCTCATACAAAAGAATCTGAATTTAAAGCAAGAGATCACAGGCTTGCATGCTGACACAAGTGGAAGATGTGCTTGAATATTTAGACTATAGTGTAAGTGTAAAATAACGTGTGAAATTGTAATTCTCCTTAACTTTCACTTCAGTGAGTATTTTCCCAGTTCTGTTGTTTTCTTTGCTTCATGCTGCCACCTACACAAAGAAGGTTCTTGATGTAAGTATGTTGTTAGTGTATGATCTTGTGCCCCTTACATGCCATAATACTCTTTGTAAGGAGGACAGGATTCAGATGAGACATGGATTTTTAAGGGGTAAACTGAAAACAGGGATCTGCCTGTTTTCTGTCACAGTTTGAAGGGACAGCTGTAGCTCATCCAGTGCTGCTGTTTCTATCAAAGGATTAGCAAGTAGGAAAGAAAAGGATACGCATGGAGAGCCAGAATGTTTGATGAGGACTGAGGAGACTTGGGTTCAAATCCCTATGCAGCTGTGATGCTCACTGGGTGACCTTGATCATTATTCAATCTAACCTCCCTCGCAGGGTTGTTTGGGTTAAATGGTGGCAGCGGGGAACTGAAACTGAATGTCAGGTTGACCGTTTCCTGCGTAATAAACATTGTAGAAGAAGAAGAAGAAGAAGAGTTTGGATTTGATATCCCGCTTTTCACTACCCGAAGGAGTCTCAAAGCGGCTAACATTCTCCTTTCCCTTCCTCCCCCACAACAAACACTCTGTGGGGTGAGTGGGGCTGAGAGACTTCAGAGAAGTGTGACTAGCCCAAGGTCACCCAGCAGCTGCATGTGGAGGAGCGGAGACGCGAACCCGGTTCCCCAGATAACGAGTCTACCGCTCTTAACCACTACACCACACTGGCTCTCCAGTGTAGCAAGGTTTGCAAAAAATTTCAGTTCTCCTGCTTATTATTTAGACTGCCTTTCAAGGTTTATAAAACAATTATAGTACAGTGGTGCCTCACTAGACGAAAATAATTCGTTCTGCGAGTGTCATCATATAGCGAATTTTTCGTCTAGCGAAGCACCAAGGCAGAATAGCGGTTTTCGCGACAAAAAAACCAACCAAAAATATTTTTTTTCATCTTGCGAGGCAGCCCCATTGACTTTTTCGTCTTGCGGGGCAGCCTTCCGCTAGCGAATGCCTTTCGTCTAGCGAGTTTTTCGTCTAATGAGGCATTCGTCTAGCGGGGCACCACTGTATAGCTGAAAGTATTCTCACGGTTTGACTTTGTATGCATAGCACAAAGTTTTCTGACACTGCTTTTTTTACTCCCTTCTTTCAAGGCACGAGGTTCAAATAGTCTTCTTTTCCTAAGAAATCTCTTGGACAAGTTAAATGCGAATCAGCAAAACATCCTGAAATTTATAGCTTGCAATGAGATTTTCTTGATGCCGGCTACTGTGTTTATGCTTTTCAGGTATGAGATAAAACATTAACCTTTATTTTTATTCGGATGGTGCTCTATAACTGCTTGGGAATACAGAATCAGACTGTTTCTTGTTTTATCATTGCAATGTCCCTACAAGCGACCGTCTTTGCAGGCTGAAAACTAAGGTCGGGTTGTGATTTTCTCACCATTTCCTGACCCTGTGGCTGTGCTGCACTAAGAACTCTATTTTTAAGATGCATGGGGTTTGCTTGCTGACTAATGTAAGGATGGTTTCTTGATCCTTAAGGCAAAGATCAGCATAGTCTGTTCTTGTTCTTTTGGAGAAATTTTACTTTCATGTGCATGAAGAAAGCTCTGATTCAGATGCCAAAAAGACAATATTGCATTTTAAATGCCCGTTATTTTGTAGTATTGTGTTTTAATTTAGGGTTGTATTCAAAGTAGCATTAAGGAAAATGTTCTATCAGTGAAATAGTTTCTCTTTGTTCAACAGAATGTTCTGCCCTTCCCCTCCCACCGTGCACCCCCTAATTCTGTTCTGGAGTTCCCCCAACCCTCTAGAGCAGATTTGGGGGTGGAACAGGGTGTGCACAGGGGGAGGAGAGGAGTGAAGTCCTGTTGTGCAAGCGAAACTCGTTCCACTTGCGCAGTTATTTATTTAAATACCATCCTTTGTATCTAAGCCACCTTGCAGACCACTGGCGGAAGAATGGCATATACCAGTAATTTATTATAATTTCTTATTTATTTATTGAATTTATATACCTCCCTATACCCAGAGGTCTCAGGGGCGTTCACAGAACAAAATCAAAATATAAAACCACAAAATATATAATCAAAATAAAAACAATAACCCAGTAACCCCCCCCCAAACATCACATTTAAAAAGGGCATAGGATGTCAACCAAAGGCACCTAAAGGTGTAAAATGAAGGTGCCAGGTAGACATGTAAAATTTCCGAAAATTTTGAAGCTCGGAAAACCCCCCATAAAAAACGGAAATTTTCGGAAAAATTGAAAAAAATGCTACATTAGCACTTCTTTTTTTCTTTTCCATTCTGTTACTTTACAAACATAAAATATAATTATCACAACTAGCATATTAAAAATATAGCGTATCCAAACAATTACCCGGTATTACAAACAGAATTTACTTTAAAAATAATATTTATTTGTATTTGTAACAAACGGAGCAACAATCTCCTGAACTGTTTACTAGTTTATGTGGAGCAAAAAAAACTCCACAAAACAATTTTTAAAAATCCAGAAGTAACAATTACTCATATTTCCTCTCCACAGTATTTAAAAAAAACATTCTCATAAAAAGAACTGAAGAAGGAAGTGGGTCTAAGTTTCAATGAATGGGCATGAAATTTAATCAGAATCATTTTCTGAGCTGTAATTAAGTATATACTTTCAGGCCCTTTTTGTTGCTCTATATTTTCTTCCAGTGCTTTGAGGCCTAGTAAAGAGGAACAGAACCAATGCATGCCACACACATGCAAAAACAAAACTGAAACCTTTTTCTTGTCTGGTGACAACAGCACCTCCTAAAGGAAGAAATGTATCTTGTTCTTGCATTGGAGAGTTCAGTTTGTAACCTAGGACTTGCTTGTCCTCACAGAAATTAGAATAATCTGATATACCATACATATTTTTTAGAAATGATTTATAAAATATTTCAACCCCTTATCTTAAAATATTTTATTCATCATGTTAAAATAAAACATTCCATAATCTATTTTTTATTTTTTCAATTTTTTCAATTTTTTGGAAAAAAACAAGGCTTCAGGAAAAAAACTGAAAAAAACGGGTTTCCCCCCCAAATTTTTCCGTTTTTTTTTCCGGGCCTTCACATCTCTAGTGCCAGGCGAACTTCCCTGGGGAGAGCATTCCACAGACGAGGAGCCACTGCAAACTTCCAGGTCCCATTGAATTCAGTGGAATTTATTTCTAAGTAAATATGCACAGAATTCTGCCATAAGGCAGCTCCTTCCAGTGCATGCTTGTCTGAGAGAAAGGTTTACTGAACACAGTGGACTTGCTTCTGAGTAAACATACACTAAAGTTAAATGATTTCATGGCAGGAGGGGCAACACTCGTTCCTTTATGAGGTTTTAATGTTTCAGCCACCTTGACGCGTTTTATTTAATGATCTGTGGCTGTCGCGTCTGTCATTCGTTGCAGTGTGTGCATGTCAAGTGCTGTGTGAAAACATTTATTTAGTTGTAAGGGTCTTTTGAAGGTCAAAGCAGTTACTATGTGTGAAGAAAAACATAAGGTGGTGTCTTACTGCAAATCTTACACTGTCTCCTTTTAAATAAATCTACCCCTCCACCCCCCCCCCCACCTTTTTTCTTCTGTTCTTTTCAGTGGGCAGGGAAGCTTGCTGCAGCCATTTATTTACTACAGATTTCTTACACTCCGTTATTCCTCCCGCCGAAATCCATATTGCCGGTAAGAAACCAATTACGATTTAAAGTTGTAAAAGTTGTTGTTGTCTGTAAATACAGTTCTTGAAACAGTTGGCTCCTGGGTGTTGCCATATCATGGACTAAAAAGAGGAGATAAAGGAAGTAATTAAAAACATGAAGATGGGAAAATCACCTGGCTCTGATGGATTCTCAGCATCCTTTCACAAAACATTTAAGGAACAAACAATTCCACAAATGGCCAGGCTATACCATGATATTTTAGCCGGTAACCTACTTCCTGCAACTTGGAAGCATTCAAGAATCATAGTTATTCTCAAACCTCACAAGGACTCCACCAATATCACACCAAGCAATCTCTTTATTAAATCTAGATTATAAAATCTTTACAGCCAATCTGGTCAATAGATTAAAAACATTTATTGGCAGCTGTATACAGACAGACCAATCTGGGTTTGTTCCAGGGTGAAGAGTTACTGATCCAATAAGGAAATTATTGAATATTTTTATTTCATTAGAAAAAATAATAACCTTTGGCAAGCCTCTCACTTGATATTTTTAAACTATTTGATTGCCTAGAACCAAATTATCTAATGGAAATAGTTAAGAAATGTGATTTTGGCCAGTGTAATCTGTATCCACGGGGCCTCTTTTAAAGGACTCACCCTGTATAAAGATTGCAGGCCACAATTAGAATAAATAATTCAGATTGCTCCCCCCCCCAAAAAAAGATCAGTCATAAAACAAAACAGGAATGTCCTCTGTTGCCCGTTAGTTGTCTTAATTTTAGAAACATTGGTAATCAAATTACGCAATGTCCTCTCTGGTACGGGAATGGTTTCATCCCATAGTGTTGTGTGTTTAAATGTTTTTGTACTTCTGCAAACCTCAGAATCTCTCTGGCTATGGTAATATGGCTATGGTAATGAAGGCAGCCCTGTTTAGGGAAGTTTTTAATGACTGGTGTTTTAATGTATTTTTAATCTCTTCTTGGAAGCTGCTCAGAGTGGCTGGGGAAACCCAGCCAGATGGATGGGGTATAAGTAATACAATTATTATTATTATTATTATTATTATTATTATTATTATTATTATACCTTTGTCTTGTTTCTCAGTGGTCTTGCTTGCACACTCATTACCCGAGTCCCTGTGGAGGGAGAGATGAGAGGCAACCACTGAAAACGCTCTCCAATGTTAGGCTCCTCCTATTGTCAACCCAGCCAGATGGGCGGGGTATAATTATTTTCATCCTCCTCCTCCTCCTCCTCCTCCTCCTCCTCCTCCTTATTATTATTATTATTATTAATTTTTATGAAGGTTTAGGTTTGAGTGAGATGTAGGAGCTACTGTTGCAAAGTAAACATATTTCTGTAAAAAGTGTCTGTTATTTTCAGAACCCTCTTCACAGAACTTCGGATTGTTGTCGAGCATGTCATAATGAAGCCGTCCTGCCCGGCATTTGTACGAAGGCTCTGCGTCGGCAGCATTTCTTTTATAAGCAGACTGGCACCAACAGTTGCATAGTCAACCCTGGAAACATGCGTATGTTTGTCTGATGAACTTTCTAAGCAGCTGGTATTTCTGCTGGTGATTTATAAATTCTGGATCTCAGTCAAGGTTGTATGGAAACATGTTTTCTTCCAAGAGCCTGTTCTGTGAATTGTATCCTATACGTTTAAAAAGTCTTGTTTTTCAAGATGTTTCCGTGCTTTGTGGAAGATGAATGCTTGCCATCTTAGACAGAATACTTTCCAATGCAAAACAATGACGACAACCCTGCATTGTACAATATGGCTCTTGTGCTGTCACGTATGTCCTCTTTGATACTGAATGAAAATACTCATTCAAAAAAAATAAATGTCCAGGCAATACTAGCTGGATTGTGTCTAACAAGCTATAAGCTGTGGCTGCAACATAACTAGTAGCGTCATAGGGGTACCTATTGAAATCTCTACCCATGCGGTACATTTGAGTCAGTATTCCTTCCATTCAGTAAATGAGACAAGTTTAGTCAGTTGAGTAAATCATTGTGGTCAATACAAATCAATTGGCATCTACTTCGAATGTGAACAGTAGAACGAAGCATCAAATTTCATTGTTCTGATTTATTTAACGCTTTTGAAATGGAAAGCTCTCCACCCTTCCCTAAGCACTTTATTTCTTTGTAAAGTAAATATTTCTATAGATCATATGAATGCCCAATTTTTCCCCCTGTCTTCCAAAAAGCAGGCTTCTTAAAATGCCAGTCTTTGAAAAGTCTGAATAATAAAGATGGATGTTACATTAATTTTCAATATACATTGGAAGTGTTGCCCTTGTGAGGTAATTTTTAAAGTTCATGCAGTTAGGCTAGTCCCAAACACCATTGCATACTCACGGTGCAATGCTAAACATGACTGTAGCTGTAAATTACATTATGACATGGGTCTGCCTTCCAAGTTAGGAGCATCAGTCTTCTCTCTTCCTCCACCTTCAGTTTGTATGCATGGGCACGTGTCTCCTGCCCCAGCCCTTTCTCCTGTACACATGGTCAGGAAACTGAGAGGATGTGATTGTGGGATCACAGCTCTGTTGCGACCTCATAGGACTTCTGTCTCTGTGGATGCTGCGCCTGTACAGGGAAGCATCCTGTCCATCATGTCCAAACTAGAGGGACTATTGTGTAAAGCAGAGGTGTGGAAACTCTGGCCCTCCAGATGATGTTGCTCTCCAACTCGCATCTTCCTCAGCCAGCATGGCCAGAGGTCAGGGATGATGGGATTGTTAGTCTAAGACCTGGAGGGTCACAAGTTTCCCACCACAGGAATAAAATAATGTTGCAGTACTTCTTCCCTAGAGAAGAAGCGCTCTTCCAGTAATTGTAGCCTTATTTCAGTAGAAGTGGGGCTGTTGTCTTACAAAGCAGAGGTAATTGGAAGTCTGGTCATTGGCTATTTCAGCATACCAAGAAGGAAAAAAACTGTACAAATTGGTTCACTTAACAGATTCAGCGACCTAATAGTTTTGATTCCCATGATAAGCCGGTTATTGAATTTCCTGAGGACTGAAGAGCATTTTAAACTGAGTTGCTTCACACGTGCATAACTTGCCTACTTCCTCTTGAAGCAGAGCTGACCAACTTTTTAAAAATTTTGGTCTGAGGGTTACATTCCTGTAGTCAACCCACCTGGGGCTGCACACACTCGTACGCACAGGTACATAGCCCATCCCTTTTCAGTTGATCCTTGCAGATCAGCTGAGAAAAGGGCTGTTGCCCCCTCTCTGCTCCTGAAGTGGTAACTGGGGAAGGGTTATTTGCATATCCACCAAGAGTCTGGGCAGAGAAATTTAAGCCTTTCTGATCACCCCAGTGCTGTGACTACTCCCCAATTTTTTATGTCACCCCCGTATACTTGGTCTGAATCACGTAATATTACTTGGACCACCCAGAATGAAACCTGCTCCTGAGAAATACTCGGGAGAGGTTTTGCATAATGATAGCTGATGGTTTAGTGAACACATGTCCTAAACGCGCAACCCAGTCTGGGTATTTCCTTGAGATAAATCCCTACTAAGTGTTCCGGGCTTACTCTCGAATGTGTTCAGCCCTCCTTGAGCCAGGGATAGCAAGATCTAGGCATCCTAAAAAGGGCCAGGCCAGGAAGTATGTACCGTACGATACAACCATTGTCTTCTATGATATCTGATGGGGAACTTGCTCTGGGGAGATATGTAAACTTGTGTGTTTGTGTGTGTGCATCTTCTCCTTAAATGGAAGGCACTGCGCTGTCAACTTGTTGCTGTTTATGAAGATTAAATTATTTTTCCCCCCATTGAGTGCCTGCATTTTAGAATTGAGGAATTTGCCCAGGCACTATATTTACTCATTGATTCTTCTAAGCCACTTCATGATTTAGTGTCTTAACAACTGCATGAACCGAAGGATACATTTAAATAGTTTGGAACGGTGCCGCTGTTTTTAAAACTATGTTTCCTTGTAACTACCTTATTTCTTTTTGATTAAATGTGAATGTCATTTAGATTGAACTCATTCATTAGCTTTTCGATAGCCCACCCTGTGCATTGCTTGCTAAACTTCCGGGTATGGACTAATGCAGCTTTAAAAATGGCTAGTATGGCTGGTTGATTGCACTCCTTTTAGCTTTTTGGCTCATAAACACCTACTTATAGGGAAGGCGCACACTAGTGTGCAGGAATGCTTCTTGAGTTTTTTCATCTAGGCTCTCTTGCTTTGAGGATTTTATAAAAATTTCTACAGCAATAAAGTGACTGTTGTGGTGGCAGCCTGGAATGAAATGTCTGAACCTATTTTAACGTTATTTGTAGTTGTATGTTGAGTCCCGAGGCTTGGAGTATAATTCCATTAGAGGAAAAGAAACACAACAGAGTCCTCAACCCAATCCAGCTGCAACTGCAGGCAACAAAACACACATAACTGGCCACTCAGGAATGTACATCTGCATTCTTATGAATCTCAATAAACATAGCTTTGCCAATGGGCTGCTGCATCCAGTCCTCACCCACAATGCTCAGTGATCACGCTTGCAAAGTCAGAGTGAGTGAGTGTATGCCATATCTATCTATCTATTATCTATCTTTGGATCTCTTGGAAGACGGTTTTTCAGAGCTCTCAGGATTACACCGCTCCCAGAACTATTACTTAATCAAGACAACTGCTTCCTGAATATGATTTTAAACATCGGGAATTACAGCTAACTCAATTCCATTAGTGTTCTATATTTTATAGCCTTCTATATAAAAGCTGGGGTGCAAAGATCTGTTTAGGTTCCAGCCAAGGGTCTTGCAGGTCTATTACAAACAGCTTCTAAAAGTCCCCTCCAGTTTCAAAGTGGTGTATTGAGCAGCAGAGGGGCAGCAGTTGAGGGGCAGAGGTAATCCTGGGCTCCTAGAAGTTGTTTTGTGGTAATTGAATCTTAGCCGAAGGCCTTTGAACTGGAGAATGAAAAACCTTCCTTCTTACCTTGTGCCCAGAGCTGTATATTGCTCTCTGCTAAAAGTAGAAATTTGCATCCCAAAAGACGCATGTGAGGTCCTCTGTAACATATGCAAATGGAGTATATTTGCATAATTTCTCAAGTAACTCGAATATGTTGGCTATTTTTCATAACTCTGGTATTGGTTATGGGGGCCTGACCTGCCAGCTGCAAAATGGGTGACCCTGTTTATACTGTGGACCGGATCCAAGAGGACATGTCATGTGCAGAGCATCATCTAGGCCTGTGCATGTGGGGCCTTAGCTGGTGTGGGGAACAGATGGGTGCTAAAAAAGACCGTTGTCAGCTATTGGCAAGGGAAAGGGGCTGCACTGGTACTGAATCCAGTTCAAGCAGCTGTTTTAGAAGGATTTTAGCTTCCTGCACAGCCCCATATGTCAGATTGGGCCTACCTAAGAACAGATGCACACAGCCCTTAGTTGAATCAAGTTATACCGATCTGTTCAAATAGTACATTCCGTATATTTCCATGCAGAAGACCTGCTCCTTCCTTGGTAACGGCGCCATTTTTAGGTGGCAGATTGCTGCTGTACCCTGGCTGGCAGGGGCTGAGCATACATTTCAAAAAACCAATTGAAAAATTCATCACTTTCCCTGTCTTCGAGGACTGAGGCACAAAATGCTAATGCCGGCCTCAGAGGGGAAATAGTTCTCCTGCATATTTGAGAAAATGTGAAACCCTTTCAAGGAAATCTAATAAACATAATCATCGCAGCCTGCTGACACAAAGGAAAAAGGACCTCATTCGCTCTTTCTTTTTTTATGCTGCAATTTAGTGGCCCCTGCTGATTTACAAATTGGATCACAACCGTAAATTATCCATGCCAGTACCTGTGAAAGTAAGCGCCGAGATCCATATTTATTTGGAGTTCTGCTTAAATCAGCAAAAATGATAAATTCGATGGTCTGAAATTGGAAATACCGAGGGCTTTCTGCAATGATTGTGCAAAATGTCTCCGCTCGTAATTTATTGTGACCCTCTTTCATTCACGACGCTCTGTATGCCTAATATTTATTTCAACGCAAATTAAATTGCACCCTCCTATGTTGTCACATCTCTGGTTTTATTGATGTTGTCAAAATCAAATTGTGTTCCCCCATACGCTTCTCACCCCCAAATTGTAAGCAGTCATAGTCACACCAGTTTAGATTGCAAAGGAGCATCTGTTATTCGAGCTTGGATTCCCTTTGCTGCTTGGGTGATGCAAGACGCAGGAATTATTGTGATGGTTTTTTGGAACAGGATTGTAGAAGTGGGAAGTAAAAGGACAGTGAATCAGGATAAGGGCATAATACTAGATTCACAGCTGATGTAAGTGCACTGATGTACATTGACACACGTATCCTGAACTGCCTTCTTACTTACTACATTCTGGACACAATTCAATGAGCTTTGGCACATTCTCCTTCAAACAAGCTTTCTCTGCATTTCCCATTATCTCTACAGAGGTTGTGAAAATGAGGGGATGTGGTCAGGTACAAAGTACTGGCCTAAGGTTTGGTGGCAGCAGGAGAATGCTGCTAAGCACTAAATATTAACAAACATTCTTGGATGGTGCTGCTAGAATGTTTTCAAGCAACTGGGAGTTGTGCTTAATTGCCAAAGTTGTGCTTAATTGCCGAAAAGGTGTGATGGCTTAGGCCTGCACCTGAATTACAACACAAGTGGAAGGGGGTGGTGGGGAAAGGAACTCTGTACCTGCTCAGAGTTTTGTTTACACCTGGGTAAATATTCTATATATTTGAAGAAGGGGCATTGTTAGGTCCCTTATGTGGTCTGATGTTGCAGCACTGCTGCAATTAACTACCTGTGTGAACCTGATCTACCTTAGATGGAAGTCGGCCTCTGCCGAAATGCCACCTGCATTTGGTGATAATTGAGCCAAGGAACAAGCTTGTTTTAAGTTATGCCTTCTCAGAAACCTGTATTTTTGGGGGGGGTATGTCACCCCCCCCGACAGTGCTCTAATTGGAGTGCTGTAAGAGGACTTCTCTTTTGAAGGGCTGCCCAGTCCAAGTCAGACAGAGACCGAGATAAATACCGTATGTGTTTCTTAAAGACCTGGACAGCTCAGTCTGCTGTCCAGGTCACAATCTTCCCTACTATAGTGAAATGTGTTTCTATTTAAATCACAGCCGGTTATTTCTAAATTTGCATCCATACTCACACATCATTCTTCTTTTTGCAAATCTGTGCCTTCTTTTGGCCTGCTGTCTTGAGGTTGCATCTCTTCCTTTTTGGCAATGCCTAAATGGCTACCCTACCTGCAATTCTTAGCAACGCTTCATTTAGAGTAGGGGCTGCATGTTTTGAGAAAACTTATTTTAATCATTCTCCCAAACACTGCCCTCTGGTGGTACATTATCACATGTATCTCTGCTTTCCCTAGTCATATTGCAAAGGACCATTTTTCTCATTTGACTTTCGAATTGGTAACTTATTGAGGATTACCCGTCCATGGAAACACTTTGAAAGAATTAAGTTACAAAACAGCCCTGAAGCATTTTCACAGAGCGGGGTGCGTGGCACACTTGGATCCAATGGCGGCAGACCCTGGCGTAAGAACTGGGTTGCCGGAGAATCCCTATTCAGTGAGTGGTGGATTATATGAAATATATTAGGAGTGGGAAGGACAGAGGTGCTTAACCTTTCATTTGCCTGTGCATTCCTGTGTCTCCTCACCCCCCAACTGTGCCTCCTCAATTGTTTTTCTCCCTAGTGGTGCAGAAATAAAACTGCTAATACATTTGCAAAGCTAAGCAGGGTCTAGTATGGTTTCCAATTGGATGGTGGGCCATCTGTTGAGATTTCTGCATTGCAGGTCATTGGACTAGATGACTCTTGGGGTCCCTTCCAACTCTACAATTCTATGATTCTACACATACTATTGTCCATAATCCCAACCAAGAGAAAAAACAGCCGAGTTGGGAGGGCATGGATGAGCACTTTTCTCCCACCTGCCTTTCTGAATAGGAATTTGGTATCCCATGGATCAGGCTGCTCTGATGCAGGGGAACAGGAACTGAAACACTGTAGGGAGTAGCTTAGGTGCACCCAGCCTGAATTTATTAAGGCATTTTGCAAAATGCCACAGTGACCTTATTATATTTTGAATAGGCTAAGTAAGAAATTATCAGAATCACAATGGCTGTTTTATAGCGCTGCAGGTGTTATTTCAAGTAGGAGCAGAACAATCCTGCGGCTGTTCAGGATTTCAGCTACTCCATTCCATCCCACACCCCTAGTTTTCCGCCCTCCTCCTGCTTTGACAGTCGGCACTGCATTCCTATTGAGCATGTTCATTGAGTTGTTTTGCCTGGTCTCCCACTTTAGGGATTTTTCTCCATTCAGATTTTTTTGTATGTGTGTGTATGTGCTTCTGGAAACCTTGGGGCTCCCCCAAACCTGCTGATACCTTCTCTTAAAATACTTACCCTTTACAACCACAGTGTGAAAGCAGTATCATGTGTCCTACATATCCTCCAACATTTCTATGATGAAAATAGAGGCGTCCCATTCCATAATGATAATTTTACTATTTCTACCCTACACATTTTACTGCGTTGCCCCACCCACTCTGGGCAGCTTCCAACATATGTAAAAACACAATAATTTTTTTAAAAAATGTTTAGGGTCAGAGGTTTTCTTCTCCTTAGGTTGACAAGCCCCAGCTGCCTCTCACTTCCCTCCACCGCTGGTGCAGAAACCCACCATTGGTCTTGTCCGCTCAATCCGCCGGAGCCTGTCTTCGCATGCAGGGGAAGTCCCTAACTTACAGAGGGTTCGAGACCCATACGCTACCCTCACCTACTTTTGCTGGCCAAGGCCATTCCTGGTGGGGTGGTGGTGGTGGCTGCAGTTGCATACTGATAGCTTCTAGGAGCCACAGGTGAGAGAATAGTGCAGGGTGGGGACCAAAGGTGCTGAAATTACCCCAGAAGGAACATGATGTCTCCCCCTCCAGAGGTACTACCCCTCTGCTAACACCTCAAACACCCAATAATTAATTTTAAAAAACCCAATAATGTAAAATAAATATGTAGAGTAATTTGAATCTCTTTTGGTATTTTAACTTTTCTGTGTTTTAAAGTAGGGTTATAATTTTTTCTTGATTTTACTGCTTTATGTTTCGTAAGCCTCTTTAAGGTTATATTTTTTTCTTGATTTTACTGCTTTATGTTTCGTAAGCCTCTTTAAGGTTATATTTTTTTCTTGATTTTACTGCTTTATGTTTCGTAAGCCTCTTTAAGGTTATATTTTTTTCTTGATTTTACTGCTTTATGTTTCGTAAGCCTCTTTAAGGTTATATTTTTTTCTTGATTTTACTGCTTTATGTTTCGTAAGCCTCTTTAAGGTTATATTTTTTTCTTGATTTTACTGCTTTATGTTTCGTAAGCCTCTTTAAGGTTATATTTTTTCTTGATTTTACTGCTTTGTTTCGTAAGCCTCTTTAAGGTTTTTTTTTTTACACAATCAAGCGGTGTATAAATTTTATGAACCACACACACACACACAATCTATTCAAAACATACAGCTAATTGCAATAGAGGAGGAAGAATTGGCCACCCTGTTTCACACCGTCCCGAACACGTTCCCAAACTGCAGCGCAAGACGGGGACTCTCTCTCTCCTCCTGCCCGTTTTTCCCCACGTGGAGGTTGCGCGTGCGCGGTGGATCTTTTGATTGCCCCCCCCTTCCGCTTCTCCGCTTTATCCCGGAGCGCATGCGTCCTGGTGCCCGTCGGCGGAGGACGAACCATAGAGGCGCGCGACGAGGCTACAGAGCGGTCCCGCCCTCGCCTGTTCCGCATCCGGATCCTGCCGCTCAGAGCCTCGGCCGATGGAGGATGGAGTCGGCTCCGGAGCCGGTGTCCGGCGGGGGCCGGGCGCGTGAATGAGGAGCTCGGCGCGGCCGACCTTTCTCTTTCGCCTCGCGCCTCTCGCTGCGGCAGGAGGAGGAGGACCCCGCGGAGGATGCTGCCGGCCCTGGCCGCCCAGCGGAGGGGCTGGGGCTGCTTCTACCAGCTCCACCTGCTGCGGCGGAGGGGCCGAGGCCAGGCGGGGGGACCGCTCGCCCGGGCAGGCTGCCGCGGTGAGTAGGCTCGAAGGGTTGCGAGGGATCCCGAGGGTCATCCAGTCCGGCCCCCTGTGAAACGCAGGGATCTTCTGCCCAACGTGGGACTCGAACCCACGACCCTGAGATTAAGAGGCTGCTCCTCTAGGGCCGCGATAGCCTTTTTTAAAAAGTCTGTTTGAGGTGCCACATAGAATTGGAACGGGGTCATCTAGCACAACCTCCTTCAGCGCAGGAATTTTTGCCCAACGTGGGGCTGGAACCCACAACCCTGATACTAAGATTCTACCGAATGAGCTATTCCGGTTGTCATTGGGTCACCCCTGCTCCGCTCCCCGAGCCTGGTGGACCCCGCATCCTCTTGTAGTCATGAGGACTAGAAACCTTTTTAACAAGGCACAACAGTCTTGTTCATCCACCAAAAGCTGGTGTATGTACAGAGAGAGAGCCTACATCAGCTGCTCATTTCCTGCGGCTTGTTTGCTGCCCTCAGCATTTAACAGGCTGTGGTGGTGGCATGTTGTTATCAGCACTGTCCTGAATCTGTTAAGGCTGTGAGCAGTGCAGGCCTACCATGCAGGGTCGTTGTGATGATTACTGAGGTTAAGTTATACGAAGTGGTTTAAAATAATTTTTATGTGAGAGGGACATACCTTGCTAACAAGGTGCACGAGGTGGTGTGGGTTGGGGGGCGGGGAGCAGAGGGAGGACTTCTGGGGTCGCTGTCAGCAAAGGACCAGGCCGCCCAGTGTTTGGGCTGGAGGAACAGAGGACTGTGACACGGTGATTTCCCCCATGTGCAGCACTTTCCACTGGTGAATAGCAGCCTTTTACTTTCACATGGGAAAGTGAAGTGGTGAACCCCTTGCATTGCAGGGGGTTGGAGTAGATGACCCTCAGGGGTCCCTTCTATGATTGTAGGGAGTTGAACCTGCACCCCCTGACTGGTCACTCCAGCCATAGTGGGTGGATTCTTCTCCTGCCTGCCTAGTCCTGCTTCTTCATCTGTGCAGCTGCATCCTGGATCCTCTTTCTTGAGAATGCAAGAATGTGAAGGAATGTGGGGGGCTGACTTTTGTGTGTAAGGCTGTTATACTATTAGGCTGCAATAAGTCTCTTACATCTGTTTCGCTAGTCTGATCCACTGTTGTTACCCTATCCTCAGCAGCTTGAGATTGCTCTGCACCCATCATGGCATGTCACTTTAGATTTTTCCAGCGGGTTCAATTTGAGTTCAGATTCAGCAGGTCTGTCAAGCCCCAAAATTCACTAGTGCAACCTATAATTGATGTGGAAGTTCCTCTCAGTATGGACCTATTTAACCCCATTGAGTAACTGCAGCTACATACAGGTGAAACTTGAAAAATTAGAATATTGTGGAAAAGTCCATTTATGTAAGCAATTGTTTTCATTAGCTACTGGAGTCTAATATATGAGATAGACTCATGACATGCAAAGCGAGTCATGTCAAGCCTTTGCTTGTTATAATTGTGATGACTATGGCGTGCAGCTGATGAAAACCCCAAAGTTGAAATTGTTAATTTGGGGTTCTCATCAGCTGTTTGTTATAATCATCACAATTATAACAAATGAAGGCTTGACATAGCTCGCTTTGCATGTCATGAGTCTATCTCATATATTAGTTTCACCTTTTAAGTTAAATTACTGAAAGAAATGAACCTTTCCACGATATTCTAATTTTTCGAGTTTCACCTGTATATGCCTTGAGGGTAGCATGGCTTGTTAGCAAGCTAGAACCCTGGTATCTTTTTCTTTGGCCCAAATATTTTTTATTGGTTTTCACGTAAATACAAGAAGAATAAATAACTATAGTAACTTGCCCAGTTACTATAGTTAGGAGAAGGGGACGACAGAGGATGAGATGGTTGGACAGTGTTCTCGAAGCGACTGGCATGAGTTTGGCCAAACTGCGGGAGGCAGTGGAGGATAGGGGTGCCTGGCGTGCTCTGGTCCATGGGGTCATGAAGAGTCGGACACGACTGAACGACTGAACAACAACAACAACAACAACAACTTGCCCAGTGGTACATTAAGTTTCATATGTAGTACACAAGCAATCTGTTTATTCTACCTGTTTGTTTTGGGGCACAATTAAAAGCACTGGTGGTGATGTTTTAAAGCTCTGAGTGGCTTGGGAAACTTTAGGGACTGCCGTCTTGCATGCCAGCCTGCCTGCACCCTACAGTCTGACAGATCGGCCCTTCTGTATAGTGTTTGTTTTATTGGATGCATACATTTTTATCCAGTACTTTTGTTTTAATCTCAGCACTGGTTTTTCTTTAGAAACAAAACAAACTGTGCATTGTGGTTGCTTTAAATTATTGCTAGCTACCATGATAGGTTACAGGTAGGTAGCCGTGTTGGTCTGCCGTAGTCAAAACAAAACAAAAAATAAAAAAATACACGAAAGCTCATACCAAGAACAAACTTAGTTGGTCTCTAAGGTGCTACTGGAAGGAATTTTTTATTTATTTTTTATTTTGGTTTTTACCGTGATAGGTGTGTAAGCGCCAGAAGGGGAGAAGAATACAAATTCTAATACAAATAAATAGGTTAATGTATGTGTGTGTTTAGAGGTGGTAGCTACTTATCCCTGAGGATGAGTTTTGACAGCAGTTTATAATCCCAATTTAGAAGTCTGGGCAGGTGGCAGCTCTACATAGACAGGGCTGTCCCCATTGTTGGGCTGAGTGAGGTATTCGCCTCAGGCAGATGGTGCTGGGGAGCAACCCCCTACCTGTTCCTCCTGACACGTTGGCCAGCCCACCCTATTAGGGGCTTTTGCATGTGGATGTAGGTGCCTCAGATGTCTTGCATTTTGCCCTGTGCATCTGGGTAAATGGCCTTGCATTGCTATTTCTGAGACCCTGTGGCCCAGTGCCCTCTAAATGTAGCTGAGTTAAAAAAATTAATGTTATATTTGGGGAAGGCCATAGCCCAGTTATAGAATCTGCTTTGCATGTGGAAGGTCCCGGGTGGGTGGGGTAATAAATAATAAAATTATCATCATCATTATTATCCCCAGCATCTCCAGGTCGGGCTGAGAGAGACCCCTGCCTGAAACCTTGGAGAGCCATTTCCAGTCAGTCTAGATGATATTGAGCTAGTTGGACCACTGCTCTGACTTGGTATAATCCTGCTTTCTCTGCTGCATCTCAGTTAGCTTGCATTCCTGAAGAGCCTAATACTTCAACTAGTAGCTAATGTTTCCCTTTACCCTATTTTCAGGCCACATTTCTATGGCTTACATTGTGTCAGGTGTATAATTGCTTTCTGGTCCTTTATGAGCTGCCTTGTTGTTGTTGTTATTGTTAGAATTTATATACCACCCTATACCTGGAGGTCTCAGGGTAGTTCACAGAAAAGATCAACATATAAACCACAGTATATATACCGTAATCAAAATCAAAACAACCCAATACCCCCCCCCACCCCAGAGCCACATTTTTATAAAGGCATAGGATGTCATTTGGATCAACCAAAGGCTTGGCTTTTAGCAGTCCTTTGCTAGGCTACTGGCGGTGTTCTTATTTCAAGTTCTAAGTTTCTGTCAAGAACGATATATAGAAGGGCCACCTGGCTGCTCTGTTTTGCCACGAAGTCTTGAAATTTTGCGTAGGCAGTCCAGCTGCTTTGAGTCAAATCCAGCATCCCAATTAACCTCATGTTGCTATATTCCCCTTAAGTTCATGACAATGCCCCAGCCTTGCAAGGAAGTCCAAAGACATTATTCGTGCACATCAATTTGTACTGTAGCTCAACACCAAAAAAACTAAGATCATGGCCACTGGTCCCATCACCTCCTGGCAAATAGGAGGGGAAGAAATGGAGGCAGTGCGAGATTTCACTTTCTTGGGTTCCATGATCACTGCAGATGGTGACAGCAGTCACGAAATTAGAAGACGCCTGCTTCTTGGGAGAAAAGCAATGACAAGCATCTTAAAAAGCAAAGACATCACCTTGCCGACAAAGGTCCGTATACCGGTAGTTAAAGCTATGGTTTTCCCAGTAGTAATGTACGGAAGTGAGAGCTGGATCATAAAGAAGGCTGATCGCCGAAGAATTGATGCTTTTGAATTGTGGTGCTGGAGGAGACTCTTGAGAGTCCCACGGACTGCAAGAAGATCAAACCTATCCATTCTTAAAGAAATCAGCCCTGAGTGCTCACTAGAAGGACAGATCCTGAAGTTGAGGCTCCAGTACTTTGGCCACCTCATGAGAAGAGAAGACTCCCTAGAAAAGACCCTGATTTTGGGAAAGATGGAGGGCACAAGGAGAAGGGGACGACAGAGGATGAGATGGTTGGACAGTGTTCTTGAAGCTACTAACATGAGTTTGGCCAAACTGCGAGAGGCAGTGGAGGATAGGCATGGCTGGAGTGCTCTGGTCCATGGGGTCATGAAGAGTCGGACACGACTGAACAACAACAACAACAACAAAGCCTGCCTAGGCAACTCATACCAATGCTAGGCATTGGGGGCTCATCAGCAGCCTGGAAGATAAAAGGACCAGCCTTCTTTCAGCTAATTAAAAACATCTGATCCTGCTTGTCTATAGCCACATATTACTTGTCAATTGGCTATTTACAAACCTATAATTCCTTCCAGCACGGCTTACTGTGGCAGCAACTAATCTCAAAGCAGCCTCTTAGTGAGAGTATAATAATGTAATCTTTGTTGTATGGAATTTTATGTTCTGTGGTTGGTGTTCAGCTGAGCCTTACTCAGAGTAGACCTATTGAAAATAGTGAACCTGACTGAGTCATGTCCAGTAATTTCAGTGGATGTTCTAAAACTTAGTCGAATACCTGTCTAAGGGATCTACTTGATGAATATTTTAGTTTTTCAGCGGAATATTTGAGTAATGTGTCCTGAACAGTTTGCAAACAATTATCTGGCTGTTCTCTGTGCTTTTTCCTTGGTGCTTTTTCCTTGGTGCTGCTGCTGCCATCTCAAAGTACCCAAGCTGTTTTCTTTCCCATTTCCTTCAGGGTGGCACGTGCCCCTTAAATTTGGCAGTCTCTTGCCTGTGCTGCCAGGGAGTCGTCTGCCGGTTCATTCGAGCCAAGTAAGAGTTTATACCTCCGATGGTCAGAAGGACCGCACCGGGGCACAAGATGCAAGCTCCTCAGCCGCTGAAGGCAGTGCGCAGAAAACGGCAACAGGTAGGCACCACCTTGGCTTAACATTTCTTCTTGCAGAAATTAGCAGAGCTGCTAGCTTTCAGCCCTGAGCATGCTTTGGTTGCAACCTTTAATTCTCCTGTGGGATAGGGCACTAGGGCTATTTTAATTGTTTGTGGATTTTAATTGTGGGTGTGGGCAGGGGGTAAATTTGCAAGGGATGAATCTCGCTTCAAGGCAGCCTGCTTACTGGGCCTTACTGAAGTAAATCTTGGAGAGTGGATGTTCCCAAAGAGGTTTGGGGTGAGTTGACATCCTGTCTGAATTACCAAAGTGTTCCAAAGCATTCCCCCCCCCCTTCTGTGTGCACCTCTAATTAATTTGTGCATGCAGTGGCAATATTTCTGGTTATATTTCCGAGTGTCTTAAAAACAAACAAACCAGAGATCAAAATAACCTAAATGACTGTAGAGACAGTTTGTAATAACCTCGCACATCTGCTGTATGTGTGCGATTAATTCAAATGATTCCACGAGGCATTTAAGCAACGGTCTGTTGCTGAACCACAGCTTGATGTGAAGATGATTGCCAAGCGAGAACAAAAGCTTCAAAAACTGCTGCTAAAGTATTGTTATGTTGTCGATTGGCTTGAAATGGGCGTTCCAGAATCCCCCATTATTCTAAATGTTCAGATTCTAGATGTGCTTGCTTGGAATTAAAGCCTGTTGGTTTCAGTTTTGTGTGGCCCTGATTTATATTAGTTCTTGCAAGGCAGCTGTTTTTGAAGGTAAAACGGCAGATTAAGGAAGTGGCTTCCATAAGGAGCTCTTGCCCAATTCCCACACAAAGTGGGCGCACCCCCTGGAGCAGTGTTCTTCAAGCTTGAGTCCCCAGAAGTTGTTGGACTGCAACATTTTAGCTGTACTCTGTTTCCAATGTCCAGCAACAATTGTTGGCCTACCATTCTCCTCCGTCCTAGCCAGGACAGCTATGATCCCAAAGACCCTAGAGGATACCAGGTTGGAGAAGGCTGCTTTAGAACATGTCTGAGAATCCTCAGCAGCGTGCCCAGATTCTTCATCTTGAACTGACCTGCACCCTACGATTGTCATCTGAGACCCTTCTTTATGTACACTCGATGGACACAAACACAAATAAAAGACTAGTTGAGATGCGATCCACGGAAACATGCAGTTCTATTTCTAGTGGTATTTATTAGTTGCTTCTCATAAAAATGACTCAAAGTGACTTAGAAACAGAAGAGAAACAAACAAGCATAAATAAAAGACAGGTCTGAAGCAGGAATTGACAAGCTATGGCCCCCGATGTTGTTGGTAGAGCTGGGCAATATCTGGTTTTCAACATCGTGATATATCAGCAGATGATGATGATGATTATTATAGCCCGCCCATCTGGCTGGGTTTCCTCACCCACTCTGGGCGGCTCCTAGCAGAATAGTAAAAACACGATAAAACATCAAACATTAAAAACTTCCCTAAACACGGCTGCCTTCAGGTGTCTTCTAAAAGTCAGATAAATACGGCAATATGCTGATTTAGCATGATGTCTAGAATGTATCTTGGCTGTTTTTTCCTCGCCCCCTTAGAGGAAGAAGCAGCAGCCCAGATACATCGTTCAGTCCAAGCCCCAACGCCTCTCTGGCTCACGTGAGCCGCAGAGGAATTGGGGCTTTGGCTTGGCTGGGGGGTGGGATGCCTCCTGCCCCTCAGCTGAATGAGCCCCCATACCTCTCTGGCTTGCGTGAGCTGGGGGGCAGGGGACTTCCTCAAAGGTGCAGGCAGGCAAGCAGACGGAGCCCAAGAAGGTCCTCACCCACAACCTTCTCAGGCTCCGTCTGCTTGCCTGCGCCTTTGCCGTCTGCAGGCAATTCGAGCTGGCGTGATGTATTGTCCGAAACTGGCATCGCGATCTGAACCCCATACATTTGCCAGTATATTGCCCAGCTCCAGCTGTTGGACTCCCAGTTCTCATCAACCCCAGTTCCCACGCCGACAGAGGGATGATGGGAGTTGGAGTCCAGCGGCCTCTCTCTGGCACCAGTTCCTCCATCCCGGCTCTAAAGCTTTTCAGAATTCCTCAAGGAGAGGAGAAGACCAGGAGTCTTGGTCATGAATCCCAACTTCCCCATGATTCCCAACTTTCCCCTTCAGTGTGTAACTTCAAGGAAGAGCTGAGTGTGTTTTAGAGCAGAGCTCCCCAAACTCTGATCCGTCGGCCACAAGCTTCATTCAGGTGGCCCACGGCATGTCAGTGGGTTTGTGGTTGAAATTGTTTTTATATATGCATTTACTTTATATACATGTCTTTATTGTATTGTGAAGTCCTTTGAGAGGCTTTGTAGCAAGTGTGATTCATAAATTTAATAATAACCCACTATAATAAAGTGCAAGTGTCTCTGCGTCCAGTCCCTGTGTCCGTGGGATTGCGCTACTGCGCATGTGCCCCACGGACAGCCGTTGGGACTTGGAGCGCAGAGACACGCGGGCGGCCGTTGGCGTGAGCGAGCTGCTCCCCGGCGCTCAAGCCCGAAGAGGCCTCGCCGTTTTGGGCGCTGAGGCAGCACAGCTCCGGACCCTGCGACGATGACGGTGGCGGCGGCTGTTGTTGTTGCTGCTGTTGCTGCTGACCCCCTCCTGCCCCGTTGGCCTGCATGGCGCTGCTGCTGCTGCCGCCGCTGGCTCTGAGGGAGTTGGCAGCAGGGGGGGGCGAGCCTGGCGGAGAGCGAGGGGGACGAGGTGAGGCCTGCTCTGCCCGCGGAAGACCCGGGCTCTCCTGCTCCCTCCGCCGCCGCCACCGGGGAGGCCCGCGCTTTCTTCCGCGGTGGTGGGGAGGCTCCGCCAGTGTCCGAGTCGGAGGAGGAGGAAGCGGAGGCCAGAGTTTCCTTTCCGAGAGCGGCCGTGGTGGGAAGCCGGGGGTGGGAGTGGGGTGGGGGAGGTGGCGGGGGTGAGGAGCGGGGTGGGGGGAGCCCTGTTCTAGCACCCGTTAATTTAACGGGCTTAATGTCTAACTAGTAATAATAATAATACCACTGAACTATGGCTCGTCCCCCCAACCCCCGCAATGGTATATCCATATTCTACAGAATAATTTGCTCAAGGCTTTAAACAGTACCATTTAGACCCACATAACAGGGAATAGGTCAGTTTCTGCTTAATTCCAAGCACCATGTTTTCGTCAGGCCTCCTGGCCACTGTTACCCAGTATATATACATTTTTTAAAGGGCACATAACGCTGCCTGAATCTTCAGTGGTAAACCTTGACATTTGAGATGTGATTATTTTCCCCTGATCAAAGTTTATGACTTAACCTTTCTATGAAATAATGTCACTGTGTGTCCATTTTACAACGGGCGACGGGAGGGGAAAGGAGGAATCATTGCTACAGGCAGATACTTTTGGCAAACCTCAGAGAAACAGTGACCTTGCCAAGGTATATTAGTATAAATAAAGCCTGCCAGTCCAAGGCTCCGAAGATAAGGAGGAAGAGGGCAGACAGGCAGAACTTTGAAGCAGCTTTTGCTGGAGTCTGTTTTTAAGAGTTTATGTGTGTATATGTGAGTGTATATATATAAGTTGCTGCTGTGTATTCACTAGGCCTTCTTTGTACACAAATGGAAAGCCATTATCCAGAGTTTCCTTCTCTTAAGGAAGCTATTTACTTTATCCTTGCCCCCCCCCCTTTTTGTAAATGAAGGCAGGAGGAACTAATTGTTTGATTCTTTAAAAAGAAGTTGCATGGACCAAGAGTGCTTTAATAATACTGCACTTAACTTTTGAATAATTCAAGCCACTTGCCAAGCCTTCTCTTAATAAAAACACAGCTCCCTTTGTAGCGTCGTCAGGTTCGGAAGGCTAATCCTAACGTCTTCAGTTTCAGTGAAATTAGCTTCTCTTACCGGTAGCGGATGTCTGGCGAGCATCCAAACGCCAGAGAATAAAGCTGCAGTATATTGGCTGTTGTTATTGAAGTCATAAGAACTTAATTCCGTTGATATACTTAATTAAGGCAGAGATGTGCACGGGACCATCTGCAGGCAAGGCAGATGCTGTTCCTAGTGGGGAATACCCATGGCTCTCTCTCTCAGCCTCACCCACCTCACAGGGCTGTTGTGAGATTAAATGGAGGTGGGGGAAACCATGCGCCCTGCTTTGAACGTCTTGTAGGGAAGGCAGGATGTAAATGCTTCTAAATGAAATGTTTAATCTTTAGCTTAAATGTGCTTGGATTTATAGCACTTTTTGAAAACCAGAAGTTGGCTGTCTGCTTTAAATTATTTCAAATGTCGCAAAAAGCCAAATTTAAGCAGTGGGCTAACACATGTATTATTGCTGATTCCCCCCCCCCTTTAAGCAACAATGGCAATTTCAAATATGTACTCCCCCCCCCCCCCATGGCTTTCTGTCTTTGTCTTGGAAAGCAGTAAGTAGGATTAACTCCGACTAAGAATTAATTGTTGTTGTTTTTTAACAGCTAGCAGTCAAACGCCACCTTTGCCGCAAACCCCGATTCAAGTGAAAGGTAATTATTATGACATAGCTTTGCACAGGGGGTGGGTGGGTGGGTTTTGTGTATAGAGGTTGCTGCAGCCTCCATGGAGCAGTTGCTGAAGACAGACAACTCTTTGGACCAACTGCTCTCATGCCAGCATCTAGAGTTATTGGGTTGTAGTCAACTAAGTACAGTATTACTCGGAGAACAGTGTGATTGGCTGAGCAGGCGATGGAGGCGGAAGAAGCCAGAGCTGCAAGACCATTGGGTAGTGAGGAAGAGACATTGCTGTGGGGACCTCCTTGTTCCAAAATACTTCCTTTGTAGACAGAATCAGTAAACCTAAGTTAATCATGTCCATTAACCTCAATGGATCTACTAGCATGGAATACCTCCCATTGTTTTACTCTGCATGATCAGATCATGTAGTGCATTCATAGAGTGAAATATTCTCAAATAAGTCTGTTTCATAAATGATTTAATGTTTACACTATAAGCTGCTGCTTTAATGGGTAATTATCTATAATTCCCACATCTCCAGTTACTATGTGTATGTATTCAGCTTGCCATTAATTTCTTGAGCTTACCATTTGCTTTGTTTCTGCAATGATTTTGTCATGTTCGGTGTCTGTTACCAGATTTCAATTGCGGTGAGATGAACAGGTGAACACCTGTACATTTTCATGCATACTGGCTTCTCCGGCGGTAGAGCTCGTAACTGAGTCTCACCCTTTTCCTCTTTCTTAAAGTGAAAGCTGTACTTAAAAAGAGAGAATATGGACCAAAATACATGAAGAATAACTTCATCACTGGTGTCAGAGCAATAAATGAGTTCTGCCTTAAGTCCAGGTATGATCATTTATTTCTTTAAAAATTAGACTGAAATTCTGCTGCAGTGTGTTAAAGCTAACCAGTGAGATATGAAGTAGCCAGTGGAATGTGAGGAGGATCATGATACCAGAGGTTATGGGTAACATTTTGGGATTGGTGGACAGCTCTGTTCTTTTGGTTACCATATACTTTTCACCAGGGGTTGAGAGTGGTCAGCTCCATAATAAAGTTGGCACCATCTAAGGACTTCACGGTTAATGGATACTGTGAGCACAGTTCCATATTATGTAGACGTTCTAGGAGAGAGGCTCGGTTCAGCTATCACGCCAGACAATGGCTTGTGCTAACTATAATGAAGAATTCACCACTGTTTGAGCAAACCATGGTTTAGCGCTCCATGTCTGTATTTCTGTGGTGTGCATGGTTTCTGGGATACCTGGTGGCACAGCGACTCATTGCATTGAGCCCCTACACACAAGTAGGTGCTCACATTTGAATTTCACTTGTTGCAGAAAACAAGGACTTAGTGGCAGGGAGGAAAAGTGTGGCGCTGCTCCACCACCATATTTTCAAAAATTACATTTATGTCCCGGCTCCCCTCCCCTGAGCTCAACATGGCTCTTCCACCACCTCCACAACAACCCTGTGAGATAGGTAAGGCTGTCCTCAGATAACCCAGGGAGCTTCATGATTTAGTGCGGATTCAAACCCTGATCTCTCTGTTCTTAGTCCAACGCTAACTACTACACCACATTGCCTCTCTTGGATAGGGCTGTGCCCTAAATGTGAGCAACATGTGAATAGCACTACTCGGTAGCAGGGCTGTGGAATCCGTAGCCCTCCAGATTTCACTGGAATATAAGACACATCATCCCTGACCACTGGCCATGCTGGCCGTGTGGCTACAGAGAACGCCCCCTCTCTCTTCCCTATCAGCCGAGCCTCTGCCAAAATGGAGAAGAGCCTCTTCGCCAGATTGTAGGCAGCTGGCAAGTTGGTACGGGGAATGAAAAGAATTGGTCTGTATCTCTTCCTGACTTTTAATATGAGAGCAAGCTGCATGCTGAACCTGGGAAGGTTGTAAAATTGCTGCCTGCTGTTAGTGAGCCAGAAATCGCATATTGTGACGATCGCTTTACTTTTCAGTAAGCAGATTAATGCCTGGTGGTAATACTGCCTTCCTCTCCACAAAACTGTTTCTGTTTTCCCAACAGTGACCTAGATCAGCTCAGGAAAATCAGGCGGCGAAGCCCCCATGACGACACAGAGGCTTTCACTGTGTTTTTGAGGACGGATGTGGAGGCAAAGTAAGAGCGAGTCTGACAACATTTCCTGGGTTTGGTTATGCAAAATATATACAGTTGTACCTTGGATCCCAAACGCCTTGGTACTTGGACGTTTTGGCTCCCGAATGCTGCAAACCCGGAAGTGAGTGTTCCGGTTTGCGAACGTTCTTTTGGAACCCGAACATCCGACGGGGCTTCCACGGCTTCTGATTGGCTGCAGGAGCTTCCTGCAGCCAATCGGAAGCCGCGCTTTGGTTTCTAAACGTTTTGGAAGTCGAATGGGCTTCCAGAACGGATTCCATTCGACTTCCACGGTACGACTGTATTTAACTTCTAACACTTTCCCATATATATATTATATATATTATAGTTCGTGGTAGTGCCTTTGCCATTCCCTGTGTTGCTGGGGGTATCCGGGCACAGATGAGTAAGACCTCATGCCATATTACTGTGAGAAAATTAAGGTCACCAAGTACTTTCAGAATCAGCAACGCCTCTCTCTTCATTTCAGCTTGGGGTGGTGTCATACTTCCACACCGACCTGCGTTTAAAATTTCAAGATGCAGAAAATGCATATGTTCCCTTTTTTCCTCATAGTCAAAAGCTGGCTTCCCCGACTTGGGGCAGTCCAGATGTTTTGGTCTGGTTTACTGGCTGGAGCTGATGATAGTTGCAGTTCCAAACTACAGGTTGGGGTCAAAAGCCATAGAAAACAAAGTGTTATTTCATAAAGCATATTTTTATATGTGCTGGAATCCGCCCAGAGTGACTGGGGAAAACCCAGCCAGATGGGTGGGGTATAAATATAAGAACAACAACAACATATTATATCATCATCATCTTCATCATCATCATGCAAGTTAAATGAAGTTTTTTTCTCCACTTCATATCACTTTCTCTGTTCCTTCCTCCTGGTACAGGTCTTTAGAAGTTTGGGGGAGCCCAGAAGCTCTTGCACGCGAAAGAAAAAGGCGTAAAGAAGCAGAAATAGAATACAGAGAGAGTAAGTGTGGAATGCTACAAAAAACAAACAAACGCTTAACAGTTCCGACTCCTACACAGTATATTTGATCAATGCACCTTCTGTAATGTCACCCCTGGGTTTGAAGTTAGTTGTGTGTTGTCTTCAACACGAATAACTTGGGGGCAGACAAAGTCTTGAACATTTCTATTTTCAGCTCAGGTTTCAGTTTGGCTGTGAACTACAGGTGAAACTCGAAAAATTAGAATATCGTGGAAAGGTTCATTTCTTTCAGTAATTCAACTTAAAAGGTGAAACTAATATATGAGTTAGACTCATGACACGCAAAGCGAGATATGTCAAGCCTTTATTTGTTATAATTGTGATGATTGTGGCGTACAGCTGATGAGAACCCCAAATTAACAATTTCAACTTTGGGGTTTTCATCAGCTGTAAGCCATAATCATCACAATTATAACAAACAAAGGCTTGACATATCTCGTTTTGCATGTCATGAGTCTATCTCATATATTAAACTCCGGTAGCTAATGAAAAAATTGCTTACATAAATGGACTTTCCCACGATATTCTAATTATTCAAGTTTCACCTGTATCTGTGGAATGTTTTGCCGTGCATATTCCCCTCTGTTGCTGGCATTCAAGGCTCCAGAAAGATGGTCCATTGTGTGAATGGTCAAAACCAGGAAGGAGCCAGCATGAGCCTCAGATTCATGAGCTACTTTGTTGCTGGGAGGCAGACTATTGGGATGGACTTGCCATTCCATACCAGCAACAAACTGGTTGGCTTAACAAGCTAGCTTCAAACCTGTATTTCGAAGCTGGCTCGGCTTGAAATTTACCAGGGTTTATTTGAAGCCATGGTGCCTATTTTGCACATAACAACAAGCCAAGATTTGTAGAACATAGTGCAAAACTCTGCAGAAATTATCCGGGCCATACAGGTTGCAGGGGAAGAAGTGGGCAGGGGAGTGTGGCTTGCCCTGACCCGGATTCCTTGGGCTAATATTTGCACGCTGCATAGTTTTGTGTATTGTGCCAGGAAAAAGGGGCTCTATATTCTGCTTCTGTCTCCGCTCACACTGCCCGCTTCATAATTATGTATCTTTTCAGATTTGTTTAGAAACCAGAGGTTGCTGAAGGAATACAAAGATTTCCTAGGAGAAACTAAGGTGGGTGAATAATGTTTTCCATCTTTGCCATTCCTTTATAAGACATAAGCTGCAATTTTGTGCATCTTGTGATTTTGCAGGAGTACAGAAAAAAAACACGCAATAGCCTGGTGAGCAGGAATAAGTTGGTTTAGGATGAGGGTAGGGAACCTCAAACAGATTGAAAGTGACCCTTAAAGGCCTCTGTCTGGCCATCTTGCCAGGCCACGCCCCTCACCATCTTGCCCCACCCCCTTCTCGAATGCTTTTGCCTCACTGCAATGTGCCCTTGAGCTGTGATTAGGCACCAGGTTTATTTTACAAAACACAAGTACCGGGGTGACAAGCACCTCCTTAGAAAAAGCATTCCTCCTTTCTCTCTCTTTGCAGGAAGGAATGTCACTTCTGAAATGCTGCGTTCCTTCATGAGCATGAGACGCTTAATCTCAGGGTTGTGGGTTCGAGCCCCACGTTGGGCAAGAGATTTCTGTATTGCAGGGGGTTGGACTAGATGACCCTTGGGTCCCTTGCAGGTCTATGATTCTGTGATTCATCTAAAAATAAAGTGAATCTGTAAATAACGCGTGGGTGGGATATAAAATAAATTCAGTTGGAGATACATTTAGACTTAATTGAATAGCCATAATTAATTGCAACTCACACATAAACTTGCTTAAAATTTATTTAACCTGGTTTATATCTTGTAGGACTAGTAATTATACAGTGGTAGAACTTAGCATTCTGCATATATGCTTTTCCATAATGCAATCAATGAATTTTAAATGGTGTACTTGTGTTTAATTTAGCCACGCTCCAGCACATCAACTATGTTTCTGAGTGGACCAGGAAAAGTTGTCATGTTTGCTATTTGCATGTAAGTTTTTATTTTATTTTTAGGCGTACACGTTTCTAGGTTTCGGCATGAAGATTAAGGTTAATGGGTTGTTGTTGTTTTGTTTCAGTTGTGGGTTGTGCAATCATATCCCGGAAAGCAGGATTTCACTTTTACAAGGAGAGCTGAGTTAGCATATTTGCTAGTAGTATGCCCAGCTTAGATGTACATTTTTAAATTTGTGGTCTCCGGTCAATTTTTACTTCATGACTGCAAAGTTACCTTGATCCATTCCAGCTG
The DNA here is from genome assembly GCF_009819535.1 of Lacerta agilis. NCBI lineage: Eukaryota > Metazoa > Chordata > Lepidosauria > Squamata > Lacertidae > Lacerta > Lacerta agilis. The sequence goes on along the minus strand of NC_046320.1, from coordinate 18,019,518 downwards.
TAACTTTCCGCTTGGACATCAGGGATGTGTGCTGTGGACGTGCACTTCATCCTTCCCTCTCCCACACACGTCGGACCTTTCCAGGGTTTAGCATTGGTGTCTGCCAACAAGTTCCTCCCTCCCTCTCTCTCTCCCCCCCCCCTCAGGCCCATAACTAGCTATTCTAAGCTTGATGGTGGGGAAATCTTGTAAATACCATTTGTGGTTAATGCTGATGCAGACATAGTGCTACACCATGATGAAAGCAAAAACGTGGAAGGGAGATGGAGCTTGCAACATACTCCCAGTCTCCTACCTCCAGTTCTGATGTAATGTTCCTATTATCAGCCCTGCTCCCCCCCAGAACTAACCCCGATAACTTGGTAATTTGGACTGTTTATTCAGTCCCTTCTTTATCATAAAGGCAGCGATTGTGGCATTTTAATCTTAGTATGGTGCTTAGAAAACGTAACTGTCAACACTTTATCAATAAGGATTCCCCCCCCTCTATCCCCAGAAATGGCTTAAATTTCTTCTTCAAACTTCTCGCTTGGGTTTACACGGGTTCTGCAAGCATGTTCTCCGAAGCCATCCATTCTTTAGCAGACACTTGCAATCAAGTGAGTATTCTCTATTTCATTGGCCATTTCTGTGTCGGACTTACATGTTGACCCTTTGGTTCATCAGCTGCACTTCCCACTATAAGCGCAGCAAAGTGTGGAGAGGAAATGTGTATTTATAAAGTGGCTGGGAGACTTGCCAGGAAGTGCATACAGGCAAACAGATTGCTGGAGCCTGTCCATTGCATTATTGTCTCTGTTTCGCAGTGCTTTGTATTTCCTGATACAAACGATGGTCTGTATGCAGCAGCTACACTTGCTTTGTCAAGTATTTAATATACTTTTGTGTCCGGGCCACTTCTCAAAATAGAAATATCTTCTAAGGTGTATGGCAAAACAGAGCGTTTACAATGAATAACAGTAAAACAGGGCAGTGCAATTATTTTATTCTAAAACCATTTCATTCTTTTCGCACAACAGTGTTCAACGTGTGGTTGCTGAAAGAAAATGATGAGATACTGGGGCATAGCTAAAACAAAATAAAAAATTCCTTCCAGGAGCACCTTAGAGACCAACTAAGTTTGTTCTTGGTATGAGCTTTCGTGTGCATGCACACTTCTTCAGATAAGTGTGCATGCACACGAAAGCTCATACCAAGAACAAACTTAGTTGGTCTCTAAGGTGCTACTGGAATGAATTTTTTTATTTTTTATTTTGTTTTGACTATGGCAGACCAACACGGTTACCTACTTGTAACTGGGGCATAGCTGTCAACCTTCCCCCTTTTTGTGGGAAATTCCCTTATTATAGCATTGGGAAACAGCAGGGAGGGTTGACAGCTATTTACTGGGGGCGGGGCCAAGAACACGACTCCTCAGAATAGGGCTAGAATGAATAGGAAAGGGGAACTGAAGACAGCAGGGAAAAGACAAATCACTGCTTTTCCTTTTCAACTATGTTAAGAACATCACTACAGCTTTAAATAATGAGAAACAACCCCCAACATCTAAAGCTTTAAGTCTGCAATGCCATTCTTTCAAACAATTAAGAATTCGAGTTTGCCCTCGCAACCTTTTTGTTTAATTCTCTATATGGGTTTGGCCCTTGAAGTAGTGGGATGTTTGGGTTGGCAGCAGCCTGGCAGGGGTGGAAGCCTTTTTTGGGGAGCTAGGAGCGGCTTCCTTCAGGATTTCAGGCACCCTTCTCTTCCGCAGCTAATCTGCTATTTACTGGAACTGAGACATTTGCACACCTGCCAGCGTGGCTTAAGATCTTTTTTGTTTGAAACGTTGCGCTCTCTATTAAAAAAAGACTAGCCTCCTTAGGCTGTAAAATTGTAAGGTCAGTTCATTTGGCACCAGCAGACCTATTCTAGTGATCCGCCCAGCTTTCAAACAGTGACTGGTGCCGGAATTATCTGCTAAACTGCAAGGGGCAAAATCCGCTTGGGGAAAGGGGGAAAGCCCCTTCACGTCCCAATTGCTGGTGTGATGGATTGCTGTTTTAAAGAGCAGGTGTAGCGGAGAGACATTTCTATGGCGTTGCACATGCATGCTGAGTTTTTTTGCTTTTGCTGAAACGGTTCTGCCTTGAGCGCAGGTAGAAATGAGGTTTGTTGAAGCATCTGGTGGGCTGAGTGGGGCCTCTGGCGAGCATGTGGCGCAGGCCACCCGTGCCTGCTCTTCTGAATGAGATGGATGTCTTCTTTACGTAGTTGACAAAGCAGCGTGCCACCAATGTTGTTCTTGATGCCTTGAAACCACAATGGTTCACAATGAAGATCTGAAATACTTTCTGTGACCACTTTCCTGGTGGGTTTTTGCCAGGTATAACCTGTTCTGTTTCAACTAAAATTTCCTGATTTCTTCCCCAAACATTAAAATTGTTTTGTCTGCAGTAAATCTGAGTTACTAGAGTGGCAATTCTCTCTCTCTCTCTTTTTAAAATATTTTATTTTTCATTTTTTTAAGACAATATTCTTATACATTCACATCCTTTTCAATTTCTACATTTCTGGGATTACTCAGATCCCTTTGGCTTCCCCACCCCCACCCTCCACCCCCGGTTTCCAATTTTTCATTATTAATAATAATCTCCTTTTTTACCTTAACTGCTAATGTTTTTAAGTATATACAGTGGTCTTTAAGATATTCTATAAACTTTTTCCACTCTTGACTGAATTTCTTGTCATCTTGGTGCCCGATCCTCGCCATCATCTTTGCCATTTTAGTGTATAGAGTGGCATTCTCTGTTTAATCTCTTTCAAAAGCGCTTGATGATTTTGAAATTGTCCAATTCTGCTTTTTTTTCATATCCAGGCTTTACTAGCATTGGGAATCAGTCAGTCGGTGAGGACGCCAGATCCCAGTCATCCGTATGTTATCTTTTTTTCCTTTTTATTTTTAAAAGTCCTCAACTTCTAAATTAGTTTAAAATGTCTTTCAAAGCCCAAATCGGACACCTTTTCAATGTTTCCAACTTACATTGCGGCTTATTGCTGCGTACATTCAGGTTCAAGGTCTGATGAAAACAGCTGGTAGCTTGGGCTTTTCACATGTAAGGTCAGTTATGTCCATGTGCTCTTCTCTTTGGCACCTGCCAATACTGGAAATCGATTTGCTGCAAATGACAAGTTCTAAAGTATTGTGTTTCAATGATGGACTACAGTCTTTGAGGTTTTCCATTTAGGTTGTGTTAGCTTTTTCTTTCTCATTACAGTTGAATAGTTTTTTGTTGTTGTTTGTTTTAAAAGCACCTCAAAATACATGAGAGCCAATATGATTTTTAGCTACCCAGCAGGCTCCCAAACATGGGGAGGCATCAGGTTTTCACTTTTTCTTGTAAGACAGGGACGGACAGCCATGTTGCTTTCAAGGCCGATATATGACAGCAGGTGATCAGGGGGTCCCATGCTGCAGGGCAGGCCAGACCCAGCAGTGGGCAAGTCCATCACTGGAGTCCATTGCATATTTATTTACATACACTCTTTCACATAGAAATGTACACACAGGCACACACCTTCCTCCCTTGCGCATGTACACACAAACTCGCCCTCCCCCTTTCTTGCACAGACACACTGTTTAGCCTCCTCCCCCCCCCGCAGCAACTGTGATGCAGCCAAGATTACCGAGAATAGCATCACAGAGATAGTGGTTTTGGGTGCGTTGGTGTCCAGAGAAGGAGACAGTTCAGAATTACAACGGGGGTTTGAGGGAGGTCACAGCTCAGAAGCAGATGAGGGGGAAAGCTGGGAAATAATGGGAGAGGAGGAGGAGGAGGAGGAAGAAGAAGCACCAGGGGAGCGACAGCTGACAGACTCAGTGTCTTTAGAAAGCATTCCAGACTTCCCTCTCCCAGAACACGGTGGGCCTTGAAAGTAGGAGAGCAAAGAGCTCAAAGGCAAAAGGCACTTCCGAGAACCCATAGCGTTCATGACTCATGAGGAAGTGGGAGTGACAGAGGAGGTGGGGTTTCATTCGGAGCAACACCATTACAGTGGTACCTCGTGTTACATACTTAATCCGTTCTGGAGGTCCGTTTGTAACAGGAAACTGCTCGTAACATGAGGTGCGCTTTCTCTAATGGCACCTCCCGTTGCTGCTGCGCTGCCGGAGTGCGACTTCCGCTCGCATCCCAGGGCAAAGGTTGCAACAGGGGGCATCTACAGTGGTACCTCGGGTTATGTACGCTTCTGGTTGCGTACTTTTTGGGTTAAGAACTCCGCTAACCTGGAAGCGCAACCTGACGTGCGCGCGATTTGTGCATGCGCAGAGCGTTTTTCGCAGTTTCTCCCGGGTTTTTCTGCGCATGCGCAGAACGAATTGTTCGTGTTACGTCCTTTTCGGGTTACATACTGTAACCCGGAACGAATTAAGTACGTAACCCGGGGTACCACTGTACTTCCACGTTAGTGGAGCACGTAACCCACAGCATTCGTAAGGGGGGGCGGTACGTAACATGAGGTACCACTGTACTCCCAAGAGGCTGCATTTCTAAGCCTCTCTCTGTGAATATTGAATAAAAAGCATCGGTAAGAACTTTCCTTGTCTTATCCATTCCTGGCAACCTACCATGGGGGGTTGGATCCTCTGACGCCTGACATGGATTCGCTTGAGGGGTGGCGGTGTCATAATTAAACCATCCGCTCCCCAGCACTCACAATGCAGACAAGATCGCTCATGATAGCTTAGGAACAGTGATCTTCTGTATGCCAGGGCCCTTGGAAGTGGAGACTTAAAACCCATGCACACACCCAAGGATCCCAGTGTAAGCAAAGTCGCTTAGAAGTGTGGGGACAACAGTCTTCTCCCTGCCACTGAGTTGATGGTTGATCAGCTGGGAAGCAGGGGAGGAAGCGAGGGGGGTTGACCTTGCTTGGTGAGCAGCCAGTCGGCTGCCTGTGTAGGTTGTCAAGGGTGGGGATCGCCATAGCTCAGTGACACAGCATGCCCTCATTCCACAGCATCTCCAGGTGGAAGGACATCTGTCTAACCCTAGAGCAGGGGTCAGCAGACTTTTTCAGCAGGGGGCCGGTCCACTGTCCCTCAGACCTTGTGGGGGGCCGAACTATATTTTTTTGGGGGAAATGAACAAATTCCTATGCCCTACAAATAACCCAAAGATGCATTTTAAATAAAAGGGCATATTCTACTCATGTAAAAAACACGCTGATTCCCGGGCCGTCCGCAGGCCAGATTTAGAAGGCGATTGGGCCGGATTCGGCCACTGGGCCTTAGTTTGCCTACCCATGCCCTAGAGAGCTGGCTGCTTGTCAGTATAGAGACAGCCCAGACTTAGGTGGACCAACGGTCTGACTCCATACAAAGAAATTTTGTACACCAATATTGCATGCTCTCTCTCTCTCCTCCCGCTCCCAAATCTCCATCCAGATATGGCTTCACAAACATGCGCTACATTGCGTCCCTGATCAGTGGTGTTGGCATTTTCATGATGGGCGCAGGGCTTTCATGGTATCACGGCATCATAGGTCTGATGAATCCTCAGCCCATAGAATCTCTTCTTTGGGTAAGTTGTCGTCGTCTTTTGAAAATTGCAGTGCGTTAGTGAAGTTTAGCAGAACAGCAGCGTTGGACTCAGACAGTGGGTAGTTTTTGTGGGGCTCGCCTTGCTGCGTTTAATAGCTTCTTTAACCTTTTTTGGGGGGCAGGGGGTGGGCAGCTGGCAGCATTTGGCCTGCAGAAAAAGTAATCCAGCTTGTTCTTGAAGTGAGTATCGCAAGAAGCAAGACATGTTTTCAGGCTGTAAAGACAGAGACTGTGTCTTAATGCTAGATCTCCCTTTTTTATGCAATAAAATTTTGATTTTGGATGCAATATGTCAATAGTGTTGTATATTATGGTATGCCTGAGTTATGTGTGCTTCAGAACTAGGAAGTCATTACTGCTATAGAGTATCACCATTGTAATCGCCTGACCAGTTTGGCAAAACACAGTCCTGGCCCTTTGCCTACTAGTCAGGTGACTAGAGTGCTTCTTGAGATTACCACAATTTTAATATTTTGGCTCTGATGCTTCAATCTTGTCCCGCGATATAGGAAGGCATTCTACTATATAACTACATTCTCCCCTGTTACTTCTAGGCTTACTGTATTTTAGCAGGATCATTGGTGTCTGAAGGAGGTATGTATTCCAGTGGGAAAATGCATTATTACTTTGCCATTACTTTGCCAATGCATTAATAGGTGTTTTTTTAAGGTTTGAACTTGCTCCTAAGTGAGCATACAAAATTAAGCATGTAACATTTCAGGCTATTATAGTTTGACTTGCGATTTGGCATCTAAGTGTGCTGATCAAATCACTTAAGTTAAAGAACTTGATGCAAACAAACAGACAACTGGTGCTGTGAGAAGGGATTTTTTTTGTTCACGGGCTTCTCGGATTGCACAGCAAACATCTTTTGAAAGAGGCTAGATGCAAAAAAGCAAGTCTCTGATATTGGTATGAAAATCTAATTCAGCGGAATAAAGAAGGGTGGTCTCCCCCAAATTCTTAGGTTCATCTCAAGTAGGTCTTCAAGTCCCAGCCTAGAATTGGATATACAGTAGAACCTTAGTTGCAGGCAGTTAAGCCAATCTGAATTGGTTATCTTAACTCACTTAGTCTAGAGCAGTGGTTCCCCAGATCCCCTCTCCCCATTTGAAAATTAGCTGATAGTGGACCACTTAATTCTTATTATTTGCCTGTTGTAGTGGTTGCAGTGCACTGTATGCTGTACCCGATACCATTTTCTTTTCATCAGGAGTTGAAATGTTTCCCTTGTGTTCTTTCTCTTACTGAAACAATTCTTTCACTGCTTTTATTTCAGCTACTCTTCTTGTAGCTATAAATGAAATTCGAAGGAGTGCTCGGGCCAGAGATGTATCCTTCTACCAATATGGTATGTAACACGAGATGAATTTACTCATTTTGTAAAACAGAGCGAGAAGCTGTGCTGGTTTCGTTTTTACTTATTTTGAATTTGTACAGCTTAATGTCTCCTCTATTGTTCATTAGTGCTTCCTGAAATTTGTTGCTATTGAACTCTGAGATGTCCGTAGAATCATATTTTAAAACATTGTCAACATTTAACTCTACTTTGCAGCAAACACTTTATTAAAAGCTTTGGCAAGTTTTCATTTGTTTAACTCTTGCGTGGCTATGTCAGTACCTCACTCTTGCACCCATGTTCAATCTTCAGTCATGCAGGCTCGTGATCCCAGCACAAATGTTGTGTTGTTAGAAGATACCGCAGCAGTTCTGGGTGTGACGTTAGCTGCTACTTGTATGGGTCTGACTTCTCTAACAGGTAAGCCTTTCTATGAGTTTGGGTCCTGACAGAATTTTCTTCAAACCTGCACGCAGGGCAAGTTAGAAGAAGCTAATTGGCAAAAACAAGAACAACAGTAATAGCCAAGTGCTTAAAACAAACTGAGGATAAGTAGACAAAACTTTCCTAGACTGGACTGCTGCAGGTTAGAGATCACTTGTTTGAATCCTGCTTCTATAAAACCCTTGCACATAGAAAAATTGCATGTTGGAGTCAAGGCTAGTCTCGAACTCCACTGATCTTGTGCAATTTTCTAACAGCATGCTAATTTTGATCTTCCATTCTCGTGCATTTTTCCTTTTTTGACATGACTTTTAGACTGTAAGTCTGTGGGCAGGGGCTATCTTGGCTGTGTGTGTGTTTTTAAACATGATTATTTATCATGATTAATACAACTTTTTCTCCTGAAGAGCAGGTTACAACCATTTTAATTAAATGCAGACCTTAATTGGCCGTTTCTGCTCCTAACTTCCTTAACTCCCTCCTCCCCCTCTGGTTAGTGATGACTTTTATATGTGTGAATTGCGTAATGCTGTAACTTACATTCGTCGCTCTTGTCCCATCCATTACGTGGCGTCGAGAGCAAGCCGGCAGTAAATCACACTGTGCAAGTTGGAGTTAACTTTTTTTTTTTAAAGCAAGAATGCAGTCTGCACAGACTTGGTGGAGTGTCAGGTCTAATGAGCACAGAAGCTCATCCCCAGTAGGTCTTGCCCCATGGATCAGTTGTTGAGAGTGAAAGTCCCCGCCTCCACACAGCCGTCCAAGTTCCCTCCTCTCCAGGGTTTTCCCCCAAGCAATCAGAGACTGTGCCTCTATGAAGCCAACCTCTCCTCCGCCCGTTTCATGCCTCTTCTGGTCCTGGGAGATAAGCGGGGAGGGGAGCTTGTTGCAGGCACCTGTGACTCTTCACTAGCCCCACTCATCTCCGCCTCTTGGCCTCCTCTCCTGCTTCAGCTTCTGCCTCTGGTTCTGGGCTCCTCTCCGCCACAGACTCTCCCAGGTCACTAAGCCCTGTTGCCTCTTCAGCTTCCAACACCTCTTCCCTCCCCAGTCTTCTCCCTCTGCCCCCACTCATCGTTCTCCCGCCACCAATCCCCGGGCTCTGGGCCTTCTTCCCTTGGTGTTTCCCCAGCTGGTTCTTCCCATCATTCCTCTGCACCCAACCAATCCATGACATCAGGTTACGTAACGAAAAGTGTGAGTGCAGCATAGCGTGGCTAGCTTCATCCCTATGTGACCATCTCCACCGAGAGAAATGGCAAAAGGCACACAACAGCAATCCCTTTTGAGAAATGAATTTGTGTCTGTGTGTATCCTTTCAGGTAACCCATACTACGACAGTCTGGGGTCCCTTGGTGTGGGGACACTGCTGGGAGCTGTATCAGCCTTCCTTATTTACACCAACACTGAAGCTCTGCTGGGAAGATCCATCCAACCTGACCAGCTACAGAAACTTACAGAGTTACTGGAAAGCGATCCTGCTGTAAGGTAAGAGAGTTGGGTGGGGAAGAACCTATTTGATGGCAAAAACCATGATCAACTAACTAGCCAAACAATAAAGACAGAGCATGTAATGGGTGGAATAATGAGTTCTTGTTTCAAGTTAACTTTGGATTTATTTATTTTTATGGGAAGAAAGTCAGTTTTGGGTCATGTGGCCGTTTGCTTGGGCAGTTCGAAACACCTAATTGTTTTTGCTTTGTCCTACCACATCCTACAAAATATTTATCTCAGAGCCATTCATGATGTTAAAGCCACAGATATGGGAATGAGTAAAGTGAGATTCAAAGCAGAAGTCGACTTTGATGGACGGGTTGTTACTCGGTCTTACCTGGAGAAACAAGACATTGAACAGCTGCTACAAGTATGCATAAATACGCGTGGTTGTTTCAGTAGTTTTTCTTAAGTGCACTTTTTTTTTAAAAAAACCCAGATCAGTGGTATATGTACTTTGTATTTATACACAATTCCTCTAAAGTTTATAGGCTGTATACAAATCTGCCCTGTGGCGTAGAACACTTTTGATAAGTACAGTGGAACCTCAGTTTTTGAACGTAATCTGTTCCAGAAGACCGTTCGACTTCCGAAACGTTCAAAAACTGAAAGCGGAAGCTTCAGTACAAATAGGGAAACTCAAAACGGCAATTGTTCGAAAACTGAAGCAGTTACTTCTGGGTTTTCGGCGTTCAAAAGCCGAAACGTTTGTCAACGGAGACATTTGACAACCGAGGTTCCACTGTAAATACAACAGGGAATTATTTACAATGTAGCTTTACTTCACAGCAACATAAATGAGGTATTGTTTAATCCTACATTAATGAGAAGGGTTTTTTTTTTGGCTGAGCTGATGTGATGCCTTAGAATGTTCACAGACATTCAGCTCTAGGAAAGTTAAAACAAATGGAATGTAAAAGGCTAACTTTTGCCTGGATCATGTCCTTTGTCTTTATTTCTGCTCTGATAATTCAGTTTTTAGTATGGTATTGTTTTCATTACCATAAAACCTATGTGTGTGTGTGTATTTTTTTTTAAAGGAAGCCTTGTTAACTTCTAAGGAGTGTGTTCTTAAAAATGAAGGGTATTGTAAACTGTGAATAATAATGGGGTCTACTTGTGACATCTAGTTAAACAGAAAGCTGTGCTAAGCTAATTCATATTCTGCACTAAGGATTCTGCAACCTGAGTGAGTAGTGCAGTTTAAGCAAGTTTGTGTTCATCTCTTTGGTGGTTGTAAGCATGTTTCTGCATTTATGGAGAAGGACAGCAAGCTGCCCATGTTTTATCATCTCCCTGCCAAAAGTTCAAATAAAATTCTGGCTTTGGAGATTTCACCAGGCATTGCCTGTAGACTTTGAAGCTTAACCTTGCACCTGTAAGCATTATAAACTTGCATAAAAAAAAGAAAGAAAAGCCTGAGATTCTCAAGGGTCCTTAGCTCTGTGGGTTTTCTGCACCTGCTCACAAACTTGGAATACACATAGCATGAATATAGCCAGTTAATAGCTATCGCTGCCTGCTGACAGTCCAGTTCTGTGCCAACACTGAGTTTAAGCAGTTAGTGAAAATAGGTTCATGCTCCCGTTTTTTGAGGCATGGCATTACCCGTTACGTGGGAAAGTCTTTGCGTTTACAAGATAGGAAAGTGTATTTGTTATTTCCCCCTTGCCACTTTTTAAAGCTTGCTTGCTTAACTTCACGGCAGGAAATCCAGCAGGTGACGACGCCTGAAGAATTAGAGAATTTCATGCTGAAACATGGCGAAAATATAATTGACACTCTAGGGGCAGAAGTCGACCGGCTAGAGAAGGAGCTGAAGGTAAGAGTTTGGCTGGCGAAAAGGGAGAATGAGTACTTCTTTGCCAAACCCGACCTCCGCGGGAAATGCTCTCCTTCTGTAATTGAGGCTCCCTTAGGCTAATATGCCCATTTCAGGTTCACGGGTGGTTTAAACATTGTAAACAAAGACCCAGAGCAGGGAAGGGAAACCTGTTTCGGTCCAGGGGCCAACATTCCCTTATGGACAACGTTCTGGGGGGCCACACATCTGTGGTGGGCCAGATGCAAAAGCAAGCTAGTTGCCCTACCTCCAAAAGCCAGGCAAAGAGAGATGCATGATCAGATTTCAAGGACACTTTCCAGCCAGGCACAAGCAGTCAAGGAAGGTGCAGAGAGTGAGGGGTGCGGCTACAGGGATGGTGTGTGGCCTGGGAAGAGCCCCAAGGTCCAGAAGGAGAGAGGCCCAGAGGCTGGAGGTTCCCCATGGCTGGCCTCAAGGCTCTTGTACTGTCTTCTCTGGCCACCTCGTTTTGGGAACAGCCTCCTGAAGAAGCCCCACTGCGATGGAAGGGAGCCCTTCAGAAGAAGTAGCTGAGGATGCCCACATCAAGAATTTGCTGTTCACAGTCATGGATGCTTTAGTTTAGATTCCTGCATTGCAGGGGGTTGGACCAGATGACCCTTGGTGTCCCTTCCAACTCTTCTATGATTCTACTTGCCCAGAAACGTAATCAGCAAGTCCACGAGGACAAAAGTGGAGCAGTGACTGGAGTGTTGAGTTTGGAAGCGGGAGACCTGGTCCCTGCTCAGTTGTGGAACGTGATGTGTGGCCTCTGGTCAGTTGTTATCTTGCAGGCAGTTTTTCATGGTAATGTGAGTGTCCGAGAAGACCGTGGAAACCACCCTGAGCTGGAATAATTAAATGTTAAATCCAAATGATTTCTTCTGCATATATTCAGTACTGATCACACGCTTCTTCTAGGGAGTTTAGGGCCGTGTACATGGGATTCTCCCTTTTTATCCTCTCCTCAGCCTGGGGAGGTGAATCACTGCAGGCTGCCAAGAGAGCCTCTGAGCAGAGCTCTGAACTCGGGTCCTTTCCTCAGCTCAAATCCAAGATTTGCTCCATTGTGCAGTGTTGACATTCTTCCCGCGTGCTTGTTTAAAAGCATAATTGTTTTCATTTCAGAAATTGAATCCTGAGGTGCGCCACGTGGATCTGGAAATATTGTAGTCTTCACGGAAGCAGCTGTTAAAGTCTTCCGGATCGGCCGAACTGAGGAACGGAGCAGCATCTGACACTGCCGGGATCTCAAAAGATGTCATCACATTTCAGCTTTCCGGTTTTCTCAGTGCCAGTTTTCCTCCCAGAGTGACGGCTTCCTTTGAACTGGTTTTCCAGGACAGCTGGTTGCCGCCGGAAAGCGTAGCGGAGAGGAATATTTTGGGACTAGAAACTTTTAATTTAAATAAGTTATTGAAATGTCAGTTTCTGAAAATGCACACTATATATTTGCTGCCCTAGACCAAGGTTTTGTATCTTGTTTGCACATTAGCTCCGATGCAGCTGCTATTTTTAAGCGTATAGTAGAGTTCCATGCCCAATTTAAAGCCTTCGTTCCTCCTTGAGTCAAATGGCTGTGTTCCAATTCTGTCCCCGCCTTTGGCTTTTCATGTTATGAACGTAATGAGAATTCTGTCCCTTCCCCCAGTATCATGAGCTGGTAACCTTCCTCCTTGTAGTAGCGTTTTGATGGTTCTTGACAATTTGATTAGACCCACTTGTTGTTCTAGAGCAAGAGTGCAGAGAGTATATGAGTAAGTAGAAACTTGTCATATGGCTCCTTCCTTACATTAGCGTTGTAGTCCAATAGTGGCTCCCAGCAAAGCCTGCAAATATTCCACCCATGGAGTCGGGGGAAATGGCATTGTTTTGTAGCCACTGCTGTGTTGCGTCTCCCTAATAGTTCAGCCTAATCCCCTGGATGAAATTTGCAGGTTTCACTTGGAATGGTGTGGGGGGCAATTGTGGTGTGGCAGCACCTTCTATTCAGAATCTTAGGGTGGTATTATTTTATCATCCATTGGGTGGAGAACATTTAGCATGCTCTAAAATGCATTGAGGCTATTTGTAATACCAGGAAAAAGAGGTTCCAGAATCCAAACGACTGTGCAACCAATTCCATACACCTAAGATGACTTTAGACATGTGTTTCAGAGGGTAGTGTTTTTTTTTTTTAAAAAAAGCTTCACCATAATTTAATGCCTCTGCTTTGTGAAGAAGAAGACACAGTCTAAAATCCCTCTAAAACAGCATGAAGCAGAATTGGAAGCAACCATTTGGATTCCAGCTAGAATATTTATAACTTGCACTGCTTATGTAGCTCTGAATGGCGGCAGGCTATGGTTTATAACATGAAACTTCTCGTCTGTGGGGAATAAAACAGTGACAGTTCACTTAAACGTAGAAAGTTCAGTACTGGGGCTTTGAATATTGTTTGCAATGGGAGCCAGGAAGAAGCTCTTGAGGCTGGGTGACAATCCTGGCACTGTTTACCTTGGACGAATTTTGTAAAAGTCAGAGGAAATGTACTCTGAAGGTAAGTGGTAAGAGGACTGTAACCTTTATCATTAGCAGAGGCTAAAACTGAACATGAATCATGCATTTTTTGGGCTGGTTCACACAGGCACATGCACCGCTCAGCACTTGATGTGTAAACTGAATTTGTTGCTAGGCAGTGTCACACAGCGTTATCTGTCTTTGGTCCTGGATCTGTGATGACGTTTACAGAAATGTGTCATCACCATTTGATGTCTGCAAACGTGATGTGCACACATGTGCCAGCCCAGGTCTCAGTAAGCGAAACTTCAGTGATAAAGTTGCGCTGTAAGGGAGGTACTTTATGCACTTTTAAAAAAATAGGAGTTGCTTATTGGAATGACTTTGGCCCGAAGGCTAAATCCCCAGATTCAGTGGCCTTGATACATACAATGATACATAAACCTGCTGTGCAAAGCAAGATATATGGATAATAATAATTTTAAAAAAATATTGTGCTGGAGACCAAAATGGATCAGCATTGGCTTACTTTCTCAATTTAAAATGTCGCTTTTTAAAGTAAACGTAACTTATGCCAATAAAGGCCAATACCAAAAGTAAATAAAACTTTGAACTAGCATGCCTCTTGACAACATGAAAATTAACAACAGCATGCATTTTTATGGTACTGTTTTGGATTTTAGGTTTCAGAAATGTACATATTGTAATTAGTATGTAATGATAACTTTATTACATAAATTTAGAAGTAAAGGCGCTCTTTGGTTTTTTAAAATCTTGATTTCTCAAGGGCAATTTCTTAGTAAATGCTTAATTGCAGCTGAGTGTCCTCCTCACCCCCAAACTATATTTTGGGCGACCTGTATTTAAATCATTTGCACTTCAAACAGGCATCTTCCAGCATGCAGGGAGCATCTCTGCACACACCTCTGGTAGAAGCAAGAGGTATGCACATTAAAACAAACGGAGATGTAACATTCAGTTACGTATGAACATCTGTTGAATGGTTCTGTCTGCTGAGAGCGTCTTAAGGGCACTTGCAGAACTCTGGATCAAGAGAAGTATAGGGACATTAATTTAAATGGGAACTTCCATTTCCTCGCAAAGTGTGCTTCAGGTAGGTTTGCAAATGGGTCACTCACTTGGTTACACGTGGCAGGTAGGAATCTCCTCTAGGCAAATGGGCAGGGAAACTTAAAAGTTTGTTTTGGGTTCCAAGCTACCTACATAAGTAAATGGAGGCAGACCAGGATGAATTGTCTGGGCTACTACCCTTTGCAGACTTATTTGCAAGGCTGGATTTAGACTTCATACTAGATTAATAATACAGTTACAACTGTGTTTGTTAAAAATGTAACTTAGTGCTCTGTTTAAAGTATAAGGTATAAACTTTATCTGTTTAAAGGTATCTGTATAAACTTTAATAGGCAGCAAATTCTCATTTGTAGTGCACTGTAATCAATCAGCGGTGGCCTTTGATCTCCTGCTGGTGAGTGGACTTCTCCTGTGCTTGTGAACCTGGTGCCCCCTAGATGTTTTGAACTGCATTGTCCCCAGCCAACGCAGGCATGTTTTGATCCGTAAAGGTTGGTTCTTCAGTGGTTCTCCAAGTGTGGGGCAGGTCGTTCTTAGTCATATGCCTGAGCAAGGGTGTAAAAGTGCCTGGTAGGGGATAGGGTTGGGAAGGAGCTAGAGCAGAGTTTCCCAAATTTGGGTCTGCAACTGTTTTTGGACTACGGTTCCCATTATCCATGACCACTGGTCCTGCTAGATAGGGTTGATGGGAGTTGTAGTCCAAAACCAGCAGGAGACCCAAGTTTGGGAAACCCCTGAGCTAGAGTGTCCTTCTTGCATAGGCCAAGACTAGAGTGGGCTGAATGGCTCTTGAAATGAGGGCCACCCTTGACCCTCATTGGGATTATGGGATAAATGCTCCTCTCTTGTCTCAACATCTCAACCTGCCTTGGGAAGAAGAGAGTCTGCTTTGTTCAGATAAAGTGCCCCTGCTCATTCTGTCCCTGTTTTAATGCTGCTGTTAGGTAAAGATTCCACTCCACAAATCCTCCCTTGCAGTGAAAAGTTGCACACAACTGCATTTAGGTATCTGCACGTGCCTCACCATGGAAGAGATTGTTGATGTAGTATTGACATCTGAATGAAACAATAAGGGGGGGGGAACCCTCTGACATTTGTGAACAGTAATCTTCTGGTGGTCGTATGCCTCGTGTCCAAACCACTGTGAAATAGAAGTTTGCACATATATATATTTTTGGCAAATGCTGAGCAGTCATGATACTGGCAATCCACTTTTCATGGAATTAATTGTGTACCAGCATAATAATGGAACCTCTGGGTTGTCGTTCTTTATGTTACACAATTAGCACTGGCCCAAGACTAGATCTACAGAATATTTTTTTATAGACTGTATGCAGAACTGGGGTTGTATTTGGTAGTCCTGTGTTTGTCTTCTGCTTTGTGGTCTTAGCTCTTTGAGCTGTTAAGATGTGATTGTTTGTGCCTACCTTTTTATTGAGGCCATGGATGGTTCTGATGTAGAGCAAGTAAGGCTAATCTGTGGTCCTCTAGATGTCGTGGAACGCCAACACACATCATCCCCTGCTGGCACGACCAATAGTAAGGGATGAAGGGGGGTGTAATCCAGCAACATCTGGAAAACCACACATTCTGCATCTCTGTTATAGAAGCCTGAAGAGCCTTGGGTTAGGCAGCTGAATGTCGAGTGGGGCGTGGCGGAACCTGAGAATTGGAATCCTGAAGGCCATGAGCAACCGCAGCTAAACGGCATAAATACTGGCTCAATGCCATGAGTTTTTGAATGACACCTTGTGAGCAGTTATGGAGATTTTGGATGGATACCACCTTAAATTTTTGATACTGCATGTCACAACGTAATTTGTCTTTCCTGGGTATAATATTTTAACAAGGTATTTCCGAACCGTCTGTGAAAACCGTTAACGCCGGTTTTTGTGCGGTATTGTAGTTAGCATAGTAACTAGATTGACAAGTTTTTGTGCTTTTGGTTTGAAAACAACAACAGAGAGTCCTGTGGCACTTCAAAACACATTATAATAATGGCATACCCTTTCATGGACTCTAGTCCACTTCATCACACATTTTTGGTTTGCTTTCATGAATGCATTCAATGTGGTTTCTATGCAAAAGTATTTTAAGAAAACACACCTTGATTTTTCTTTTTCTACATCCGTGTACCAATCATGGCAGCCAGACCAAATTTCAGGATATGTATTTATGTTTTTAGCCAAACAAGCTTCATCTGGTGTACTAAAGACATGGAATAAAATGGTGAATCTGCAGATATATTTTTAATGTTGTAAAATCAATTGCAAGTCTGATGTGCTTGACACCTGCGTTTACAGATGTCCCGTTCACTTTCCAAGGGGTTGCATTGAATGTAATTGTGCTGTACTTGTGACAGCGAGTTTGGACAGAGTTGCACAGTCTTTCTGAGCTGAATTTGGGGAAACCTAGATTTGCACCTATACAGATAAAAATTAGCACGTACACATTTTATGCAGACCTGGGAATAACTAAGGGGTTAACTTTCTGGATCAAATAATTCCCCTTGGATCACTCTCTTGACCTGTCCCTCCTTGGTATCTTTCAAATGGCATTATGTTAAGCTTGCTTTTGCTTCCAGCAGATTCTTTCCTGCACCATTTTCTTACTACGTCTGGATTGACACTGTGCTATGAACAACCCGGGGTTCCCCAGTTTGACTTGTGTCACCTTGGAGGAATCCCACTTGGCCTTTGCCAAGTCCCAGATATCTCAGAAGCACCCCACTTCACCATGGGTTTAGTCAGAGTCCAATGCACATGCGTAACTCATGCTTGAGTAACGAAACAGCATTTCTGACACCCAGTGGGAAATTGATTTGCTCATGTTGTGACAGCCTCTGTTTGGGCTTCAGTGAATAGCCTGAGCCTACCTGAGCTCAGATACCTCCCTCTTTCTTCAAAAACTTGCTTACTGAAGAAATCCCCTTAAATTATATATTGAACTTAATAGCAAAATTAGTATGTGGTACTTAGGCCATATGCAGACACCCCCATAAGGAGGTAGTGGGGTCTGTACCATAAAAAAAAAACACTTTTAGACTGTATTATTGTGTTTACTCCCAGTAGTCTTGCCTCGGTAATTGATAGGATGAGAATCAACAAACTGAAGCTCAGTCCAGATCAGACTGAAGCACTGTTAGTGGGTGGTTCCCTAGACTGGATGGGTGGGAGATTGCCTGCTTTTGATGGGATTACACTTCCTCTGAAGGAGCAGGTTTATAGCTTGTGGGTCCTCCTGGATCCTTTGCTGTCCCTCGAGGCTCAGTTGCCCTCAGTGGCCCGGAGTGCCTCCCATCAGATTCGGCTGGTGGCCCAGCTACACCCCTATCTGGACAGGGATAGCTCAACTTCTGTTGTCTATGTTCCGGTAACTTCTAGATTAGATTTTTGCACTGCCAAATCTTGCAGGGGGCCATTTGCAGGTGTTTGGCACCGCTTTCGAGTGAACTGGACAATGTTGGACTGTCTCTGATAAAGATGGTTCGAAAACCTCAGCTAGTGCAGAATTCAAAACTAGGTTGCTCATTGGGGGCAAGATGGTTTGAGCATATTGCACCGATCCTGCCCCAACTGCACTGGCTGCGAATTAGTTTCTGGGGCCCAATTCAGAGTGCTGGTTTTGGCCTATAAAGCCTGAAACGGTTCAGGACTGCACTACCTCAAGGACTGCCTCTCCCCACGTGAACCGACTCGAACCCAGTGATCATCATCTGAGGCTTCCCTTTGTGTGGTTCCTCCCAAGTGAGGTTGGAAGGTGGCACCACGAGAACGGGCCATTTCCGCGGTGGCTCCCCATTTGTGGAATGCTTGATAAACATTCTGCACACCAAACACAAGGCAGAGGCTGTTTTTATTTTTATTATTATTGTGCACTCTTATGCAACAGAACAAATGGAGGCATGTAGTAATAAAAACCCAATATTTAAATAAGAGTTAACACCTGAAATAGTAAACTCTAGTAACAAATGTCTCTTTATAATCAAAAAATATTCACTGTTTTTAAAAAGTTGTCTAAACTTTTATGCACTTACTTCCTTAAAAGAAAGGTGTTAGCCTGATGTCACATAGAAAACAATTCACACATCCTATAGAAATCCTCACCAAAACATACTAGCCTATATTACACTATTCACTTTGTACAGCATCATGAATTTGTCTATCCCTAGGTCTCATTTACTTGACACAGGACAAATTGTTAATAGAATCAACGACACGAGAACGAGAGGAGTATTAGGAGTAATGAGTTCTTGGTCACAGTATGGCCACAAATATTTTGTCATAGAAAATAGAGCAAAGGCATGTCGGCACTGGGGTCCGTGCAGAAGTGATACACAAGCTTCAAAAGCTGCTACGGAAATGGGAGGAAGATTCAGAAAGAATAAGGCAAATGACAAATTTCCCCAGAGGCCATTGGAATTGCTATGGCATTTGAACCCAGGAATTGCTGTCGCTTGTATGTACAGTAGAGGCTGCCATGAAAGGGTTGGGCAATCAGTCAAATGTACTGGGGTGGGGAGGAAGGTGGTAGCTGTGGGTTGGGTGGAAGTAATTTGAGGGTTTTTTGTATTATTATCTTTTAAAAGCCTGTTCATAATAGAAGAGGTCCTAGAGCAGAGGGAGCCATCTTGCTGCCCCCATCTGTTGAGGACTACAACTCACCTCATCCATAGCTGATGGGAGTTGTAGTCCACGATATGCTGGCTATCCCTATTCTAGTGAGGAAGCCCAAACCAGATGCGGTGCCGTAAAACAGAAGGCTAAACGTGGTTTAACTAAGGTAATATTGCTGCAGAACGGGGGGGGGGGGAGCAGCTGAACACCGTAAGCTGTTCTGACTTTGCCAACTATCAGGTAAGTGGTAAAACTGATCTTGGACGGTATCGTTTCAGGTTGCAGGTGGGGGACTTTCATGCTTTCCTCCATATTGCAAATGCACGTATGACTGAGGAGAGGATTTGGGCAAGGGGCAGTCGCTAGGGCATCCTCTGCAAAGGCCTTAGAAAGATACCTGCTCCCAACCAATCCCCCGTCTCGCCGTGCTTAATGCTCACGGGGCTGCCACTAGGGTAGGTCGCCAACCTTTTGCCCTTCTTTCCAGCCTATCGGCAGGTAGTGCCCTGGGCACTTGCAACCCATGCTACGCCACTGGTGACAGCAAATGATTGGCTCCATAGTTATCCTATTACTATTTCCAGGCTCTGAGGCATCGGGATTGCATTCTCAGTGCAAGGCCTCAACAGTGAATGAGAATGTATTCTGTGGTTAGAATAAGGTGGCAAGAGTGGTTTTGTACAAGATGAGCTCCAAAAGGGTATTTCCCCATGTCTGAGTGTGTGCATGTTTACACTAATGTTAAAAGAGCACAGCTAAGACAGCTAAAGAAGTGTCAATGTTCAGACAAACTGTTTAAAGGGTGGAGCACCTTAAATGAGAGAGAAGTAGATTTCATGCCCAATTTCGACAGTAAAGCTTTTGAAACTGCTCTACTGAGGTCTGTCACTTGCGCTGAATTTTCAAACTTTCACAACAGTGAATCCTTCAGCTGGATTAAACACTGCCCTGCTTATACTGACAATGTAAATATTGTAGGCATTCTACCTTTAAAAGATTTTGAATGGAGAGCAAAACAATGGCTAGCATTGCTGCAATGAGGCGTTGGGAAGCAGGCAATAGGTTTTATGGCTACAATTTTCTGCAATACTGGATGGCCACTGTCCAAACTAAAGGTGCCTTCCTGCGCCGCCTCAATGGTGTGGAGGCTGGAATAACATGGGCTTATTCGGTGACAACCTGCCAACGCCACACCATGACCCCAGTTCCCAAGAAGGGATGGGAAGGAGCTGCACCTTTGACTCCATTTACGTGGACTGGTTCTGCTGACATTACTGGAGCTTTGTGGGAGGAGAACACACTGCTAAAGTAAGACTTAAATGACCCTTTAGATCTTACTGCGTTGCCAGCATGATGTAGCAGCTGCTCTAGCCTTGCCCACAGAAGTAATGTCTGTTGAAAGTATTCGTGTGGATCATACAGCTCACTTGCCCTCGGAGTGACAACCCTGCTGTGAGATGTAACCGTCTCTCTGACTTGACCCAAATGGTTCCTCTTTATAGATGTTACCATGAGGCTAGGGATAGATGGATGGATGATCAACCTATGTCAGTTTTGTGTCAGTTACACTAACACTGGGCCAAGGTCTGCTCCCTCCCATTTTGTATGGATTTTACAAAGACTGCACACACAAAAAATACCTGCATGTAAATTGCATGCACTCTTTCCATCAAATGTGCATTTTTTTCCCATTGCACCACAACCCTTTAAATGTATTTCCTCCTAAAATGTGCATTTTGTACCCTCTCTTTTCGTCGTTGTTGAAGATGCATATTTTTGTACTTTTGGGACAAAAGCTGCAACACAAAATTCAGATTAAGTGCATAATCCAACGGATAAGTTCCATTCCCAGCTGTCAGCAAGTTTGGGGATCTCAAATCTGGCAGCAAAAAGCAGCTCAAACAAATTCCTCTCCCACCCCCAGCTAGGCTGCAGGGAAGCAGCTTCTGTGTGGCACTTCATAATGCAAGAGTGGGGCCCGAGTAGAAATCTGCAGATTACCCTTCCCATCAAGACAGCCAGGCTTACCCGTTGCCTTAGCAAACCCCAAATGGTATTGCTTCGGTGAGGTCTGTTATGTGAATCTGGTGTGCATAATTCGAACGAAACACTTTTACTTGGATTCATACACAAATATTGGATTTCACACTGCTTATTACAAAAATACACTATCATGAGATTATACTGTAGACAAACGTGGACTCATGCATTCCATCTGACTTTTTCCCCCCACCAAAAAGATCAGCAAGTGTCACCACAGGAAACATACACCAAGGCCTGCGCTATCTTAGCAATGTGGCAGCGGCTGTGTTAAGTACAACACTATACAAATAGGACAGAAATGCCGTAATTTTTGAAGGATGGCAGTGTTTCTCTTCCCATCAGGCCACCTGGTGTCCTGCTGATTTACAACCAATTTGTCTCGGAAACCGACGGCACCGAAATGTTGATTGTATGTTAATGGGCAGAGATGGCATCATAGCCAAATAAAATATATAAACGAAGGATGTGAGCCAACTAAAGCTAAGCTCATTTTTTTAAAGTCCTACAGGTTCCAGTGGAAGAGAGCCAAGTGTGTACTTAACACCCATGAGGTTTAAAAGCGCTTAGCTTTTGCATGCCAAGACCCCGTAACTCTGCAGCAATCCGGCAAAGGCAAGCGGAAGGAATGACCTCCAAGTCAGGCCTCAATTTATTCCCTGCCATTGGGAGCAGGCCCGGCTGGCGCTGATTGGCCAGCCAAACCCGGGGCCAGGAGGAATCCTGCCCAAGCCTACCAGGAGCCAAACCAATGGCTTCGATTTTCAAGGAGATTCTGATTCAACACCAAGAATAACTTTCTGACAGTGGAACGGACTCCCTCAGGAGGTTGTGGACTCTTCTTCCTTGGAGGTTTTTAAGCAGAGGTTGGATGGCCATCAGCCATGGATGCTTTAGTCGAGATTCCTGCATTGCAGGAGATTGGACTAGAGATCCAATGCCGAGGGCCTTCTGGCAATTCCCTCATTGTGAGAAGTGAGGTTACAGGAAACCAGGCAGAGGGCCTTCTCAGTAGTGGCACCTCCCTTCCATCAGAGGTCAAGGAAATAAGCAGCTATCCTATTTTTAAAAGACATCTGAAGGCAGCCCTGTTTAGGGAAGTTTTTAATATTTAATGCTATATTGTTTTTAACATTCGATTGGGAGCTGCCCAGAGTGGCTGGGGAAACTCAGCCAGATGGGCGGGGTACAAATAATAAATTATTACTATTATTAATTCTCAAGGTCCCTTCCAACACGATGATTCTATGAGGGTTCGGAGACCCTCTGGAATGGTGTTGGTTGTAATGTGGCAAGGGGGGGCTGCAAGAAGAGGGAGAGATATTTGACACAAATCGAGGGTGGTGGTGTCAACCTTACCTACGAAAGAGTGTTGTTTTTTCCTCTCCTGCTGAGCGCCTTGTGAGGCAAATACACTTCCGAGGAAGAACTTGAAACAACAAAACCCCAAAACAATAACGGAAATAAGCTATTTCTAGAAGTGTTATACATTTACAGATTATTCTTTAAGAGTCCCAAACAGCAGCTCCCAAACTTGATATTGCAAGATCTTAAGTATTTTTAGACAATGCTCTTTTATTTTGCACATTAGCTTATTTCACACAGAGCAGCTCTGAACTGTTTCAAGTCACCACCATGCGGGTCTTAGCTCTTTGTTTTTTTTGGAGGGGGGGGATGGCAACAGCTGCTCTTTCTCACCTCGGGCCCTTCCACTGACAAGCAAATGGCTGAGGTGAATAAGCAGGGGACTCCCAGAGTGCAGTACACTCATAGAGACTTTTGTTTGGTCTTGGCCTGTGAGACTGAGTCAGTGACACTTCTTCAGCTTAAAATATGAAATGTTAACATTATGCCAGCTAGGGATGTAAGGGCCACTGCACACCTGACAGAGAGCAGGAGTGTATTCCTGAATTAGTGATTGTACACAAAACTGCGTGGCACCAGCAAAAGCAAGGCTTTACAGGAAAACATTTAGAGCAACAGAGAAAGTTTGAAAAGTAACAAGTTATCTCTTGGAACATTTATTAATCTATTAGCAGTATAGACTAGTTGCAGTATCTTTAGATGACATTCCTGCCCCCCCCCAAAAGGCAAGAAAACTTCCAAAATAAAATGCAACATGTCAAAACTCTCCCTGATTTAGATGCCTTCCAGATTTAATGAAATGTCACTACACATTCCTAGTCCCTAAAATTGCACATGAACTCAGAAGTGTAAAGTTGTGTGTTGGTGGGGGGTGGGACTGCGTTTGGCCACTGTGAAGCTATACAGAGCTGTGAGACTGGTTTTCATTGCCACACGTGAGGTGGGGAGATAAAACCGCGTCTGAGTTTTGTGCGTTAAAGATGGCAGGTGGAGACTCGCATACAGAAAACACGGGAAAGGAAATCCTTCACACATAAAAAACTAACGTGTAAGGCAGACACTTTCTAGCCTGGCCTGTTTCCTGACATGCCAACTTTCAAGCTATGTTTGTGTGGCGTTATTATTATTATTTTGCGTGGAGGAGAATTCTGCTCCCCACCCACTCAGAAGTAGGTTTGCGTCCTTATATTGTGTTTCGAGAAGCCTGGGCTTAGACACACTGGGATTTCACAGGAAGGCCTTGGATGAAACAAGACTCTGAACATGCTTTGGGTTCTTAAGTCACGTCAAACAGCACATCAAACACGCAGTCTCTTCCACTGCCCCAATACACGTGTGTGTTTCCTCCCCTTTGCCATCAGTCTGCAGATCCATCGTGGATGCCCCTGCTGAAGAGGCCATCTTGCGAACTGTGTTGCTCAATCCCTTCGTAATACGAGTTGCCGTTGTGGAGGAACGTCCCCACCGCACGACCTTGCCGTGCATGTCCCACGGCATCACTGAACACCTTGTTTATCTGTTCCTCGGAAGGCATCCACCAATCAGGGTTGGACGTGCAGTGCATCCTAATGAATTCTATGGGAAAATGTGGAGTTAGCAACAGCGGCCCACTGGCACCATTAGCTCTCTCGCAAGCTGGGCAGTGGCATGCGGATGCATTGCATTCATACGCCGGGTATATATTCTCGGAGGCAATGCTAAGAGGGGCAACCCCAAAGCTTTTAACTCCTGCAACATGTAGTCCTTTCTCCAGCTCCCATCAGGGGCTCCAACACACAGTGCGAATTAACACAGTTTGTACTGGGCGGCTGCACGGTGTGGGTTTCCAAAAGCATTTTGGGGTTAGTAATTGAGGTGTCTGGGAGGGAAAGGGGTGATGGGATGCATGGGATGTTAAGGAACAGCGGCAGGAACACAGGAAAAGGGGGGTAGAAAACATTGCATTGGAAACAAACCGACTGCTGACCAGGACAGTGCTGATTTCATACTAAATAGATTAAGTTAGCCGCGTTAGTCTGCCATAGTCAAAACAAAAAAAACAAAAAAAATTCCTTATGAGAAACGGCTTAGGGAGCTGGGTATGTTTACCCTGGAGAAGAGAAGGTTAAGGGGTGATATGATAGCCATGTTCAAATATATCAAAGGATGTCATATAGAGGAGGGTGAAAGGTTGTTTTCTGCTGCTCCAGAGAAGCGGACACGGAGCAATGGATTCAAACTACAAGAAAGAAGATTCCACCTAAACATTAGGAAGAACTTCCTGACAGTGAGAGCTGTTCGGCAGTGGAATTTGCTACCAAGGAGTGTGGTGGAGTCTCCTTCTTTGGAGGTCTTTAAGCAGAGGCTTGACAGCCATCTGTCAGGAATGCTTTGATGGTGTTTCCTGCTTGGCAGGGGGTTGGACTGGATGGCCCTTGTGATCTCTTCCAACTCTATGATTCTATCCTTCCAGTAGCACCTTAGAGACCAGCTAAGTTTGTTCTTGGTATGAGCTTTCGTGTGCATGCACACTTCTTCAGATACGCTGAAACAGAAGTCACCAGACCCTTATATATAGTGAGCAATACCTCTCCCCACCCTCTCACTATATATAAGGGTCTGGTGACTTTTGTTTCAGTGTATCTGAAGAAGTGTGCATGCACACGAAAGCTCATACCAAGAACAAACTTAGCTGGTCTCTAATGTGCTACTGGAAGGAATTTTAAAAAAATAAATTAAAATACTGCACCAAAAAGTGAACATTTTGATTCGGCAAAATTAACACAGGGAGAACACACTGGCAGGACTTTCCTTATCTTGCACAACTTATTCACCAAGTCAAGCTATTCTGAACAATGTTGGGCAGAAGATTCCTGCACTGCAGAGGGTTGGGCTCTTGTGGTCCCTTTCCAACTCTGCGATCCTTGTTTTGCTCCTGATAGGGCATGTGGGATGGAGTTATGCAGGACTCCCAAGACAGAGTGCTTTCTTTGCCATTTTAATTTTATTCTCCTTTGGATATTTCCCCCCCCCAGCTGTTACTCGAAGCCATTGTATATACGTGACTGCAGTTAAATGAAGTTTTCAGAATTCTGAGCGACTCTTACTGTGAAATGCTTCAAGATGTTTTTTAAATAATATGTTGTCCAGAAATTGAGTTATAAAGAATGAAATTAACAAGAGCTGTAAAACGGGGGGCTTTCTACTGTGCCTGCACAAACTGGCAGGGCTTAGGAAAAGGTGGCTTTCTCCCTCTCCCTTCCTTGTAGGATTACTTCATGTTCTAGAAATATAATCTATGGCTATCAGCTTGGACCCCATTAAAATTAAACCTCCTCCAACATAACAAAAAGCCCCAGCGAGCCATTCGGAGCAATAGGCATAATGCCAGTAGACATCCACTTCAAATGTTGGGTGCTTCCGCACAGCATCCTACTGTGGGGTTCGTGCCGAGAAAAGATTTGCTCAGTGTCCATGCAATGCCCTCGGCAAAATGCTGTCCCACATCCCCTTCCCGCCATTTAATGTGGATTATCGTTTCATGGGAAATTCTGAGAAGTAAAAATAAAACTTGCAGAAGGAGTAAATCCAGATTAAATGGGACAGAGGGTGGGGTTGGGAATACGGGATGGCATTTCGATGAAGTCGATGTTGTGTAGACGCTGCAAAAAGAAGAAATAGCATGCAGAAGCTATACCGAGTCTACTATCAGGGACTGTGTGGAAGCTCCCTTCAACAGTGTCAGATGTGTTTGAAACTCCAAGTTATGTTTTGCCTAATTCTCCCACTTAATGCTTGCATGCCTTAACTGGTGGGGTATATATGCAATTTACGTGCAAAAGGCTTACCACCTGCAATTTTTCAAAAAAAAAATTTAGTGTGCAATTGTGCACCCCATTGCTGACATTTAAGGACGGTCTCGATCCAGCAAGGGATGGATACCAGCATGCAGAAGCACGCTTCCGTGCCTGTGTGCAGCCAGCGCAAGTTGTGCACCTGGATGCAGATCCATCACAAACTGTGCCCCACTGAAGCAGATGGATGCATCTTTCAAAGTGCATCCCATTCGGAGCCCAAGCCGCCACCGCACTCACATCTGCCGCTCCTCAAGCCTCTGAGGGGCGATTCTGCAAGCTTCAGCCTTCTCCTTGTTGAGAATGGGCCTGCTCAAGGCTGACCATCATGGGCCCTGGACCTGAGCATTACAGCGCTGCCACTTGCAAGCCTGCGAGCATGAGGGGGGAACAGCTGCCTGCCTTCCTCCCGGGAGGGGGCTTCAGCACCAGAGCTGCAATAACTCACACAGCTCAGCAGGTGCTAATCTTCCTGAGCTGTTAACAGTGCTGCTTCAGGGCAAGCCAGCTCTCAAGCAAGCAGGAGCAGGAGCTTGACAGCTGCAGCAAGTGTGTCTGTCAGGCAACCGAGGTGACAGCAGTCACCTGAGGGAGGGCGCACAAGGTGTCGGCCCTGCAAGGGATACCTGGGTCCTGCAAACGCCAGTCAAATGCCTAGTGCTAACAGTAGGCCTGCCAAAGCCACTAGTCCTTAGTGCTGGACTGGAGCCAGTGTGTTTGGCATTTGAAAAGTTCCCTTCCGGTGCCTCTACATTTAGATGTCATAAAAGGGAGGTGGAAGAGAAAGAATTTTCTCTCTTCCGAAACGATCTGCTGCTTCACATGGCTATAGTGTGACACAAAAACAACACTGAAATAACCTCACCGTTGCTCTTCGAAGGTAATAAAACCCATTGCTGTATTTACTTGAGTCTAATGCGCATCTCTCTTTTTTTTGCCAAATTAAGCTGCGAAAAATTGGGTGTGCATTAGATTCAATGGCGCATTAGACTCAAGTAAATACGTACCTCGCTGTGAGCTCATGCTAGCTGGCAGTGAGAGGCGGGCTCTGTCCCACCTCTCCACTGAGGGGTGAGCAGCTGCAGGCCTCAATGGAGAAGTTTAAAAGCTAGCGAGGAGACATGCCAGATCCTTGCAGAGGAAGCGCGTTACATCCGCCAGCAAATACTTTTGTTGTTGTTTCAAGGTTCTGAATATTGAGGTGCGCATTAGATTCGATGGCGCATTAGACTCAAGTAAATACAGTACGTCCTGACCTGGCAAGAGGGATCTATGGGTAGAAGCACACTGACACATGAGCAGTTGCTGCAGAGGCACCTCTGCAAGGGCGTCATCCATGCCAGTCACCCATCTCTCCCTGGTTTTGCTGGTTGCATCTTTTGCAACCGGACCGTGCTAGTTGTTGTGTACATTGAGATGTATGCAGCCACAGCTAGACTGTGGCCATAAGACCAGGATATCGCCTGTTCCCTTCCATTACAAATGGTTTCCATATCTCATTAAAAATGGACTTTGGAAACAATTCTATCTCTTATTCTGAAGACAGTGTATTGATTTCAATGAAGAACCACACTTCATTCAATCAAGGATTAATCGGGACAAGAAAAGCAACCTGAATATTTTTTCTCTCCAAACAGTGAATCCAAGTAATTAGATTTAAATGTGTAGATTAATCAACCTTAATCTATTTTATAATCAAGTTTAATTTAAAGTCTGATGAAAGTTTTAGTTGATTTGAATAGGCAGGGTCAATTATAAGCAATTGGATTGTGTTTTGATGAGAGGCACTTGGGTAAGAACCCCCCTTTTTGCTACGGAGGCTGTTTTAATTTTGGCTTCCTACTATGATGGAGAATGTAAAATAAAATATTAAAGATGGCCTTGTCATCTAATGAGCAGCCGCTTGGGCTTATTGCATAGTAAATTAGTGAAGGAAATGCTAATTATCTCCAAAAGAGGACCTCTTTTGAGGGTTTTTTTTTGGGGGGGGAGAAGCATGCTTCTCAATGCTGCTCAAACTTTCTATATTTATGAACACTTTGCATTGTCTACTGAGGAGCCCTTTTGCAGCCTACAGTAAATTCTGGGGCATATTCTTGTCTAGGGCACATGCTCTGTTCACATGAGGCCAGTTGGGACCTCATTGTCACCTAGCAACAACTGAGAGCGCATCCTTGAAAACATCCTCACATCTGTGCACTGCAGGGGGAAATGGGTGGTGAGGTGGTGGAGGAGGAGGAGCAGGAGGAGGCAGTCTTCCAGAGACACTTTCCAACCCCTGCTAATTATCTTAGTGAAGAACCCTCGAGATCCCCAGAGCACAGTCTGAAAACTGCTCGATAAACTGATTAGAAAGGTAAGTGATCAGTCAACCCATCTCCCATCGATTGATGGCGGAACCTAAGCCCCATGAACCCCATGTTTACAGGAAGCTCCCTGTTCCTTCTAGACCAGACATCTCCAACCTGGTGCTCACCAGGGGTTTTGGACTACAACTCCAATCATTCCAACTAAAACAGGAATCCTGGCTGGGGCTGATGCAGTTGTTGTCCAAAGCCACGTGAGAGAACAGGAAGCTAAGCCGCCTTGCCTAAAAGCCCAAAGCCAATGCGGTGAAATGGAGATTGCGTATGGTGGACACCAAGTGAGAAGATGTAGTACCTCTGAGACATGTTACTTTTACTGGATCCAGAGGGCGTCTTTCAGGACCAGTGTCTCCTGACTGCACTGACCTTTTCCTTTTCCCAAGGCCGCACGAGTACTTAAGCTCATCGGTGGTGAAGACAAATCGGATGAGGTATCGAAGGAGCCTCCGCCCATCTTTCTTTGAGGAGTTCACTGCCTCGTCCCACTGTTTGCTAGTGATGTAGACGGGATAGTTGTTAAGCAACTGTTTGCTCCCCTAAAAAAATAAGAGAGAGAGAGAGAGAGAGCAGAGCAGTTTCCTGGTTTTTTATGTGAAGGCTAACAGGCAGAGAAGATGAAGTCAGTTGCCAAATAAAATAAAACGGAAATTAGGCAGCTGTGAAATGCTGACAGTGAAAACATAGGCTGACGGGAACAAGGACTTGCTCATACTGAGAATGAGCATTAAAAAAGAAGAAGAAATCATTTGCATTTTCTATAACAAGAACCAGTGAGGTATGATGAACACCTTGAGAGGAAAGAAGCTATTTATAATGTACTTTCGCAGGTAGGTTAAAAAGTGTCAAGATCCAGTGATTGGGAAAGCTATTTAAATATAATTTTCTTTCTTCATCTATTAGAATGTGCAAAAATGTCTTTTGAAGAGTGTGATCAAACAGGTCTTTCAATGGCAGCTGACGGATAGCTACTTCAGACGCTACTTTTTATAATAATTCCATTTACATAATTAACGTATTACCTTTTGTTTAACACCCTTAGAACCTGACAGCAGTTAAGTTGCAGGGAAAACTTTAAAGCAAATAAACAAAAGTTACAAACCCTAAGTTCCCAGAGCAGCATGACTATTAATGAATTCTATGTAAAGGCAGAAGATGGCTTTGTGGGGCGGACAATTCCCCCCACAAAATCTCTTGGTTGCCGTTTGCTTACAATGCCCAGCTAAGGAAGCCCATAAGCAGGCATTCACCCTGATAGAAACCTCCGGGGTTCTGTGGAAGGTTCAGGTGGGGTTCCTCCATGAGACAATCGGTACAATGGCTTGCACTCAACCGCCAAATCTTTTCCTGCAACCCACAGTTACAAGGATGTGCTACGAATATGCTATTGGACACACTCTTACTGAACAGTTGAAGAGAAGCAGCAGTGAGGTCCACCAGGCCTGGTTCAAACAGCCTATGTGACTCAGAATGCAGCCCAGAATCCTCAGCAGCAGGTTAAGGTTCCATGCTGGACGCTAATCCTCAGCAGACAAGTCAAAGCAGAGAAGGAAGCAAACCAGGGGTTTTTGAACTATCCCCATGAACTATCCTGGACCTTGGCCTCCCTTTCTTAAACACAAGGTAAATCCTGACACACACCAATGATTCAGGGTAACCCTTAACTGCAAGTGGGCCATGTGGCTATGGAGAAATAGGTATCTCTTGAAGCTCTGGCGTGGGTCTAACTGTTGGTGAGGGACACTGAAGGGAGAACAGGCTATTCCAAGCACCTGGAACAAAGTTTCACTCATCTCAAGGGAGCTGAATCGGGTGCCATTTCGAGTCTTATCGGGTGTTTTGTTTCCTCTACAAAGCAAGTGATGAATAAAATAGAAAATTCTTTCCAGTAGCACCTTAGAGACCAACTGAGTTTGTTCTTGGTATGAGCTTTCGTGTGCATGCACACTTCTTCAGATATCAAGTGATGAATAGTTGGGCTTTGGGCACTGGAGTTGGAGGCACTAAGATTATGTTAATATGGATCTCGTATAACCTGCACATTTCTTCCTACACTCTCATACAAACCTGCTCAACCTATATATTTGTAAAGAGTAAATCAATACCATCTCCTGTGACAAACATGTAGTCTGATCCTAAGGATCCTTCATTAGTAGCAAGACCCACAGTGTTGAATGGGACTTGCTCCCAGGTAAGCAAGATGTCTAGAATTGTCGCTTTATATTTCACGATTTGGGAAGGGGAAAGTGTGTGAAACATTGATGTTTACTTAACTTTTTCATGTAATGAGTATTCAGCAAATTGACCTCCTGGTCAGCACAAGATTTAGGTCACTTCGCCTGTGGACATTTAAGCTTCAACGTGTAATGTAAAACCTTATGTCCATATGGCTTTTGGGGGAGGAGTGTTCAGTTCTCACTGCATTTTTTCCTCGGAGAGGATATTAAAGTTGACCTAATTACAAATGGCGCCACTCAAATATCTTCCTCTTTTAACATTCCCACCCCTCAATTATTGTCGAGTGTGCGCACAGTGATCTAATTACAACTTGCTGCACTGCACTCTAGACTTAACGGCACTGATTTCTGTAAGTAGTATGTTTCTGGACACAATAACCCTTTGTGAAAAGTATGCTGTGTTTTGGCAGAAACTCATGTGATGTAGTTAACCAACTGAACAAAGCACGTTTTAACCTCTGTACCAGCATATGATGCTATCTATCTATAGAGCCAGACAGAGACTTACAAAACAGAATGAAAAACCTTCTAACATAACGTTATGTGGAAATATGTAAAAAAAAAAAAGGCAATGTTCAGTTATGTGCCTTGTGTCCTGCTTCACAGAGGCCTCACCTACACTGTCAATCTACAGTGGTTATATATTTTGGCAACTGTCACAGCTTCCTAAAGTTCAGTTAGATGCTGAGTGTTTGCTGCTACTGATCCCCAAGAAACGCCTCACCTACCGGTAATTACAATTTCCTACAAAGAGGGAATCACTGTTAAATTAGCCTGTAGAGAGGGCATGGACCAAAGGCTGCAATTGTTCACCACAACACAGCAATGGAAGATGTTTAGCTAGTTCTAACATGCTAAATGTCTCCCATAGCTGCAGTGAAAAGGGCTCATTTCTGTAGGACCACCTCAAATGATGAATTCAGCCTAAGGCAGAAGCACATCATCAGCTAATCCTATGTGGAGAGAAGTCCGGATGATAGCTGAAATGGTCACATCAAACTTGTAGTTCACACATGGAATGGGCATGTAAGTTTTACAGGTACAGTCAAACTTCAGTTTTCAAACATCTCAGCTGCCGAACGTTTTGGAAGCCAAATGCCGAAAACCCGGGAGTGAATAGCTTCCGAGGCATGTTATTCATTTTTTTCCCATTGACTTTGCAGCCAGCCCTTTGATCCTCAGTTTCCGATGTTTCAGAAATCGAACGGTCTTCCGGAACGGATTATGTTCGGAAACCGAGGTTCCACTATAACAGGGAGTAAGTCTCAAGTTTCTAATGCTTTTCCACTGTATGTATAGCCTTTAACATCAGTTGGGGCCTATTACACAATAATGTCCACAAAGAGATGATATCATTCGTGTTAAAGTTTGTAATGTTTGGTGTTTTATTGTGCTTTTAATTCTGTTGGGAAACCCAGCCAGATGGGTGGGGTATAAATAAATAAAATTATTATTATTATTATTATTATTATTATTAGCCTGGTGGGGGAAGGACATGTAAACGGCAAATCTTTCACCAGGGCGTGTGTTATCAATGTACCTAGGCTGAGAGTGAATGGTTCTCAGTAGTAATGTAGTAATGTACTGCTGAAGATAAACGAGAGTTTTGCTGTTACACTTTTTTAAAAAAGAGTAAAAGGCATATTCATCCAGCATTGAATTATTTCCCTGTGCACACTTGCCCACTGAAGTAGCCGGGCTCCAGGCACTTCTTATCACCCCTGTACAGTACCTCTGCTGGCTGCTCTGCTGGCTGAGGAATCATAAGCTGATTGTGATGCTGAAGAACAGCCTTCAAGTAATCTAAAACAGTCTGGCAGGGCACTGTAGGAAAAACAGGGGAAGTGAGTGTACATCTGCTGCTCATTATTAAAAAGGCAAACATATCAGCGAGTCAAACACCGTTTCAGAAAAGCGGAATAAATCCCCAGAACAGTTTTGTTTACCCTTCCTTCCTGAGGTTTGCTCCTTTGTGATGTGCGAAGAAACCCTCAGCAGGACAGCCTCACCAACCCCTCCCGGGATTTTTTGCAAGACTAAAGAAATGCCCCCCCCTTGGAAGAAAGGTGAGGTAAATATTGGACAGGAACGTAAAATACAGTAAGGGTGAGAAGCGAGAAGAGAATACAGAGACCCTTAAAAAGAGAGAGTCAGAGATGCGGTAGCAGGAAATGTGGATCATGCATGGGGAAGTTGGGCTTGCAGCCAACCATACTGTGCATGATTTTGATGGGCTCACCCATGTGCCAATCACAAGGCCACCTCCCCCACTTCTCACAGCAGCCCCTAGATCTCCAGCATGAAGCATGCCTCTTAATTTCCATCATTTGGGGTGGATGTGGGCAGAGCAGTCACACCTCAAGCTACGTGCAATTTAGTAGACGGGCAAGTCACTAAGTACAGGTGGGTGAGGAAAGCCCATGCCAAATAGCAACCTGTCACACTGAGTGAGCAGTTCAGGGCAGGCTATTCATGCCGGCTGCCAGCAGGAGTACCCAAACACTGCAAGCAAGAAAGGGAACGGACAATGAATAAACCAGTAGGAACTCTTAACAATGTAAGACGAAGTTTGAGGCAGGAGTAGGGAGAAGCAGGGGGGAAATGTGAATGGCAAGTGGGGTGCATAGAGTTACATCACTGCACGTCAAATTTAGCAGGTCAGTCCATTGCTCAGTCTAGCTCAATACTGTCTGCAGTGGCTCTCCAGGGCTTCAGGCAAGGGTCTTCTAGAACAACGGTGGGAGAGTGAGAGAGGGCAGCAGGCTACAAAATGCTGCCTGGCCACTGATGCCTTTTCTCATTAAATAGGGGCCTTGAGATGCTGATTCTAAAGGATGAGAGTTATCTGAGCATAATCTATATTGGGATGGCCATTGCAACCAGGGATGATGGGAGCTGGGAGTCTGATACCACCACCCTTGCTCTATGTTAAGTCATCTGAGGACACAGGTTATGCCAAAGAAATGTGCTGGAGTATACTTACGCCTGTCTCGCTGGAATTTGTAGGAGGCTAAAGGAAACTAGCTAAGTAGAGGTTTCCAAAGGGTGGGTGCTACACTCAAAGAGGCCCTGCCGTCCAGTTTGAGAAGGAGGGAACAGCCCTCTGGACTTGGAAAAAAATAGGTATTTCTAGCCAACCTTTCTGCTGAACAATAGTACTGATAGTATGTTAACCCATTTATTTACCGTAATCATGAAGGATGATGTTTTAAGGATGGAATACTTTATGTTGGTTATGCTACTGCAAAGTGACAAGTAACAATATCCTGACATGAAATGTGTTTATTTGGAACTATGCCTCTTCATTCTGGTACATCAAACATCCATGGTGGCCTTGACCCTTAAACCAAACAGCACAAACTGATGTTAACAGGATTTATAGATGCTAGTCATTGAGCCGTGCATCTTATATATCTACAGCGCTAGATGTCTCAAATGGTTCTGTTAGGATTACCTGGGATGCTCTCCAGCTTCCGTCGGAGTTCCTCGTTTTCTTGTTGCAATGAAATTACCTCCTGCTCCAGCTCTTGGCAACGAGGACAGTAGCCTTCCTCCTCCTCCTCCTCCTCCTCCTCTGGAAGCGTGGAAGAGGATGGGTGGCCGTGGGACTCGGAGGTTGCTGGGGATGTCCATCCACCCAATGTGTGCACTGGAGAGGTTGAAAGTGGATCCACGTCGGCCAAATGGCCAAAATCACTCACGGAGGAAGCATTCTGAGATGGAAAGCTTCCAGAAAGCAAGTAGTTTTGAAGGGAATCGGTAAAGACCCTCAGAAAAGCAGAGGTTTGCTGTTTCTTGTGCATGTACTGCAGGTCCAGGTCCAAGTTGTCTGGCACTTGGCTATGGACCATTTTCCCAATCTGGCACTGCTCTGGTCTTTCACTAAAGCTCAGGCTCTCCTGCTTAACACAGGAAACCAAAGACTGAGTGCGGCTGTTGTCCAGAAATTTCCCACCACAGTTTAAAAGACTAAGAACCCGGCTGCACTGCTGGGCGAAGGCATCCAGAATCATACGGCTCTCTGAAACAGAAGAGGAGACAAATCACAGTAACCCAAAGTAGAGACAGTCTAGTTGGATAGCTGGATAGAATGTGGAAGTAGATTACAGTAAAAATCCAGAATACATTATGGATGAAAACAGCAAGACAACATCACACAAACACATTAAAATCACCAAGATCCTGCATCACCATCATCATCACCACCATTACTGCCTCTCTGCACATGAACCAACCCAGGCCCTGTGTTTGGCACCCAAGGCCCTCCTATTTGTGCCCCTTCTGAAGGAGGTGCAGAGGATGGCAACAGAGAACAGGCCTTTTCAGTGGTGCCTCCCCACTTGTGGAGTGCTCTCCCCAGGGAGCTACCTGTATGCTTGGCGCCATCACTATCTAATTTCAGGTGCTGGATAAACACTTTTTTCTTTACCCAGGAAACTGGCCCTTAATTTGAAGCATTTGTAGCCCCTTTCAGTGGGTAGGATGTGTTATACCTGCCTTTTATATGCATGGATGTGTTCTTGGCATTCCTCACTCCCCAAATTCTTGATGAGGAGAGGTCTGAAGCCTGCTTTCCAAAGGTGGAAAAAAGCCAAGCAGGTCTCTTATGGGGTGGGAGGGGGGGCACATGCCATGGTGCAGGAGGACAATCTTAACTTTCAGTAGGGAAGGGACACGTGTGTGCAGAATATCCAGACAACTGGTGCATTGCATCATCAGCATGTTGGAGAGGAATAATGGAACTTTAAAGACATTATCTCAGCCCATGCGGAAGCTGCTTCTCCATGACAAGGTCCTGTATGGCAGAGAAGACTCTCAAATAAGTCAGCCACACAAGTAGGGCTGATCACATAGTTCTTTTGGATAAATAGTTCTCACTTGGCTGGGGAAAGTATCTAAAGAGCATTCCAGAGAGCCAGAGTGATGTGTTGCACAACATGATGGCTTTGGGCTGGGAAGACTTGGGTTCAAATCCCTGCTTTGGCCATGAAGCTCAACAGGTGGCCTTGGGCAGGCCCCTATGACTCAACCTCATTAACTTGTTTGCCGCAACGATCACAAGCAAGATAAGGTTATGCACACCCTATACGAAGAAAAAAGACAGCACACAGATGCGATAAAAAGAGAAGCATATGAGAGAGGGAACTGTCCCCTTTGCTACCCAAGTGGCAGCCCTGCAAGAACACTCAACACATTTCATGCATGCCCTAATCCCCTTGCTGACAATCAGTGTGGTGATGGTCAATTTTGGCTCACACCAGCACTTGTTCAGAGGGACCAGGGACCAAAGGTGGAGGATACCCAACTGCAAAAATGCCATTTTCAATTCCGTTTTACTGAACAAATGGAGGTAGTGTTCTCAGTCTTGCACTCGGATACAGAACTCTGTAGATCTCACACATCCGCAGCAGTCTAGTCTACAAACATCTGATGAAAATTTCCTTCCATAGGGGTGAACAATATGGCTAATGGCTAGTTTGTCCCCCTTACAACCAGTCATTCCTCCAGGCTGCCTTTCCTTCATAACCAACCCCACCCCATGTGAATGCAACGTCTGCTTTGGCCCAGGTACCCATCCAGACGTAAGACACTGCAGGACCCTGGAGAGCTCCCAGGAACTACAGAATCTCTATTCCTTATTCTAGTCCTGATGGATTCTAAAGCTCTAAGGCCACCACCCAGGATGCTGTCATTTTAGACTCTGGAATATGTCCAGGGGTGCCAACAGGTTTTAAGAGTCCAGTACACTGGATGTGGCTTAGGCCCTCCGACCCACTCACCAAGAGGACACAGATTTGCATAACATTCACATTTGCTCTGTGTCATATGCAAATGTGTGTCCTTTTTTTTTGCAGGTGGTGTGGAAGGCCCAAAAATAAAATAAGTGGTTTCACACATAATAAAATGTCTGACAGACAGAATGTGAACAAATGAAACTTTCCAAGCTCAGGAACCAGACAAGGGTGCCCAATATCCCCCCTGTTGTTCATTACGGTCCTGGAAGTGTTATTGAACAAGATAAGAAAGGAACCTGAAATTAAAGGGATCAGGGTGGGAGTAAAGGAATATAAATTAAGAGCCTTTGCAGATGACTTGGTTTTAACGTTACAAAATCCAGAATCCAGTGCAGTAAAGGCACTGGAAACAATAGAAGAATTTGGGCAAGTGGCTGGATTTAAACTACCGTATTTTTTGCTCCATAAGACGCACTTTTTTCCTCCTAAAAAGTAAGGGGAAATACCTGTGCGTCTTATGGAGCGAATGGTGGTCCCTGGAGCTGAATTGCCCAGGAGCCAAAAGCAGATTGTGCTTTTTATTTTACAAAGAGAAAAGGGAGTGTTGAAAGGACCCCGTTCAGCAGCTGATCAGAAATAGATCGGGAGAGAGATAAGAGTCCCGGCTCCCTTTCAGCCCCGCCCTCCACTGTTGAATGTGCTGCAGAGGGAGGTTGTTTGTTTCCCCAGCAACATGTGACTGGCTGATTAGATTATCTGACTGGAAACAGTAGAAATGGCTCCTTTTCCTTAAGATTTTTCAGAAATGTGAGTTAAACCCCATAAAAATGGGGCTTTTCCTCTTTGTGTTTCCCCCTTTGCAAAAGGAGCTTTGCTTTTCCCCCTTTGCAAAAAAAGCTGCAAAACCTTTAGCTGATCCTCAAAAAAACAACAAAAAAACAAACAAACCAGGGCTTTTCCCTTTGCAAAAAAGCTGCAAAACCTTTAGCTGATCCTAAAAAAAACAACAACAAACAAACAGGGCTTTTAGAGGAGGAAAACCAGAAAAATGTTTTTTTCCTGGGTTTCCTCCTCTAAAAATGAGGTGCGCCCTATGGTCCAGTGCGTCCTATGGAGCGAAAAATACGGTAAATAAGGCAAAAACTAAGGTTTTAACAAAAAAATCTGACAGGTTTTGAAAGAGACAAACTACAGAATCTGACCGGTTTGAACTTTGTCAACAAAGTGAAGTATCTGGGGGTTAATATGACTACAAAGAATTTAAATCTTTATAAAGACAATTATGATAAGCTGTGGAATGAGGTTAAAAGAGACTTAGAAATATGGACAAGGTTAAAGTTATCCCTATTAGGGCGTATTTGAGTGATTAAGATGAATGTGTTACTTAAGATGCTGTTTTTATTTCAAGTCCTACCGATTATTGAGGGACAATAGACAACTCTAAACCCATCCTGGACACATTTGGTGGAAGGAAGCTTCCACAGGAGTCACACAGCTCTAGAGAATGGGAAAACAGGAAACAAAAAAACTAACGAGAGACTCCCGCTAACATCATGATCAGATGATAAAAGAATAATGAAAATGTAAATATCAGTATCAGCCTCAATATAAGGTTGCCTTCCCTCATTATTCACTCACTCCATTTCTCTTTTGAAAAATATCAAAGGAAGATATTGATTGGAACTTTGTAATTCAAATACACAGCAGTTTTTCATCCGTTTTAATCCTATAATCAGATTCTAGACCTGAAGCTGTATTTACTGTGCGCATTTTAATCAGGATGATCCCAAGTTCTCAGAAGTTCTCTGCCTTTTGTATCTCCCCTGCACCTCCTCCATCCACAGAAGAAGAAACATATGAATGGAGACTTCAAATTACATTATATATGCTGCGTTAAGTATTACGATTTCCCCTAGATTTAAGGCATGATCCACTTTTGATGCCGCAAATTTAAATGTAAATGACTTATTACATTTTAAAATCAGGAAAAGATAAATTTGTAGATAGGGTAAAAGGTAAAGGTAAATGACCCCTGGAAGGTTAAGTCCAGTCAAAGGCAACTATGAAGTGCGGAGCTCATCTTGCTTCAGGCCGAGGAGCCGGCATTTGTCCACAGACAGCTTTCCAGGTAGATATAACACCAAATGAGTAAGGAAGCTGTTGCTGTCCTGAGTCTCTTTTATTTTTTTAATCAATTTTACATATTGAAAAAATGATACCACTTATAGTATCAGACTGTGTTGGCTATGTTCCAACCAATAGCTTAAACCAGCGGTGACCAACATGGCACTCTCTAGACACTGTTGTGTTCCAAGGGTGTTTCCAGCCTGTTCCTATTTTCAGCTAGGATTCAGTCACATGCCGGCAAATTCACGCAGCGACATTATAGTTGACTGGAGGTCCTGCAAAAACAACATGTTTCCCCGTAAGATCAGGCTTTCTGTGATATAGAATATATAGAAATACTTTATTGTCACTGTACCACTTGTTTACATTGAAATTAAATGAGCCCCCCATCTTTCAGCCCTTGTTACACTCTATGTGCTATCGTATGACCACCAACCCCAAACGTCAGCTGCAATGTTGCTGTTTTCCATTAAGCAGCCTCATGACCCATGGGTAGAAACTGTTCTTTAACCTGTTGGTGCAGCTTATCATGCTTCTATATCTCCTCCCCAAGGGCAGGAGATTAAAAGGGTGTGAGTCATCCATGAGAATGTTCCTCGCTCTTCTGAGGCAAAGGTCTCCTGCGATGACATCTAGCGGACTCAGGGGACAGCCCATGATATCGTGTGCTGTCTTCACCACCCTCTGTAGGAATTTTCTGTCCATGGCTGTCAAACCAGCGTACCACACCGTAATACAGTATGAGACAACACTTTCTATTGTGGACCGATAGAAGGAAATCATCAGTTGTTGTCTAACATTGTTCTTTTGCAACTCCCTAAGGAAATGAAGTCTCTGTTGGGCCTTCCTAACCACCTGGGCTGTATTGACATTCCAAGTAAGGTCTTCACTAAGATGCACTCCCAGGAATTTAAAGGAAGAGTCTTGCCAATGTTTAGGTGCAGATTGTTCTCTGAGCACAATGTGATACCTTTTCAACCTCCCCCCTGTATGCAGATTCATCTCTGCCTGTAATTAAACCCATTATGGTGGTGTCATCAGCAAACTTAATAACTGCAGTAGATGGGTCACATGAAATGCAATCATATGTATGCAACGAATACAGGTATGGACTTAGCACGCATCCCTATGGAGTGCCAGTGCTGAGCTTCAGGGAGGTAGATGTAACAGGTCCAATCCTCACTGTTTGTGTCTGATCTCTCAGAAAGTCTTTAATCCAATTACAGATGTTAGAAGAAAGGTCCAGGTCCCTTAACTTTCCATTGAGAATGTCCGGAAGGATGGTATTGAAATGATGGGAAAGGAAATGATGGGCAAACACAATGAACAGTGTTGGTAGCACTTGTTTTGACACAAGACCATCTAACCTCCAGACAAACGAATCAGAATAAATGCTCATGAAATACTCAGTGCTGTCAAACCTCTCTGCATAGTCACTAGGGTGGATGTGCAATAAACAGGGCATCTGGAAGAACCCAACTCTCACCAGCTCCACTCATCATGCTAAATGATTAGAGATGATGGGAGTTGAGATCCAGCAACATCTGGAAGTAACCATGTTGGCTGCCCCAGCTCCAATTGTTGCAAATCTTAAAACCCATGAGCATCTCTAGCTATACATTCTGCAGTGGTTAAATGGACCTAATGGGCATAAGTCACGGTAAAAGAGCAAGCATGCGCGCGCGCACACACACACACACACACATATGCAGCTTGATATATTTACATTCATTAGCCAGACAATGCATATTTATTTCTTATGAAGCAACCAAGTAGAATATCTGCATGTTTTCTTTTGTAAGAGGGCTAGTAAGAGATTTTATTTGAAGATAAGTGACCAAAGGAACCCAGAACATTTCCCTAAGTGTCATATCCTCACAGGTCCTGGGGTGATATTCTTAGGAACAATTGTTTATAGCAAGACTCTTAAATCATGTACCAGTGCATCTTCTCTGAAAATTGCAGGTGCCCAAACAAAATTAGAGCTTGTGGCGGAGAACCTTTTTGTCCTACTGTAGGAATGGCACTGGCTGGTACAATGAAGGAAACAAGTCGGAACTTAAAACAGTCGGGTAGTTTCAGCAACATTTTACATACCAAAGTCCCTCAGATCTTAGCCTCAACTGGATGCTGGATAACAGTTCCAAATCCAGTGCTATTAACAACTGTGTGGGTGTAAAAGTTCACAAAAAGAACATAAAGACACATGCTGTTTATTTACGTGCTTGGGTGCACTGTTCTGATTTAAAAGGATTATCTTGCCAAAACTAAAACTATAAACTGAAGACTGAATGTTCATGTTGGAGAAACCTACAGAGCAGAAGGTTTGAGAATTAGCCTTTCACTTACTGAAGAGGCATTTTGCAACCCTGCTCAAAACGTGCAGAAAAAAGGCACATTCCTTCTTGAACTGCAAACTTCAACAAATCAAAGAAAAACTACCTGCACATGGAAAATTAATACACCAGGCAAGGCTAGAACCCTTTCACCCAACTCACTAGCCTTCCACGTGCAGGGAAGTGGCATTTTGTTTTTAAACACTGGGGGACTTTCCAAGAGGCAATCCTTGCCTTGATCGTAGTCTGAAGTCCTACAACTCAACTCAACACCTCATGAAAATAGTCTCTTACTGATGTCATAAAACAAATAAGCTCCAGGTGGCTTTGCATGTGAAGGGAAAGCAAGCTGGCGATTCACACTTCCTCCTTTTGAGCCTCAGGGGTCATGTGCAAATGGTGAACCTGTGAGTTTCTCAATGTAGTACAGTGCTCAAGATACGGAGACAACTCACAGAGCTTACAGCAGAGAATGTGTACGTATTCCCCTCCATATATTGCTTCAGAAGAACAAAAGACAGTCTTGTGCCGAGCAAGAGGGAACCCCAGCTGATGAAGTATCTCAACCCCAATGACAAAGCATGAAGGTAACAAGCTGTGTGAGTTCAGCAGAAGGGTAAGGGGGAAAGGGGAAATCACTCTCCCACCCTCCCTCTTATTTGACCTAAGAGTTCTGAAGTATTGGAAGCAGTGTACCAGTTGCTAGGAATAACAAGGGGGAAGAGTGTGGGTTGCACTCAGGTCCTGCTTGCAGGCTTTCCATAGGCATCTGGTTGCCACTGTGAGAACAAGATGGTGGACTAGATAGGGCTTTGGTCTGATCTTTTTACGCTCCTAACATGCAGAGCTGATCTCAGACTTTACACCTGGCTAACTAGCAATAGGGAGAAGTGCAGCTACTCTTAGATTTTTCAACATACATGCTTATTTTACATGGCATTAGTTGGTGGCAAAGTTGTGGATCTGGCCTCAGATGCCACTACAGCCCTGTTAACTAGGCAACTGCAGAAGCTGTCATAAAAGACAGATGGCGTGATACAACAATGTGCCCAATGAACATTCTGGTATGGTAACAGTACTAACTTAGGGCTGAGGCAGAGGCGATATTTGTCATGCGGTTTGCCATTTTTGTGGTTTAACAAATAGCCAGAAAGAGGCCGGGTAGGAGAGATCAAGCCAGATCAGGACCACGGAGAGAGAAAGGCTTTAACCCACAGTCTCAACTGGAATTACCCCGCATGCTTGCAATTTGCAGTGAGAGGAAAGGTCCCATTGGCACCATATTGCAAACATGCAGGGGGATTCCAACTAAACCCCAATCTCCTGGTCCCAATCCAACCTGGCACCCCACATAAGGAAACATGAGATGACTACAGTCACAGGGATTGTCTTTCAAGAAGCTGCACTGGGTTCATCTAGCTCATGAGTTGTCTGCACTTCCTAGCAATGCCCCTCTAGAATTTCAGGTGGCAGTCTCTCGTTGGGAGATTCCAGGGATTGAACCTGGGATCTTTGGCATATGAAACAAGTACCTTGGCCACTGCCCTCCCTGCCCTGTCCACTTCTAGGTAAGCAGCAGCAAGGACCTTATCAGGAGGGCAGATCTACGCCTATAGGGGCCACTTTTGAAACTGACTCAGCATCTCATACAAGCTTTTGGTCGTTGGCCACTGGAAATACAGGAAACAAACAGTACAGCAAACAACATATAAAGTAAAACATACAACCCAGCAGCTATAATGCAAGATGAACAAGCTGGGAATAAAAACCACTGGGTGATGGGGTGGCTTAGTGTCATCTGGTAAGACAGGCCTGTAATGTCAAACCATATTTTGTGCAACAACTCTGTGGAATGTGTGAATAGGGTGCACACACCCTAAAAACTAACATGCACAAGTCCAAATCGTGCCATCAGTTCTCTTCCCTCCTCCCTTCAAAAATATTTTTCAATCTACCTTGTGATTTGGCCTTACGTACATTGGATTTTGTGCAGGCAGACCCTGTTCAAATATTACAGTGACATGAGCTGTTCTGGAGGTGCTGGAGATAGGACAAAAGTGGGAATGACAGAAGGGGCAATCTCTTCCTCTTACCATGCATACAAGGAAGGTAGAGGAGAGCAAATTCTGAAACGCACGCTAATCCTTCACCTAAAAAAATCACAAGGTATCCCTGTTTCCTCCTTCATGGATCACTGCCTTGTCGTGGCGAAGGGGCTTGAATAACTCAGGGAAGCTATGAGCTATACCATGCAGGGCCACCCAAGATGGACAGGT
Source organism: Lacerta agilis (assembly GCF_009819535.1). Taxonomy (NCBI): domain Eukaryota; kingdom Metazoa; phylum Chordata; class Lepidosauria; order Squamata; family Lacertidae; genus Lacerta; species Lacerta agilis. Next base: position 17,976,295 of record NC_046320.1, on the reverse strand, counting down.
CATAGTGGAGAGTTTAGACTAAATGTGATCCACCTGGAGGAGGAACCGACAAGCCACTCCAGTATACCTGCTAAGAAAACTCCATGGACAAAGGGAGTGCCTGGCGTGCTCTGGTCCATGGGGTCACGAAGAGTCGGACACGACTAAACGACTAAACAACAACAAATCCCTGTTTCAGCTCCAAAACCAAGCTCTCCCTATTCTTTGGGTCTGTGTAACTACTCTCCCTGAGGGTTGATTTTCTGGTGCCAGCAATGGTTTTATATAATTAGGTAACTCTCTGCCTGAAGTGACTAAAATGTTTGCATTGTTAACGAGCCTCGTTTTGTATACAATTCATTCTTCCTTGAAAAACAATCCTGCAATGCTGAAACATCTGTGTCCCTTCAGACACACACACACACACACACACACACACACAGAGAGAGAGATTTTTTAACAGCAGTTGTACAAAAGTGAAAAATCTTAACAGCAGCTTCAATATTCAGCTGGTGTGCTGCTGTTTTGCTGCTACTTTCCACAACAGCTCTGCATATCTCTTACCTAAGCGTACCTTCCGTTCTCTTAGACTAATAATGCAATGACATTCTGTATCCAATCATATTTACCGGACAGTTAAATGCCTTCTGAAGGGCATTCCAATTCTGCAAAGACAGCACTGGTGTTTTGATAATGAAACAATATTCTGATCCCTCCTTTCGACCCAGTCAATCTGAACTCCCTCGAGGACATGAAAAGCAGAATAGAAATAATTTACAAGTTTAGAAGACCTGTTTATTTAATGGACATGGGGGGGGGGAATCTACACAGAAGATGTGACAGTGAATGCGGATATTCAAAAAGCTTTATTGGCAGGGCAGAAAGAATAATCACATTTTTAATCATTTACTTCTTCCATTCTGTAAATCAAAGATATCTCCATGGGATCTGCAGGAACTGAATAAAGCAATTAGCTATATGAACTTCATAACAGTTGAAAATGTTTGCAGCTTTTTGCAAAAATTATTGGGAACTGCAGCATGATGAAAGTGCTAAGAATGCTTGCCAGTCACCCTTGAACTGTGATTCTGTTGGGAAAGAATGACTATTACACCAGTTTATATCTGTGGTGCAGATAATCCCTGCGAGAACAAGTGAAGAAATTGATAGGGCTGTAAGCAACAGAATGGGTTACACACAGATCTCTGGAATATGATGACGTGATGTGTGGGAATGTTTAGGAGTATGGATGATAATATATTATTTTATATATCTCATCCCAGATTGAGTTAACAAGCTCCAAACTTAGCAGAGTTACATTCCCTTTTAAAACACAGCAGAAAACGGTTGCATAGGCTTGCTAAAGCCTCTAGAAGAAATATATATTCCTGGTATATTCCCCTTGTTCCCTCTTAAAAGTAAAGACACAACACAGTACTATTTATAAGATATAAAAGAGTTTACTTACAGTCATCCATGAGTTACAGTACAGGCTCAGAGAGGCAGATAAGCTTAGATAAATGTATTTACATGTAGTGAAGCTGATTCCATAGGGGAACAGGCTTCACCTCTGCTCCTCTCAGCTGAAAGCTGAGAGAGAGCATCCTGCTTGTTCAAAAGATGGGGCAAAAATGGTGACTGATCTTTGGGATCCTGTTCCCAGGTAAGACCACACCTACTTCTGGTTCCTGTAACTCAGTCCAGGTAAACAGGAAGTTAAACCTGGAGGACTGAGTTACCTTCATGTCCACTCTAGCAGTGTTGGGTTTGGCTGCTCTGTGTTTACACCCCACATGATGAAGTACACAACTCTTTGAATTGCATGTCTTGGTCCTACCATGTGTAGAACACCCTGAGCGATCTAGGGCGTTCTTCATGACACACACATGCTGCACTCACATGAAGCACATCACATGTGATGTTCTTCATGGGATTCCGACTAAGCTTCAGGAAGAACTTTCCAACGGTAAGAGCTGTTTGGCAGTGGAACAGACTCCCATGAGAGGTGGTGGCCTCTCCTTCCTTGGAAGTTTTCAAGCGGGGGTTGGATGGGAATGGGTTTGGGGTACACCTGTGTAGCAGAGTGAGAGATGGTCCCCCCCTTGCAGAGCAGTCTCACATCACAGGGCAATTTGTGCACGCACATGGGCAGGCAAACCACAGCAGTGCTTACTGTCAACCTCCCTTCCAGTCAGGCAGTGAAAAACGCCTCCGTATTATTAGCCCCACCCAAATGATTAGTTCCTTCACACAAATTCCCCCAGGGGCATGCAAAGGAGGCCGCTCACGGCACATACAGCTTGCACACTAAGGGAGGGGCATCTGATGGATGCAATGAATTTGAAGGAAGCAGCCCTTTAAAAAAACAAATGAAAAACCATTGCATTTTCTTGGGGGGGGGGGGAAGGCAAGCAGCCATCAAAGCGACCAAACCAGGCTTTCATCCACCCACCCACCCACCTGCATTCTCCTATATAAATAAATAAGCAAAGGCTGTGTCAAAATGAACAGATGAGTTGAGATGCCCATTGCTATCAAAACCAGATGGTTGCCTCCCAGTATTCAGCCTGCTCAGTCAAACCCTGACTATTTTCTTGGACCCTCAGTATATAAAACGGGGATGCTGTTATTTGTGATGGCAAACAAAAGCAATCATGCCTGCCAAGCACATACTATAACAGTCAGCCTTTCAGCTCTGCTAGACAGAAAGTAATTAGAATGCTTTTAATGTCCAAAAGAATGATGCTGATAGGCTGCCACAGATGTGTAGATTTATGAATATTTATACGGTGGTTTATAGCTGACACTTTTATCAGTTGAAGAAGATAAAATATCTGCCTGACTCAAAAGCTTGACAGTCAGGTTAATAAAATCTCATTAAAGAGAATGACCTATGCAATTATATAGGATTTATTGTAATTCATTTTTGATTGTAGTCTGCTTAAAGATGCAATTTCCCATTTCCTGGTGCCAAATTTAGGCTGCATATCAAGAACTACGTGAGCTCTAACACCAAGCCATCAGTAGGAAAAGGAGAAGAGAGAGAGAGGGATAGAGAGAGAGAGAGGGAGAGATGCATTTAACATCTTAGTAGGTTATACCTTGAGAGAGAGGAAATATTTTGATCTGCATCTCAGTTAACACCCCCACGCCAAGGCTCAATAAATTTATTTATATATATATATATGTATATATATATTTTTAATCAGAATCTATGTGCACATCTATCGGGGGGATTTTTTTTTAAAAAAACCAGTCTGTTTTCTGCTAATGGGCTGTATCTAGAGTCTGTACATTTTACAGAAAGCAAGTCACAGAAGAGTGAGCTGTCACTCCAATGGTCGTTTCTGTCCTGTGTTTTTTCTCACCTCATTGGAGAAGCAGTGTGCTGCTCTCATCCAAAAGATCAGGTCACACACAAAAAAAGCAATAATCTTGATCACAAAGCGGCGACAAGAAGAAATTTCTACCCAATGCTAACCCATTTTCAACAGAAAGGTTTCGGCAGGGCATGAAAAACTTTGTTCAGAGGGTGTCTTAGGTTTTTTTAAAATGTTTAAATGTTAAATGTTTATCTAGCAAGAGTATCTACAACAGTTATTACAAAATGAAGAAAAAGTCCCCTTTTGGGGGCAGAAGTCATATCGGATGAGCCTGTACTGCCATGGTGAGATTTTTGAAATGCAGGGGGTTGGATTAGATGACACTTGGGAATCGCTTCCAACTCTACAATTTTATGATTCTATGACTATTGCTGTTGGTAGCATCTCTCCAAGGATTCAGGCTAAGCTTATCCCTGTTTCCCAAGACCCGTTTAAGATCTAATTATTATAATCATTTACAAGAGCACAGCCTAGTTTCTCCTTTTCCCAGCTCCTCCCACACCTTGAACCCTTTGACCTTTTTCTTTACATCCATATTTCCAGTCCTATCCTATTACTCACCTGAAGATTGAATGCGCACCAGGAGAGTTAATTTGTTAAATAAAGTACAAAACAAGATATGCAAGCAAGCTTGTGTTTGTACTTTTGGTAACGGATGAGCATGTTTAGCCTGGAAAAGAGAAGATTAAGGCGGACACAGGATAGATGCTTTTAAATATCTTGAAGGGCTGCCATGTAGAAGGAGCGGACATAATCTGTCGCTCCTGAGGCGGGTTCAGACTGCAGGGAAGCAGAATGTGGCTGAACATTAGCAGAAACTTCCTAACGGGAAGAGCTATTTAACAGTGGAAGAGGCGACTTCAAGAGTAGGTTGTCCTTCTTGGGGAAAACTGAAGGAGAGTCTGGACACTTGTCTGTCGGGGATGCTGTAATTGCAAGTTTCCACAAGACCAGACCTGATACGTATCAGAATGAGTGTGGAGGCGACTCCCAGGCATCAGGGTGGATCCTGGTAGAGGAAGCGAGATAAACTTAAATGCAAAAAAAGCCCAGTCCTTCAGCTTTTCCCTGGCTGGCTCTCTTAATAATCCCCCCAGCCACTCTGGGCGGCCTCCAACAGATATTAAAATATCACAGGTTAAAAACTTCCCTAAACAGGGCTGCCTTCAGGTATTTTCTGAATGTCAGATAGTTATTTATCTCTTTGACCTCTGCTGGGAGGGCGTTCCACAGGGCGGGCGCCACTACCAAGAAGAAGAAGGCCCTCTGCCTGGTTCCCTGTAGCTTTGCTTCTCGCAGTGAGGGAACCGACAGAAGGCCCTCGGCGCTGGATCTCAGTGTCCGGGCTGAACGATGGGGGTGGAGACGCTCCTTCAGGTATACAGGACTGAGGCCGTTTAGGGATGTGGAGAAGGTCCAAGACTACTAGAAGGCAGGTACAAAGGGTTTTTTTTTGGGGGGGGGGGACAAGGGGACATGGAAGGAGGAAGCAACAGTCAAGAGAGAGACTTTTCTTGCTACTGCCCAGACTGCTTTGCTAACCACAGGAAGTTGCAGAGGTGAGCAGGCGTCAGCTGAGGACTTCTGGCTTCCTTCTTCCTCTCCTGCCTCCTTTCCAGCCTGGTTTTTGGAGGGAATCAGAGGCCCAGCCTGCATACTATATGTTTAAGGCAGTATTATACCACTTTAAAAAGCCATGGCTTCCTCCAAAAAATCCTGGGAACTGTAGTTTGACTAGGGTGCTGCTAGGAGTTGTTAGGAGACCCCCTACAACTGTCACAGTGGTTTAACTATCCATCTTTCTTCCCAGGGAACTTTGAGAATGGTAGCTCTGTGAGGGCAATAGGGGGTCTCCTAAGAACTCTCAGCACCCGCAACAAACTACAGTTCCCAGGAGCCATGACTGTTTAAAGTGCTCTGGCGCTGCTTTACATGTATAGTGCAGATGGGGGCCTGTAGCGGCCACCATGTGCGCTTCTAACACAGAGTGCCCCCCAAGCCACAAATTCTTACACCCACTTGTTTTGCAAAGATTTGGTACACGTATCTGACAAATACAGTAGTTGGGTTTGGGCGCACGATCGAGAAAGCCTTTCCCAAGCTCAGTGAAAATGGTCCAGAATCCTGCTCAGCAATTAGTATCATGGAAGGGAGAATTATGGATGGCAGCAAGGAGTGGTCAGAGGAGACCAGGGGTAGGGAACTGAGGGGGATACACACCCTTTGAGGGAATAGGGACACACACTGCCCCTACCTTCCACTGGTAAACCATAATCCCCCAGGTCCCAGTTTCCATTGGAAAAAGAGAAAAAGTTTCTAGCATGTAGGAGACAAAATGTGCACACAGCATTCTCATTTTTATTTTATTTTTTGTGAGAAACTAATCTGCTGCAGATCAAACCTATACATTCCTTAAGGAAATCAGCCCTGAGTGCTCACTGGAAGGACAGATCCTGAAGCTGAGGCTCCAATACTTTGGCCACCTTCATGAGAAGAAAAGACTCCCTGGAAAAGACCCTGATGTTGGGAAAGATGGAGGGCACAAGGAGAAGGGGACGACAGAGGGTGAGATGGTTGGACAGTGTTCTCAAAGCTACCAACATGAATTTAACCAAACTGCGGGAGGCAGTGGAAGACAGGAGTGCCTGGCGTGCTCTGGTCCATGGGGTCACGAAGAGTCGGACACGACTGAATGACTAAACAACAACAACAAATCCGCTGCCCACCTTGAGTGTTTTACTCTCCTACTCCTGAAAAATGCCTGCAGATGCCCATCCTGGGCAGCAACCTTCCTAAGGCCACATGCCCAGGTGGGAAAGCAGGTGGAGCAAGAAGTGGGCTAGTTTCAACACACATTCACACACCCCTTTCTATCCTTCATCACACAGGTGAGCAAAAGGCACTGTCAGAGTTCAGGAGGCCTTTTAGCCAGAGAAGAGGGTCTGTGAGGCGCATGGCTTTGGAAGAGAAGGTGTGGCATGGAGAGAGTCCTGTGGGATAGACAGAGAGGCATGGAGGACTGCATTTTGACCCTTTGGCCTGAGTTTTCCCACTTCCAGATTAAGTCCTGCTGCTACATTCCCCCTCCATGCCCTTCTTCCCTTTAGCCTGGCAGCAGATTCAGTCCAGATGCAGATCCCAACACCAAGAAATGTCCCCCACAATTAGGATCTAAAGCACCCCACAATCTGTAGGGTGTTTTGCGCACTCCCTCCCAACAGAAGGCTGGCCGACAGGTAACTTGCAGTCCCCAGAGGCTACTCCCTTGCTTCCCCCAATTTATTCATTTCTAAAGGAAGAGAGGCTGGGGGTCAGTCTAGGCTCTCTGGCTCGTAAAACCCTTTATGCAAATCCTTGGAGGGTGTGGGTAGGATGCAGGCTGTGGTTATTCATCAGCAGGCTTAAGGTGCTTTGTGCATGGGCAGAGACTCTTTTTTTCATTCTGCTATATATTATCGATGTTTGCATTAAGGCACTGGAAATTTTAAACCGGTTCTGAGGCTGAGCAAATATGAAAAGCTTCGGAAGGGTTGTGAGCTTGAGATGAAGTTGGGGAGGGAGAGGAAGACCTTCCGTCTCATATTTTAAGAACCCACCCATGTGGGATACTCAGACTTATCACCAACCACAGTTTTGAACCTTCAGCTTCACTGATCTCTCTTTCACGCACCTTCTGTCAAATATAAACACTTTCTGCCTCTCCGAGGGGATGCAACTATATCCAACGAACCCTACAGCTTTTAATAGCAGGACAAGCAACTCAAAGCCCAACAGCCAAGATGGATCATAGTCAGCTTGCCTAAAGCTTTGTCAGCTGCAAGGCTGTTTCCAAGGGATGTCCATCCACATGCAACTCAGCAGCGATGTGACGCCTAAACGCGGAGGTGACCTCCTTGGTGTGTGAACCAGTGGCACCAGTTCCTCATAAGGACTGGTGTAGGGCAGTTGCCAAGAGCATTGGCTAGGGGACTTCCAGTTCCCATCTCACCTGAACAATGAATTATTCCTCTCATTCTCAGTTCCCTCTCTGATCTGCAGTACAAGGACCCTTGGACCAGCCTATACTGTTGCAAGTGCAGGAGTCAATGCCTAGGGGCCAATATCCCTTCAAGACCGCCCCCCGTAAAATATTTGATGGGGCCAGACCCCCTCCGAGTTGATGGGCATTGACATTCAAATGGTGTGCCTGCACCGCATCATGTGATCGATTATGCGCATCATGTGATTGATTATTTCCTTCAAGTTGGCACCCCTGGTTGCAAGCGTCGTTAAAATGATGGCTAGCGATCACTCTGAACACTGCAAACGCACTCCTCCCCCTACAAAACGGATTGCCTTACGCTCTGCACATGCCCAGAGTCACCCTTGCTACTTTGCACAGCGCCCTTCAGAATAAGCTTGGGCGTGCGTGTGCGTTAGAGAGAGGAAGCTGAACTTCTCTCCCCGCGAAGGCATGCCAGAAGAGGCACCGCATGCAAACGACCCTGGCCGGCCAGCCCCCTCCGCCAAAGTTGGTACCTGCGCTGAGCTCCAGGCTGCCGCTTCCCTCGCTGCTGCTGTTGCTGCTGCTGCTGCTTGCTGCCCCCTGGTGGCCGTGGCCGTACCTGGCCGACGAGGACGACGACGAAGCGGCGGCAGGAGCCGCTGCCTGATGTCCCAGCTGCGGAGCCGGCGTCCTGGGCGGGTGGCCCTGCGAGGCTCGGGCTCCGGGGTAGGAGCCGTGCGCCTGGTAAGGCAGCTGATGCTCGCTGAGGGACGACGACGACGACGAGCCGACGGCGGGCAGCGGCTGGAAGTGCTGCTGCTGGTGGTGCTGCTGCTGCCCGACGCCCGCCCTGACCTGAGGGATCTCCACCATGGTGGGTCTCTCGTAGCGCTTGCTCAGCGCCGGTCTCCGGCTGCTGGGGAAGGTCTTGAGGGCGCTGTAAGGGCTGCGCTGCTGCTTATAGATCTTGGCCACGCTGGGGCCCTCCTCCGCCACCGCCTGCATCGCCTCCTCCATCGGCAGCGCCCGCTTGCTCGCTCGCTCGCTCGCGCTCTCCAGAGCCCCGTCTGCCGCCGCCGCCGCCGCCGCCGCCTTCGCGCTCCGGAGCCCCGTCGTGCGGCGCTGGGGGAGACGCGGGCGGGCGCGCGGGGCGGGGGGGGGAGTTGGCGGCTGATTGACAGGCGGCCTCGCCAATGCCTGGAGGGAGAAGGGCGGCGAGGAGCAAGCGAGGGAGCCCCCACCCCGCCCCGCCCGCTAATGGGAACGGCCCGGGGTGGGGAGGCGGGAGCGCCTCAGGGAGCGCGGCGCGCGGCGCTGCTGGCTGCGCCTCAGGCGGCGGCGGCAGATGCCGCCTCTTTGCCCGAGAAGCCCGCGGCGGCGCTTGCTGGGCGGGCCACGACGAACCCGCTCCGTTCCCTCTGGAGTCAGGGCGCCGCCGCCACCTCCTGGGGCAACTCCGCGGGACTCCCGCGTAAAAGCGCGCCTCGGCTGGCGCAGCGCGGGAACTTTCCTGCGCTCCACGGCAGGCACGTTTCCTCAGAGACGTCGCGCGGGGTGGGGGGGGGGAGAGCAGGCTACCCGACCTCCTGAGTTTAAGCGCGCAGAGGAATCCTGAAGGGGGTCCCCGCGCGCGCGCACCCTGACCCGCCTCCGCGCAACTTCTTCGCGTTCAAGCGGGAAAGGAAGTTTGACACTTCGAGCTGCTGCCGCCCCTTATGAACGCGTGTTTCGGTGGTGTGGAGGGTGTACACGGGTCTCGTTTCCCCCTCACGGGACCGGGATCACGCAGGCATCTTTCCGACGACCTACTTGCCATTCACCCCGGAGCCTCTCGCGCCTCTCTCATCTCTCCTCCCCCTCCCCCCCCCGCTCTCCCGTCTCGATTTCGCGCCACCGGCTCCCATGTTAGCGATGGGATGGAGGCCGCCGAGAAATAAAAGTATTCGGGGGTCCAAGGAAAACCGCCAGGGCCGCCGAGAGCGCGGCGCAGAGGACATTTTGTTTCCCATTATGCCCGAGCCGTTTCCTGGCGAAATCGGAGAGGCGGCGGGGCTGTAACTCAAGCATGTCAGATTTCCAGGAATCCGAGAGATTAATCACGTCGCTCGACGTGATTTGCACAAAAGCAGCAGGAGGAGGAAGAGAAGAAAGCGCGCTCGTCTTCCTTGGCCTCGCGAGGCGAGGCGAGGCGGGTTTGCATTTGGTCTTCTTTTCTTTCTTCCGAAACTCTTTTGACTGGGCGGGACACGTGGCTGCCTGGACCCCCCCGCGCGGATCAGGCCGAACTCCCGAGACCCGAAAAGAAGAAGCATCAGCAGCTCTCCGGATTTGTTTGCTGAAGAACAACGGACATCTCTGGGAGAGACACGGGGAGATCTATGGCAGCTCCAGGGGAGAGATGGCCCAGGGAAGAAAAGGAGCCAGACCCAAACGCAGGCTCTCCCGTTTTTCAGCCACGCAGTTTTCCTGTCTCTGCACCACCGGGGGTGCCAACTTGAATAAAATATTGGGGGGGACGGGACAGGGAAGCCCCACCTGGCATAATCGACCACATGTTACAATGCACACACACACCATTTGAATGGCAAAGGCCACCAACTGGGGGAGTGACGGCCCCCTCAAATATTTTATTAGGGGGCCCGAAAAGACCCCTCGCCCAAGGAGTTGGCTCCTATGCTCTGCACTTACACACTCCAACATCCCTCTAAGGCCTAAGCTTTCAGAGGGAAGGGATTTCTTCCAGCCCCACCTGGAGATGCCTGGGGCATTCTGCATGCAAGGGAGATGCTCTAACAACTAGCTGTGGTCCTTCTCTTAGTTCAGCTAATTCTAGTGGTGCAACAATGCTAGCACATTTGCAAAACTAAGCAGGGACTGGTGTGGTTTCAAATTGTGGGGGAACTACATGTTGAGATTCTTGCATTGCAGGAGGTTGGTCTCTTCCAATTCTATGATTCCTCTGGATCCAATGGAACAATTGATTCTATCCTGAGCTGTGGCCCTTCTCTTGGGTTCATCTAATTCTGATTCCTATGGAAGAATTGATTCTGCTCATTTAGGTAGGACCCAGCTAATTTTAGTTCCACTGACTTCTAGGGAAAGTGAAGGAGGTGCTTAAGGCTACAGCCCTAACCCCATTTATTCAACTATCCTTGTTACACACAGAGAGAAACACAAAATATGTGTTTTGGGGGGTGGGCACCGTTGGGGGGGGGGAGGATGAATTCCTGGCCATTCAACACTGCATAGCCAGGCAATAAGGGCTCAGTGACAATGCTCAACAGTAAAGTAAAGGCACTTACATTTCAACCACAGTTTCCCAGCAAGTTCAGTCTCTACAACACTGTAAACCAGGGCCTTACCAGCGAAGGAGCTGCTTCCAGGGATGGTGCCACATGGGCAGAAAAATCCCGGTATGCACTCACAGGGAACCAGTGTCCAAATGACCAGCAAACCTGTTGGCGTGGAAAAGGCTGAAGAATGTGCATGCCTTAAGTACTATATTGTTACAGCTGACAAGTGAGATGACAATCTTTCCTTCTAGGCTTTTTTAGTTTGTTTTTCTTTTAGCCTATAGCTAAAGATGCTTCGGTGAACCTTGACAGCTAGATGATACTTGCTTATATGACCATTCAGGGGTTTTGGTGGCCAGCAGCTACTATTTTCTAGGGACACCACACTTGCTTGGATGGATGCTGGAGTGAAATAGTTTGGCAGTAGGACTATAGAAAGAAGGGGGGTGGGGTGGGAAGGGACTTAGAAGCCCAGCGATGGATTTCAAGAATAAGCCTTGGTGTACCAAAGACATGCTGTTTGCTTTGAGGGGAACTGATGTGGCTTTTTGCAAAGCAAGTGAACGTCTAGACTGTCACGGTTTTAAAGGTGGAAGTCAATCACATACTAGCAAATTCAAGTTGCACAATTAAAAAGTTGCACCACAACCCTGCTATCTGTTTAAATAATAACTTTTTGCAATAGGGAAAGTTATGTGGAATGCTCTGGAAAGAGTGGGATAACAACTTCCCGAATCAACGTCCCTGCCAACAAATCAGTTGAGTGTTCTAAGTTGCCTGCAAACTTTGTGCAAACAAATATGTATGAATCACCAATAAATAGGTAACCTGGAAGTGACTTACCAGTACCAATGACTGACTGAGTCTTTTCCTGTCCCCCCCTCCCCCATGCTCAGCTTACAAAAGCACCCTACCCTAATACTCTACCCACAGGGAAACAAACTGTGTAATAAACTTCTCCTGGAACTTCCTTTGACTGGGGAGCTAAACTATTTTAAAAGAATTGAGGGCAAGATTTACATCTTATGTAAGAAACAAGACTGGGGGGGAAATTATGGAAAGTTGATTTAAAATTCACCGCATGTACAACTTTGAAAGAGAATTATATGAAAACGATGTACTGGTGGTATTTAACTCCTGTCAAACTGGCAAAAATGTATAGAACGGGTGCTAATAAGTGCTGGAAGTGTAAAGAGAAAGAAGGTACGTTTTACCACATGCGGTGGAATTGTAAAGTAATTAAAAGTTATTGGGAAATGATATATAATGAAATGAAGAAGATGTCTAAAATAACCTTTGTTAAAAAAAAAAAAACCCCAGAAGCTTTTCTGTTGTGTATAATAGGACAGGAACTACCAAAAGAGTGGAAATAGTTGTTTATGTATGCTACAACGGCGGCTTGGATTCTAGTAGCCCCAAAATGGAAGGACGACAAGATACCGACGAAAGAAGAATGGCAAGTCAAGCTTATGGAATATGCAGAAATGGCAAAACTGACAGAAAAAAATCAGAGACAATGATAATGAAGAATTTAAAGAAGTCTGGGAACCTTTTATGTTGTATTTACAGAAATACTGTAAAGATATGGACTCACTAGTAGGGTTTGATTAAACACTTAAAAGTAAGAAAATAAGATCAAAGGTTGTAAGGACAACATGGAATTAAATTGACTGTAAGATGTAATGATGAAGGAAAATTTGGTATAAAACTGATAAGAAAATAAGAGTATTAAGGTGTAAGATTATAAAAAAGAAGATATGAATTAAGTGGAAGTAGTAAATATTTAAAGAACCAGAAGGAGAAGTTGAGGGAAGTCACGGGGGTGGGGGGTTCTTTTTCTTTTATATGACAAATGTTATATTGTGTTATTTGATTGAATATAAAACTCTAAAAAATCCAATAAAATCTTTAAAAAATAAAATAAACAGGAGAAACAAATGAACTTGCAGCTACCCTTGTATCCTATGGATTCAAGGTGGAATTTTGAACGCTTTATGTTATTAAATGAAATAAAACAACAGAATAATAGTGTTGTTGTTGTTGTTGTTTAAAAAAGGGACCTGGAAAGTCAGCCACATTGCTTTATATGCTCTCATCTTTCTAGGAAATATTATGAAGTAGTACATGTTTGTAGTAGATCGAAAAAGACCCAGTCTAGACATGGGCTATCAATCATGAAATGTGTCTGTGTCTGGAGGTGCAGTACTCAAAGAACAAAAGCCATTTATCTCTACCTCCGTAACAATGGGTAAATCTCTCTCCTTTTATGCCATCCTCAACTGATGAAGGAGTACAGAGGGCAAATACGATTTGCCCCCCCACCCACCCCCAATAATACGTCACTGCATTTAGCAACTGTGATGGACGCTGCAGTTGGCAACTGCTTCCAACCCCCCATCTTAGTTTGTAATCTAGATGGATTTTGAGCAGACTAGCTGGCTTTTCCTTCCTGAAGCATTTAACTTTAGCTAGCTAACTGAAGCCTAGCCCAATTGCTCCTGTTTGTTAATCACGAAACAAAATAGTCAGGAGGATCAAAAGAAAATGAACTGCAGAATCCACTATTTCAGCAGCTCTTGATAGACACAAAATGGTATCAAAGAGCGGCATTCCAAACCATAGGCCTTCAATTATGATAATGAGCCTAACAAGGAAATGAGATTGATGCAGCAATTCTATCCCCCCCCCCTTAAATCCCCTGTGGTTACAGATTATTCAGGGTTTGTTTCTGTTTTTAACCTCACTGGCAATTCTAAGCTATGAGGCAACACTGTGGAGATTGGATCAATCAGGTGACTCTGAAGCCCAGAGGGTTATGCACCTGAACTAAGCATTATCCCATTTTCAATATTTTATACAGGTTTCCATTGGGGATTGCCACCCTCTGCCCAGTTACGTTGTTTGCCAGCACATTCTGGGAGAAAACAGATGGGGAATGGAGTGAAGTGTTAGTCATACTAATCACATCTTCTGCAAGAATTGGGGTCTTGCCATTGTTATATATTTCCAAGTTGTTTTTGGCTTGATTGCTGCAATCTGCTCTTTGTGGGGCTGCCCTGGAAGGCAGTCTGGAAACTGTAGCTTCAAGGAGAAATGGCCATAGCTTAGTGGTAGAGCATCTGCTTTGCATGCAGGTTCAATCCCCAGCATCAATCCCACTCAATGTAGAGAACTGTCATAGACTGGTTGGATGCAGAGGAATGGTGGGAGGAACAGTAGTGGATCAGTTCCATTCTTGCCATCTTCCAACAAGGGTTAAACTCCTGCACTCTCAGTCCATCCCTTCAAGCAATCCTAGAAGAAGAAAAAGGCCTATCTGTCCTCTTCTGGACCAGAAGCCCACAGGACATGACGATGCAACAAGGAAGGGCAGCTTCAGAACCTTGGAGAGCTCTAAGTGAGCTGCTTCCCCAGACAAGGTCTGGAAAGGAACAGAAACTTTTTATTCTGCCAGGGCCAAATCACTCTCTCATAGCCTCCTGAGCTTTCCTGAAGAGTGGAATGACTTTAAAAAGCGCTCCTCTGGCCAGGAGCCCAGTAACACTTCCCTCCTCTGTTGATTACCTCTAGGCTACATTGACGGTGTGGAGCAGGGGGTTTTCAGGAGCTTCCCTCCCCATCCCTAAGACAAGTTGCAAACAAACGAAAAACCAAGGTTAGCCAAGTTAGTCTGGTACCTGAGAGAGAAAATTGCACAAGTGCCTCTCCTTTGCAGTAAAAATACAACAGCAGCAGCGTCAAATTAAGCAATTAACCATTTGATATGCTTTTGTTATACAGTCGTACCTTGGAAATCGAATGGAATCCACTCCAGAAGTCTGTTTGACTTCCAAAATGTTCAGAAACCAAAGCGCAGCTTCTGATTGGCTGCAGGAAGCTCCTGCAGCCAATCAGAAGCCGCGGAAGCCCTGTCAGACGTTCGGCTTCCAAAAACAGTTTACAAACCGGAACAGTCACTTCCGGGTTTGCGGTGTTTGGGAGCCAAAACGTTCAAGAACTAAGCTGTTCGAAAACCAAGGTACAACTGTACTCCAAATCTGTTGCCTGAGGCAGCCACTTCACACTGCCTTATTGTAGAGCTGGCCCTAATAGGTTGTTGACTTTGGAACTTAGTTAATGTATATGGGATAACTACCTAACAGAGATCTCTGTAGGTTGTTTTTCAGTTTAACCTCTGAATAAGCACAACCTTGAGACACATTCTCTTTTGTTTCTGACTCTGCAGACCCCAGTTCTGGCTTTCATGGGAGGAAGCATGGATAGGCTCGTGTTCAGAATGTCATGATGTTGGGGCCTGGCATTTTAATCCAACACCTCTGTCTCTGGTGCTCTGACCGATCTTGCATATCTCTGGTGCTCCCTTGTCATCTTGGTCAGAGCCAGAATCCAGCTCAGGGTGTTAAGGCCAGCATTTGTGGGTGGTTCTATTAATTCTTTGCCACATATACCTCTGTGGCTTTGATAAATGTAACCTTTATGGGGGGATATTTTTAATTCCAGTGGGGCTCTCAGTTGACAAGAAGCCATCACAAACAGGATATAGCCATCTCACCCCCTTGCTTTTTCATGTAAGACCAATTGCAGTCATTAACAGTCGTCAACAGGTTTTCCACACCTATCAGCCAATCACCCATTCCCTCCACCCTTCTGAGTAATACCCCTCCCCACCATCTCACTATAGATAAGGGTCTGGTGACTTCTGTTTCAGTGTATCTGAAGAAGTGTGCATGCACACGAATGCTCATAGCAATAACAAACTTAGTTGGTCTCTAAGGTGCTACTGGAAGGAATTTTTTTATTTGGTAAATTAATGTAACTCAATTTGGGTTTCAATGTATGAGTGTGTTTTTTCGTTGTTGTTTTTTCTTCTTCTTCTTCTTCCTGAAACTGTAGCAAATTGAATACTTGGACGGAGTAAACAAAAGCAGAGGAGAATAATGGAAAGAGAAGGCGAGAATGTGTGTTTGTAAAGATCATGTTGTCTGAGGAAAAGAGAAGCGTGCTCCCCTGAGAACCGACGAATGGATGAATGAATTATTTAAAAATAGTCAAAAGGGTATGCAGGGAAGAAGTAATGGCTCTGACACCAGATGTGGGGGTGGGGGGTGGGAGATGAATATTTTAAGGGATCCAATTGTGAACATATGGGAAAGCTCATTGTATCAAATAAAATGCAGCTTGGAATCTGGAGAGCCTGACTCGGCTAAATGAAACAAAGTGGTGGCTGAGAGGGGTTCATGCCAGGCTCCAGGGCAGACGCTGTATACTTGGACAGTAAGGGCAAAAATTAAATAAATTTGACATCATTTTAATGTACCACTGTGTGGTGTTTTGGGCAGAGCAGAGGGAAGGCAAAGGATTCATGGGTGGGCAAATGCTCCTGCTAAAGACTCTGGAGCTCCTGCCCTTTCCGAAAGCTTGGGGTGAGGAGGCTTCCATTGGGTCCATTCCGGAAAGGGCCGTAGCTCAGTGGCAGTGCATCTGGCAACTCCAGGTAGGGCTGGAAAATATTTCCCTCCCGAAACCCCAGAGAGCCCCTGCCAGTCGTTGTAGGCAATATTGGTCCCATGGTCTGACTTAGAATAAGGCAGCACCCAATGTTCTTTAATAAATCTGCCGCCCAGACATATTATCATGAAAAAAGTAGATAAAGTTCTTGCCTCCGTAGGCACTGCACCCAAACACATATAAATGCATATTTAAGTAAATGACCGCGGCTCAGTAGTAGAGTACAAGCGTTGCCTGCACAAGAGCCCAGGTTCAATGTCTGGCATCTCCAGAGGATCTGGTAGCAGGTGCCTAAGACCAGGAGCAGACATTGGTATTATGGGGCCCTGCGCTAGTCCAAAATTTGGCACCCCTCCCACGAGCCCTCGCACTGTCCCAGGCCTTGGGAAGGAGGTGAGAGGGCTCTGGCAGGGTCTCCGAGCCCTACGACCTCCTTCCCAAAGCTGGGAAAGCACCAGCTAGGCGTTGGGAAGGAGGATGGAGGACTCTAGGACCCTGCCAGAGCCCTCATGCCTTCTTCCTGTTGCCAAGCAAGTGCTTACTGAGTACCCCCTCCATTCGGTGCTCAGTGCGAGGGAACCGGTCACACTGCCCTGAAACCACTTCTGCTGACACCTTGGAGAGCATTTGCCATATAAGAGTTGACAAATTTTGGGCAAGATGGACGATATACGTAAATCTCCAACTCCTCGAAAGATTCCATCAATGGTGTCTCCGAAAATTTTTACACATCACTTGGGAAGACAGGTGAACTAATGCCAGTGTACCGGAAGGAGCAAAGATCACCAGTGTTGAAGCAATTATTCTTCAACATCAACTTCATAATGCTGGCGGCCAACAAAAGAGGTTTAAAGACTCCCTTGAGGCAAATCTAAAAAAAATGTAGTATAAACATTGACAACTGGGAAAAAACTGGCCTGTGAGTGCTCTAACTGGAGAACAGCCTTTAGCAAAGGTGTCATGGGCTTTGAAGACACTTGAACTCAGAATGAATGGGAGGAAGGCACACTTGGCAAACCCTCACCATGATCAACTCCCACCCGGAAACCTATCTCCCCACTGTGTTGGCCTTCATGGTCACTTACGGACTCACTGTTAAAACTGTGCTTATGAAAGACAATCTTACTTGGCTACAAGTGATCGCCAAAGAAAAAGAAGAAACCATTTGTGTCTGGGCTGTGATGGGACTGTTATGGCTTCGACCCTGTATAGCCCTCAAAAGTTCTCCAAAGGGATTGGTGGGGTGGGACTCTCATTAGGCTACTAGGCAGCCACTTGCGGCACAGGCCTCAGAAGGGCACAGTTTTATACAGATTAGCTTTTACTTCTACTTTATATTTTGAATAATTTTATCGTTTTTGAAGTATTTCATGCATTTGAATGGTTTCTTTATGTACGTATGGAAAAATGCACTTAATTTTAAATCTTACAGTCTCATCTTAATCTTATTTAGAAAATGTCTTCATTTTTCTAGTGAGCAACTGCTGATGAAACAACAGCCATCTGGAGCTCAGTACTGCAAACGTAAGGCAGAAAAAGCTAAGGAGCAAGCGATGCAAGAGGGGTTCTTCCTGAAACTAGTACCGAGGGAGTTTAATGTGGTGGTGGTGGTGCTGCTGCTGCTACAACAATTGATATAAACTCTAAGATGGAAGTCTCACATATTGGAGATAAATCTGGATAACAACCCAGAGGAAAAAAGAGGATATCAAGAAAAGCAAGAGTACTGCAAAGTCTGCAAAAGAATTGTGCCTGACTTGAATTGCAGTGACCCTGCTAATTGGCCTAACCATTGCAGCGATAATTTGCAATACAACATGGACCACAGCAGGTTGTATCACATTATTTCCCCAAAGACTCAAAAAAGAAGATTTTCTCCTGTGCGCTACAAGAGGAAACTAGCAAATGGTGAATAAGTGTGCTGCAACAACGGTTGCTATATTCATCCTCAAAAGTTGTGGAGGTGTTTTTTGTTTTTTGCTGAAAGTTGTTCAGCAAAAAAGAAAGAGAAATAGGTTCAAAAGATTGGAAGAACAATAGAGCAATTCTGTCTTCCCATGAAAGGAATACTGACCATCGAGAAAACTATCAGACTTGGGGGGAACTTGAATTGTGCTTATCTAAAGGGGGGGGCAATTGATGATATTAACCAGCAGAAAATTAGGCAAGAAGAACAACATCGGTGACAAATCTTGGAATGCTTTATCGCTTTGGTCAGAGTTCTTGGCATGCAATTGTTGGCATTACATGCATGGTACAACCGATGAGTTGGACAGCGCTAATAAAGGAGTATTACTTATACAAAGTTAGCTGTTCTGAGCCCAGCTCTGGCCGGGGAAGGCAGGGTACAAATAAAATTTTTATTATTATTATTATTATTTTAAAAAATTGTGCAATATCTAACCTTTTTAAAAAATCCTATCATAAATGAACATTTGTGCAGAGTTAAAGATCAAGAAGCAATGGAAATCACTACTTAGGAAAAGATACTCACAATGAGCTTATACAGTTTCTAGCACGTGCTGTAAAGCAGAAAAAATTTAGGGCATGCAAACTCAGCCAAATTCCAGTCAGTTATTCTTTGGAATCATTGAGATATCACCTTGGTAGTACAGGTGAAACTTGAAAAATTAGAATATTATGGAAAGGTTAATTTCTTTCAGTAATTCAACTTAAAAGGTGAAACTAATATATGAGATAGACTCATGACATGCAAAGTGAGATATGTCAAGCCTTCATTTGTTATAATTGTGATGATTATGGTGTACGGCTGATGAGAACCCCAAATTTACAATTTCAACTTTGGGGTTTTCATCAGCTGCACGCCATAATCATCACAATTATAACAAATAAAGGCTTGACATACCTTGCTTTGCATGTCATGAGTCTATCTCATATATTAAACTCCAGTAGCTAATGAAAACAATTGCTTACATAAATGGACTTTTCCACGATATTCTAATTTTTCGAGTTTCACCTGTATATATGGTGCTTTAATGGAAATCTTCGATTATGCAATCCTAAAAGGTGTATATGGAAGTATTACCCGGATTGAAGCTATACATAAGTTCAACCTTTCCCTTTTTTTGCGGGAAATTCCCTTATTATAGCATTGGGAAACAGCAGGGAGGGTTGACAGCTATGCGCTCGGTAGTCAATCTTACAAGCAAGCTACTACAAAATAAGGAATCTGATTTAAATTAATTTAAATTATGGGACCTGATGGTCAGGGGCCAATTATGGGACCCAGGTGGCACTGTGGGTTAAACCGCAGAGTCTAGGGCTTGCTGATCAGAAGGTTGGCGGTTCGAATCCCTGCCATGGGGTGAGCTCCCGTTGCTCGGTCCCAGCTCCTGCCCACCTAGCAGTTCGAAAGCACGTCAGAATGCAAGTAGATAAATAGGGACCGCTCCAGCGGGAAGGTAAATGGCATTTCTGTGCGCTGCTCTGGTTCACCAGAAGTGGCTTTGTCATGCTGGCCACATGACCTGGAAGCTGTCTGCGGACAAACGCCAGCTCCCTTGGCCTATAGAGCGAGATGAGCGCCACAACCCCAGAGTCGGACATGACTGGACCTGATGGTCAGGGGTCCCTTTACCTTTACCTTTTAGAAGCCAATTGCTCCAGTACTTTGGCCACCTCATGAGAAGAGAAGACTCACTGGAAAAGACCCTGATGTTGGGAAAGATGGAGGGCACAAGGAGAAGGGGACGACAGAGGATGAGATGGTTGGACAGTGTTCTCGAAGCGACTGGCATGAGTTTGGCCAAACTGCGGGAGGCAGTGGAGGATAGGGTGCCTGGCGTGCTCTGGTCCATGGGGTCACAAAGAGTCAGACACGACTGAACGACTGAACAACAACAAGAAGCCAATTGCAAGTGACCAGAGATTATCTTGTGAACTGCAGGTGTGGTGAGGGTTTTCGACAAGTTTTGATAGACGTTACTGCAATTGCAAAGGAGCTAGAAATACTACAAAACTTTGAGACAGGATAAGTTAGGGGAAAAGAGAAAGAAATGGTAGCTTGTGTACGAGGCCTAAGAAAGGGCACCGCAAAATCCATAGCAAAAAATCAATGGAAGTTTCTGCTATGCTTAGACATGGCCATACAGTCTGTTGAAGAAAGATTTCAGCAGCTACAACAATCTAATTCCCTATTTGCATCCTTATGATATCTATAGCATCAAGACAAAAAATCTACTGAAGATGTGCCTGCAGGAATTTGGAAAAAATCATTGATGCACAATGGAAACAAATATATTGATGCTGAAGATCTGTGCTGTGAACATATAGCAACATCTCAAAGACTTCCAAAGTCTATGCTGCCACAAAGGTTACTTCTCTTCGTAAGGCAGCAAATACTCCTGGATAATGTGCCGAAATGTTTCTGTTGCTCTAAGGATCCTTCTCACACTTTCAGTGTCAGTGGCAAGGGCAAACTAGTTTCTCAAAGCACAAACTTACATGTGCTCAACTAAGTTGCAAAAGAGATCTGTTGACTTGGTAACTATTATCAACTGAACATGCCCAAGGCATCAGCATGTGGTCCTCAAGTAATTGGTGACAAATTTTGCAAAGGAAAATGCATGCAAAGTGAGGTTTTGATGTTCCTGAAATTTAAACTGTTAAGTGATTTACATTTTAATTTACAATTCACAAGATTATTCAAGATCCAGGTTTTGGCCTTGGAAGGGCCCCAGAACTACAGGGGCTAATGGGCACAATCCATCATGAATAGGAAGCTTCCATTCATTTCAATGGGGCTTACATACAAATCTTAATTAATGTTTGATGTTTCATTATGTTTTTATATATGTTGTAAGCCACCCAGAGTGGCTGGAGAAACCCAGCCAGATGGGTGGGTCGTCTTCTTCTTCTTCTTCTTCTTCTTCTTCTTCTTCTTCTTCTTCTTATTCTTATTCTTCAATGATGATGTTGTTTACTGATTATATGTTTAACTGCAAAACAGACTTAAATTAATTAATTCAGTCATACTGGAAATTTAACCATGTAAAAATCGGCCTTTGTTTTCTCTGAGCTTACAGACCCATGAATTGCTAGGAGACAACGCACTAAATAGTGACAACGGGTTGTTTTGTAGTTTGTGTTCCAAATACTTTGTGTCACCCAAAGAAAGAAACTGTGCATCTTGGGCCTTGTCATGCTTACTTGGAAGTAAGGCTGACTTGGTTCAATGGGATATATTTCCACATTAGCCTACATAACACTGTATATCCTTCACTGATTAATTAGACTGGTTTTAGGTGAGTAATTGCATAAATCTGCATGACATTGTACGTGAATAAGCAGTAATTTTGAAGGAAAAAGCATACTCTTTTTCTACCAACATTTAACTCAGCAGACACTAACTTAGGGAATGGAATCTCTACTGTATCTTAGAAAAGGTGGCAGTGAGATGCCTTTTCAATAATAACAATAACAATAATTATTATTCCTACCGCGGTGGATGGCGCCTAACCTCTGGCTTTTGTAAGTACGGTACTTAGATTTTTAAAAGAATCGTGAAATGATACATTGGGAAGACTTTTCTAATCCATCAAATGATTTTAAATTGATTAATTAACCAACAAATCAGCTAATAGTGACAGCACCTTTTGCATGCAAAACAGATGCTCTACCATCAAGCTACAGGCTTTCCCCGCTGATTATTTGGACTGCTGGACTTCTAAAACACGCAAACGTCCCACATTTTTTTGCCTCTGCCCCTTCAACTGGCATGTGTGCGAAGTGCTACAATGCCCACTGGCAAAGCCACAAAGCTCTCTCCACGGAAGCGTGGTTGTGGCGGCAGCTCAGAAGGAACTACATGCAATGCATCCCTTTCCGACACATGATGGATCACTCTGAATCTCACCGTTTTGAGCTTATTTATGACAACATCTTTTAATGCTAGCTTCAGCATTTTAATGAGTGTGTGTATGTGTGTGTGTGTGTGTGTGTGGAATCACATAAATTTGTACAGCAAAATTAAAGAAACGCAGTCTGGAAGTAGACAGCGTGGATATGGAAACAAACGCTCCAAATAGAATATGGTTACATCCTGTTATCGTTCATGCAGGTCAGTATTATATATGATAATAGATTCAGGCTTTGTGCTGAAATATATGCAGAAATGAACAATTTGCATGATGTATGGAGTTTAAATCATTTGATTCACATTATTTCATCCACAGTATATTACATATCTTTGCACTGTATGCTCCCAGTAACTAGCAATGATATGGTAGGCCTGGAAGCCAGGCACACTTAATCTTGGCATATATTTAAAGATGGTATCTTTTAAAAAGGGGATAGGGAAGCTGTGACCCTCCAGATGTTGTGGGGCTCTCACGCCTCCCTCTGCCTTAGCAGGCCTGGCCAGTGGTATGTGACAATAGGTGCTGGAGTCTAGAAACATCTGGAGGGCCACGGGTTATTCTACCCTTGTTTTAAATCATAATAGACTGGAATATCAGAATGATTTTTTTTCTTGGAGCTGCTAAACACACTCTAAACTACCAAACAGGAGAATTTCGAACATTGCAAGCAGATATATATACTGAGACCTGCGGGTATAGCGCAATATATAAATTAAATTATTATTATTAATAATAAGTGCTTTTCTTCTAGAAAAAAAGGTGCCAGCATTGCGTACCCTTGAGTACCCCCAGGAAAAAAGCTCTAATCATAATCATCATTATCATCACCTTGCATAGATGTTAGCTGGTATGGGAGCAAAAGTGGGTTGCGAGCATTTTTAGAAATTCCACAGCCCTAATCATCATGTATATATTGATGATGATGATGATGATGAGGCTTCCCAAGGGGGTTCGCTGGTTTGAGACTCCCCCCCAACTCCTCATCCAGCCAGTCCCTAACAGACATGCAAACACATCTCCTAGACCACATCCTGGCCTGCATTCCAAGTTCTTGGATCCTTTAACCAATTAAGCAAGCACTTCATCCTCATAACCATTCTTCACTGTTAAAACCAAAGTTATAATGAAAACCATGAACCTTAGATTATGAAGAGGCAAACCGTTCCCAGCATAAACTGCAATGGTACATCTTCAGCATTTGGACAGCAGCTGGAGGTCAAAGGTAAAAACCAAGAGCAAAGTGCTAAAACCAAACAGATGCAATGTCCCAGTGTCTCGTGAAGATATTGTCCGAATAAACTCGTTCAGAATGAAGCAGCCATTTTGCCAATACTGGGGAGGGCCAGCTTAACTTTCCTCCACTCCTGTTGCAAGGATAAGTCACAACTGAACAGCTGCCCTGTGATGATCTCCCTTAATCTCCAAGAGAAGCAGCAAGAGCCAAGACGTCGAATAAATATATAGATGATCTGTAATTCGCTCTTCATTCAGTAAAGCCAGTCAAGTTAATTAGGAGTAGGGGAAGGCCATTGATTAATGGCCGTCACATAACATCGAGTTGGCCTTTCCTGCATAAATGCTGCGTTGCATTTAAGCAGCGAGTCCACTTTTGAAGTTTAAAATGGGGGGAAGTACAGTGTTATAGTAGCTGTGGTGGAGAACAGGCATTCTGCCAACCTTCTATGATCTGGTGGCCGCCATGTTTGCCCAGCAGTGTATAAAGACTGCAGGTGACCTCCAGCCTTAGCTGTGCTCAGAGCAGACACACTGTCCATTAATTTCAGCAGGTCTACTCAGCATATTTTGCAGCCTTTAGTCAATGGACTTAAAAGTCCATTAATTAAGTGAATATGACTTAGTTGGGAATCACCCGTAATCACTTATTTTGGGGCACTCGCCCAGGTCTGGGGAATAGCAAGCACCCGCAGCAGACAGCCACAAAGTCTGGAGATGTAGAGGGAGGAACTGGTGGTGTCCTGCAGTGATAAGTGAGGAACTGAGGAAGTGCAGCAGGTCAGGAGCTTTAATAGCAAGCGGTGGCGGATGATTGGCTCCTGGCTGTCACCTGATTCTGAAATCCAGGAGGATTCTGGTGCATGGGATGTTTCCATCCCACTATTATTATGATTTTGTAATGTATGAAGCCCAAATGTGGATCACCATGAGTGATGAGCACATTGGTTTGTACATCTGGTTCAATGGCCAACTGCAACTTCTCTCCATATTGTGAAACATATTATGTGCTGGTATTGAAATAAATGCATGTTTTCTGTGTAGGAAAGGCATGTCAAGTGTGAGGTACCCTGAGCTGGGGGGCCACTTGGCACCAAATGCAATTGCACTCTGCAGACTGTACCCTATTAAAAATATTGCATTTAGTGGGGTGCGGTAAATATTTATTTGTAACTTTCAGAGAACATTAAGCTGGGAGTAAACATTTTGTTGATGGCTACACTCTGCTTTTATTGGTAATTTTCACATAAATCAACTTATATATATGGAAAATGTATTCATAATCTGAGTTTTCTCTATAGTGATAAAATGTTTCTGCTTCTGTGGTAGAAAATAGCTTATTATGCAAACAACATTGCCTGTCTTGCATTATGCATGGAATTCACCTGGCGAACATCAGAAGGCTTCAACCCAATTTTTTTTGTGTGTGTGTGTGTGTGTGCGTATGAAGAAAAATAGTGAGTTGCATTTACTGAACCACTTGGCAGTTATAATTAGTAGTAAATGAGTTGATAGCTCTATTTTGAAATGTATTTCATATTTGCCTTAGTAAAGTCACAGGAAAAAAACAAAAATGAAAACAGGTATCACAATGCATCCCTATGAATTTTGAAATGATAGCCTCCAGAACGCCATTCCTAAATAAAACAAAGTAAAATGCAGGTGACACAGTTTTAATTGCTTTTAGTAATTTTTACTTACAGAGTGGCTCCTGGCTATGATTGTGTTCACTCATTATTGCATTATCTTCTCTGTGGCTCACTTGATTTAATTATGGGATTTGTCCATGTATTCTGGATTATCAGTAAAAAGAATAGCATTGTTAGGGGAGGTGGCCAGTTCTAAATAAACCAGACATATGGTACTGGTTCAGATACGAAACAGTGGTCCTCAAAGGGCCACTGCGCACAACTGAGTAAACTCAAACACATCTCAGTGTGGATGTATTAAGGCCAGGCAAAAGACGATGAATAACTCATGATGTGATGTTCAGCTGATATGTCTCAGTGGCCATAAATGGGATATTTTATTCAGAGTTTCTTTGACAAGTTATCCAACACCCCTTTTCTGCCTTGGCTATGCAAAAGGCCAACGAACTGAATGAAAACTGCAATCCCTGGGAAGACAAACTGTGCTGGCCCCAGGGGTTTGTCCGTGAAGCGAGGTCCAAGTCCAGTCCTGGGTCTAGGGGTCCAAAGGAGGTCAGTCCGGCGGGGAGCGAGGCAGGGAGCAGGTCAAGGTCCAAGGCAGGTGCAGGCACGAGGTTGCAGGTTGAGCATACGCTTGCAACTAAGTTGCTCACGCAACTTGGGCTGGGTCTGGCTGGCTTTTATCTGGCCCTATGCTTAGGGCGGCCCCGATCTTCCAGAGACTCGCCTCTCCTCCGGGCCTGGAGGCGAGTACTCCTCCTGTAGGCACTTAGCTCTCTTCGCCTCTCTGTCCTGAGCCTCTGCAGCTCAGGAGAGGCTGGTGGGTTACTGGACCCAGGGGCTGCCTCAGCTTCCTCTGAAGAGGCTGGGGGTGGAGCACCTGCAGGCAATGGGTCCTCCCTCCCATCAGGAGCCAGAGCAGACTCTGCTGATGCCTGCACCTGGGGATCCAGCACAGGTGGGGATCCTTCAGGCTCAAGCCCTGGCCTCGGCTCAGCTGGTTCTGGAGGCGGGGAATCCTGTGCAGGCTGGGATCCCTCAGGTTCAGCATCAGAGTCTGACTCCCAGGCCATCACACAAACAATGTCAACGCACAGCTGTCCTGCAAGCTCTGCCTCCCACTTGTTCAAAGTCTCAAGATGCAAAATGCCATTGCACCCCCAAAAATAACATGCACGCAATTGCACAAGGAACTTGCTGTTGAGACATCTCTCCCTCTTCTTTGATCTTCTTGCGGGGAATCTTGCGGGGGAAGGAGCTCCAATTGCACACCAAAGCCCTCTCCCCTCCACTGCATCCTGCAGTCTGCCTTGCACCTTAAGGGATCCTACGGAGGAAGAAGGGAATCAGAAAGGTTTGGAGGTCAGTGTTGTTGTTAAATGAGCATCCTGCACAACTGGCGATGCTGTAGACTCCTCCTGTTGTCCTTCCCCACCCTCCCCCATTTACCTAACAGAGATAGCAACAACAGTGGCCTACCTTGCAGGGCTGCTGTCAGGATTACTCAGATAATGTGAGTAAAGCACTTGCAGCATTTGAAATGTGCTATACAAACACTAAGTACTTTTATTATTGCGACATTGCCAAGAATTTAAACCAGATGGCTCAGTTTGAAAATATCTGAAAATGCTATGCAAACCAATGTATGGAGATTGATTGCTGCTGTCTGGCTTGATCACCAGCAATTCTATTTCTTTGGCATTTCTGATGCGATACCAAGGTGGGGGAAAATTGATACTTGGGAAACGTCCTTGAAAATGGATCTACTGGGTCATTCATTGCCTCTGAAATGTTGGTGTTTTTTTTTAAATGCCAGCTAGGATGAAGTTTGGCATGGTATGCATTAGAAGAAAGGCTAACACAGGGTTGTATCCAAGGGTAGTCCTGCTCAGAAAAGACCCACTGAAATGAATGAACATGACTAACTTAGCTCTATTAATTCCAATTTTGTCTGCTCTGAGTGAAAATTTGTTGGCATACCACCCGTTGTTCTCATGGAGCCACATTTTAGCCGTGCCCGTTAAGAGTCCAAGCTGCATTTGTTTGTCACCCACGTTTCCTTTCCTGTGGATCCAGTGCAGGGGTTGCCAACCTTTTTGGCATAGCTGTCAACTTTTTCCTTTTTAAAAAAAAGGGAAATTCCCTTATTCCGAATAGGATACCTCGCAAGAAAAGGGAAAAGTTGACAGCTATGCTTTTTGGGCCACTGGGCATGTGTGCAAAGTGGAGAAATTGTTTTGGGTGCTAAACGGACACACAAATGGTGGCTGCTGCTGGTAGGTCAGAAGCCAGGCAGGTCAACAGTAGATTAAGCCAGAACCAATGACAGGCAGAACCACACCCCCCCCCCCCGACTGCTTGTAAGTAAGAAAGCAGCAGGTAGGGGGTTAATCGGAGAGCAAACTAAGGTTGGTGGGGCAGTCAAAGGAACCATCCTCCACTGACTGCAACCAAGCACACACCACAACCTATTGTATTAGGTTGCTTCTTTCTGGTATGGACCCAGTGAGTGGCAGGGAATGTTTCTATGGGCTCATGTGCAAACATGGGCACCATGTTTATGACACCTGATATAGGACATATCAGCACTGGACTAAGCATGGTTTACCAGCCATTCTCTCTCCACAAGACATCCTGGAACTGTAGCATGGGTGGGAGACTAGGGAACAAAGCTCCCTCAACAGGCTTCAATTCCTAGACTTCTTTGGATATAACAAAATTATCTAAAAGGCAGGATATATGTATAATTAAATAACATACCATAAATATTCCCTATGGATGCAATTTGCAGCCACTAAAATTGATGAGAGTCTGCCAGTGATGTCCATGAGGTTCATCCTCTGATACTCATGATCAGATTAGTGTATTCATCTCTTGCCTCCATTGAGGTGAATAAAGCAATGGGCACACAACTTTGTGTCCTCTGTAGTAGGTTCCCAAAGAAGCCAAAGGAAAATAACAAACACAGACTGCTGGTAGAGGAGGCAGGAGAAGCCACCCATCCCATGGAGACTGGTCAGCTCCCTGGTTGGATCAAATTGAAGCACAACCATCCCCTGGGGACAAGAACTTAGCGTAGGTGTTATCCAAAACCAATGGTGAACTCTTCCTTTTCAACTTTAACTCATATTGACAAGGATAACTAGTGTAAGCTTCTTCGCTCATGCTTGCAAAAGCCCTGTACTCTGCACAATTGCCTGTGTCCAGGGAATCAAGGAATTAAGGGACATGGTCAGGGTGCCAGGAAGAATACAAGGCTTTAAATGAGGCTGCAATCCTAGACAGACTTACTTGGCTGTTAAAGCCACTGGGATTTATTTCCGAGCAGATGTGCTTCAGACTGCACTGTTAATAGTGTTATGAGTTTTTTGGGGGGAGGTAGGCTGTATGCCTGAGCCCTACTTCTAATTCCTGGTTCCAGCACAGATTCAGTTTCCCGGAATAGCCAGGTCAGCCTGGTAATGGCCTGCTAAATATGGGTCGTTAACAGTGCTGTCAAGTATCCCGTTCTCCCCGGGATTCTCCCTTATTTTAAGCAGTTTCCCGCTGCTCTCCCTTATTTTTTATTTCCCTTAAATTTCCCGTTTTTAATGGAAGCAGCTCCTCCCCTGCTGGCCAGGGACTGGGTGGGAAGACCTCGCCTACTTGGAGAGAAAAGCCTCAGCCCTCAAAGCAAATGGGAGCCGTTTCCCGTGCTTACAGGGGGGTGTATTCCTCCCCCTGCATCAGCCCCTATCCGTTGCCGCCGAGCCCCTCAGCCGGCCAATAGGGTTAGCTGGCGGGCGGAGCCTGGCTGCCTTTGAGCAGCTGCTGCTTCCTGTCCTGTTTTGATGGGATCAGACAAGAAGACGATGGGGCTCCATTGCGCGGAGCACATGGCTGCCCTCCTCTTTGCCCGAGCCCGCTTGGAGTTTACATTGCTGCTCCGCCCACTTTTGCTTCTGGCTCCGCCCACCACTGACATGTGACTGTCCCCGGGATAGGTGAGACTGCTGATCCCTTATTTTCAAATCCGAAACTTGACAGCTATGGTCGTTAATGGAACAAAGGGAGTGGCTGTGTGCCAGAGGGCCAATGGGTGGGCCTTCCCTCCTCAAGCTGGATGCAAAAGTGGCAAGCTGGGAAGGCAGAGAGTCAGAGCCATGCCTGATCTTTGCTGAGATCCAGGACTGCGGCTGTGGGAGAAGCAAGACCCTATTGGGGGGTGTTAATACTGTGAACCCCTCTATTGTAGGCTCAGGTGGTCTACACAGTCATACCTCGGGTTGCGCTCGCTGTGGGTTGTGCGTTTTCAGGATACGAATGCGCTGAACTTAGAAGTACCGGAACATGTAACTTCTGGGTCTCGGCGCTTGCGCATGCGCAGAAGCACTAAATCATGCTTTGCGCATGCGCAGATGTGCCAAATTGCATGATGCGCATGTGCAAACGCAGGTTGCGAACGCTGCGGGTTGTGAACGTGCCTCCCGCATGGATCGCGTTTGCAACCTGAGCGTCCACTGCATGTGTAAATAAACCATATATCATAAAGACGCCACCCCCCCCCCCCTGCTGTGCCTCATTTCCAAAAGGAATCACGAACCCTGGGTAAGCATGTCCGGAACTTCTGGAATCTTGTACCACTTGGAGATTGGGGTGGCGTGCAACAGTAGGTTTGCATGAACATAAGCTACATAATCTTAGCTCTGTGACGGTCTTAATTTCTACTGTATTCTCAGTACTGCCGGTAAGCATCCAGCTCAATATACCCCTATCCCAGTTAAGAGTTCTGTCATTTCGTTAAAGTGCAGCAGAAAAATAATTCTAAACTGCGGACCACATAAGTGATAGCAATAAAAAGCCAATAAGAGTTTCAAGATTCACTACTTACCACTGTAATATGGTCTTTATGCTTGATATTATACCTCGTTGCAGCCTCAACGTTGCTTTGACTTTCTCTTGTATTATATTGAGGCGTGGTGTAGCATATTGGGTAAGGCTGCAATCCTATGCACACTTACATGGGAGTAAGTCCCAAAGAACACAGCGGCATTTGCTTCTGAATAGACAGGCAAAGGATTGCCCTTTAAGACACCGAGAAAGTCCCTTTTCTTTGAACCTTGCTACTGTCACAGGAATTAAGATTGCTGGAAAAAATATCAACAACCTCAGATATGCTGATGATACAACCTTGATGGCAGAAAGTGAGGAGGAATTGAAGAACCTTTTAATGAGGGTAAAAGAGGAAAGCGCAAAATATGGTCTGAAGCTCAACATCAAAAAAACTAAGATCATGGCCACTGGTCCCATCACCTCCTGGCAAATAGAAGGGGAAGAAATGGAGGCAGTGAGATGGGATGTTGGGAAAGATGGAGGGCACAAGGAGAAGGGGACGACAGAGGATGAGATGGTTGGACAGTGTTCTCGAAGCTACTACAATGAGTTTGGCCAAACTGCGGGAGGCAGTGAAGGATAGGCGTGCCTGGCGTGCTCTGGTCCATGGGGTCACGAAGAGTCGGACACGACTGAGCGACTGAACAACAACAACTGTCACAGGTTAACTAACACCTCGATCCTGTTCATTTTTACTTGGGAACAAGTCTTACTGTGTTCAGGACCCTTAACAAGGTTTAAAATTTCAGCTGTCTGGGCAATCCTCTACATCAGTGGTGGCCAAACTCAGCCCTACGACTCCCATCATCCCTAGTTAACAGAACCAGTGGTCAGGGATGATGGGAATTGTAGTCCCAAAATATCTGGAGGACCGAGTTTGGCCACCACTGCTCTACGTGCTAGCTCAGAGGTAAGCCCCATTGCCTTAAATATGACTTTCTCCCAAGTGAGTGTAGGAATGCAATCTAGCAGTGCAATAGGGTAGCAGTGCACCCCTAGGCAAGTCTAGTCAAATGTAAGTCCTGCTGAAGGCAAGTGGATAAGCCTAGGTGCCCTTTGACAACCTCAGTTTTCCATCTGTAATATGGGTATAAAAATACTGGCCCACCTTATAGCACTGGGTACTGTTTCAGGATTTTTTATTTTTTTTTACTGCAGGTAAAAGCACTCATGACCCGACTAGCAATGGGAGAAGGCATATTTTTTGAGTGCTAGAAGAAGGAACATAGACCTGGTGTTACACACACAAGGTCAGGATAATAGCCCACAAAAGTCAAACTGCAGGCAAATACATTGTAACGCTGCTAGATAAGAGTGATTTGCAGTTGTTAAGAGAGCCAATAATTTATATCTTTGTTATCTGGAGGGCGTTTTACAATCAGAGTTAATCACATTGCTTTATGGTTCCTCTGCTTGCTCAAAACTCGAGATACAAGGGAAAGGTTGCTAGATCATTATAGTAATTGTGACAAGGCCGTTTCCATACTAAATGCCCCAAAATAACAAAACCAGTTACATGATGAAGGTACCCTCGAATTGGATGAAACACCTCCAAATTCTGCAGTCGGTACACAGATACAAACAAGCAAATCACTCTCCCAGCCTGATAGTGAAACATTTCTTGTGGCCAAATTATCTGTGTGACTCTAGCTATAATATAATACTGTTTTCAGCATGGACCACAAATTCATTATTCATAAGGCTGGACTTCTGGAAACATATTGCATCATTGGCTCCAGTTGTTTCTCAGGCAGAACTATGTAGGTACTGTTACATGCCAACCCAATCTCTGCGTGGTGAGAGACTCTATGGCAGGCATGGCCAAACTTGGCCCTCCAGATGTTTTGGGACTACAACTCCCATCATCCCTAGCTAACAGGACCAGTGGTCAGGGATGGTGGGAATTGTAGTCCCAAAACATCTGGAGGGCCAAGTTTGGCCATGCCTGCTCTGTGGGTTTCAAGTGCTTACCTTGGGTTCGGTTTCCTTGGAATGAAGGTCAGCAGAGACCGTAGTGCTTTTAGGATATATTGCTTTATTTACACATATGAACAACCTGAGCATTGGATGGAGGGGCTCATGACATTGACCCTCTCATAGATCTTGCTTCCCCTTTAGGTTTCCAGGGGAGCCCGAAAAGTCCAGCACAGAGCAAACATGTCATTGCGTCTCCAGCTTCCAGCCTCCCTTTGGCTTGTTGTTCTTGTAGCTATTGCAACCTAGCTCACCCGTTGAGCTGCTGATGAGAGCACTTAAGTGGCCAGCTAAGGCCATTGTCTTACAAAGAAACTTGTCTGACCATTCAGTAACCTCTTCTACTAGATTCTAACCCTCACTGGATAAAAGATCACAGGCCAGGCAGAGATCAGAGCGTATCATTCAGACCAGAAGCACCAAGTTCTGCCTAATATGGGGGGCGGGGCGGGCAGCGCATGCTTATGATGTCATGCGCATGACACTGACCTGGAAGTGACCCAAAAACATCACAATAGTCACAAAAACGGGTGGAACGTTGGCAGGCTTTTTCAATGGAGTTTCAAATATACACAATTTCACTGACACGCACGGTGCCTCGGAACATAACCCCTGTGTGAATGGGGAGTTGCTATATGAACTAAATACTGAGAACATCTCACCCCAGAAAACCAGGCCATTGGGAAATTCTTAGCTGTTTATGTCAGTTATGTGGTTTGCCTATGCAGCTATCAAGCTATCACTGGCTGGAATCTATGTGGCTATTACTTGGCTTGTGGTTGGGCACACAGCCAGAGATGCTAGCAGGGCAGGGCTTTGTGTGTGTGTGTGTGTGTGCGTGTGTGTGTGTGTGTGTGTGTGTGTGTATGTGTGTGTATGTGTGTGTATGTGTGTGGAGGGGGGAAAGGGCAGGGTCCCACACAGGGGGGGTGAGCAGTGCAATTTTAACCAGCAGCCTGGCATTACATTTTGAGCTATGCAAAGCAATGCTATCTAAAGAGGTGGCCCCCTGTAAGACCATTAAGTCCTATAGTAATGTTTCTCAATCTTGGGTCTCCAGCTGTTGTTGGATGACAAGTCCCATTATCCCTAGCTGGCAGGGAGAGTGGTCAGGGATGATAATAATAATAATAATAATAATAATAATAATAATAATAATAATAATAATTTTTTATTTATACCCCGCCCTTCCCAGCCAAAAACCGGGCTCAGGACGGCTAACACTAATTAAAATCACAGCAAAAACATAAACACAATCAATTTAAAATAACAGATTAAAATACAAATTTAAAAATTCAATATTAAAACTGCAGTCTCATTTTCAAATAACCCACCAATAAAAGAATGAAGCATAAATATCAAACAGAAACCAACCCAAAGGCCAGGTGGAACAGCTCCGTCTTGCAGGCCCTGCAGAAAGATGCCAAATCCCGCAGGGCCCTGGTCTCTTGTGATAGACTGTTCCACCAAGTCAGGGCCAATACTGAGAAGGCCCTGGCCCTATTTGAGGCCAACCTAGCATCTTTGTTGCTCGGGACCTCCAAAAGATTATTATTTGAGGACCTTAAGGTCCTACACGGGACATACCAGGAGAGGCGGTCCCTTAGGTACAAGGGTCCTAAGCCGCATAGGGCTTTAAAGGTCAAAACCAGCACCTTAAACCTGACCCTGTACTCCACCGCAGCTGGTAAAGCACTGGATGAATGTGGTCCCGTGGCAAAGACCCGGTAAGGAGCCTCACCGTGGCATTCTGCACCCGCTGGAGTTTCTGGGTCAGCTTTAGGGGCAGCCCCGCGTAGAGCGAGTTACAATAATCAAGTCTGGAGGTGACCGTCGCATGGATAATGGGAGTCCAACAACAGATGACAACCCAAGGCTGAGAAACACTGTTTATAGGAAGGGCCACAGCTCTGTGCTTTGCATGCAGAAGGTCCCAGAGTCACTTCTAGTTAGGGCTGGCAGAGGCTTCCTGTCTGAAATCCTGGAAAACTATGGCCTGTCAGCATTGACAAGACTAGGTGGACCCATTTGTCTGACTTGGTATAAGGCACCTTACTATGTTCCTGAATCCAGGGTTTAAAAACATCTAACCGAACCACTGCACACACAAATGTCATTTTAATGAACTGGGCCTCCCATTTAATGAGCCTCCAAGTTGGGAGCACCCCTGTATCTGTCACAATGCTCCTTTTGCTAAGCCACCATATTTATGCAAATCTCAGTGGCCACAATGGGGGCATCGGTTCCTACCAGCTGTGACCCTGGTGACCTGGAATAATATTGGGGACAGTAGTGTGGAAATTACTGGGTACACGAACCAGCCCCGAATCCAATGCCTAGTAGGCTCTAGGCTGAAATTAGTATGAATGTGTGAACGCTTGTCATTTTCCCTCCCTTCAAAATTTGACAGCTAGAGATGAGAAGAGGTTATTTTTGCATCACTCCTCCTCCCAACAATGGATGCGGCTGCCTTTTCTCCTCCCGTAATGCGGTGTTTTCTTTGGTGAGAGAGTTGATTTCCAGTCACTCTCTTTCGGCCAAGGTGAATGCTCAGAGATAAGGGCCGCTTGATCCCCCCTTCTATTTTGTGCATAGGGAAAACTCTTGTGCAAGAGTGAGCTGCTGGGGGGAAATTCATTCACATCGGGAGAGTAAAGCCCGTGAAAATTGGCGTGGTAAGTGGTTAAAATGAATATGGACCCCATTGCCTGCTAATAGCATGTCAACCTTGGGACATATTGATTATAAATGTAGATGAAAGTGGCTTAGAAGTACTGATAAAACGGTCCGTGCACATTTCAAAATATTAGCTACATCCAGCTAAAAAGGGTAGGGAGGAGGGGGGTGAGAAGCGAAACCCACCGCACCTATCTATTGTGTATGCTAGACTAGATTTGTTCTGATAGATTGGGTTCCCTTTCCATAACTCTTTGCCTGGTTTAATATGCATGACAGAGAAAATGCGTCTCCGCACCAACATTGCAAAGATAACCTTGAAGAGTATAAATGAATGCACGTATTGATGGAGCAATTTGTGTTTTTATTGATTTCTTACTGCGTCTCACTGAATTCTTAGTACGAAGACTAGGCAATGGCGATTTTGCTATCAGGGATGTGCACAATAATATTTTCTTTCACAGGTTTTTAACAGCCTTAGAGAATGTACTTTTTTTTTAATAATAAAAAACCAAACCTGACAGGCACTCTCTGATATAAAATGCATGATGCCAAATGTGGAAACAGTAAAAATTAATCAGTAGATAGGAACCCAGAGAGCATCAAGTGGCATCTTAGGAACATACTAAGGAGGACCCCCATTCCCCCTTCTCTGCCTAATGTCTCAACAACCAAAATTGATCTGTAAAAATGTTACATGGAAAAATGTGAGAGACATTTTGTAAACCAAGAAAATCTTTAATAAAAAAAGATGTATTTCCTGTTGCAGGAATTTAGAGCTACTGTCACAAATTTTGGTATATTTCCTGTGCTGATTCTGATCGCCCATCTTGACAAGCAGCTATTGGAAGGGGAGTAGTCCTTTTCCAAGCAAGCAAAGCAGATGTAGGCAACCTCTACAGTAATCTTACAACAAAGCATGAATGGTCAGGCCAGAGGCTGAACTAAGTTAGGGGCAACTTAGTCGTTGCTGAACTACAAATCCCATCATCCCATTGGCTATGCTAGATGGGGCTCATGGGAGTTGTGGTTCTGCAAACCTGGAGAGCAACATGTTGTCTACCTCTGAACCAAGTGGTTAGACAAGAGCGCTAAGTTTTATGAGGGGAAATCTGTCCCACACCAAGTATGAAGAATTTGTCAGCCTTGCCTAACCATGGGGCTAATGACGTTTCAGGAGCAGATGTCCCAGGAACCACAGGGAAGCCACCACAAGGAGACTGTGGTTTCCCATTCTTAACAATCTTCTGGCTTTTCTTTAATGTCTTAGGGGCAAACTGCATATTACATTATTGGTGTTTATTAAAAAGCTGTCTTAAACTGGCGACATTTATTCTTAAGGAAAAGCAACTGCAGGACCCCAATCCAGAAACACGCTCCTTGTCTAGATTGAGGTCCTGCACAAATTTCCTGTTGAGGAGCATCCCCCTGACACTTGGTTCCTGAGGGTGCTGTTTATGGTCAGCAAATTTGGGAAGAAATTGCAGCAGGGACAATTTTCAGAAGGAAACTGGTGCAGATCCCCAGTCTAGACTGGCAATATGTACTTGAAGAGAGTCTCTTAGCTGCTTTTTCTTTTTCTTTTAAAGGCTCATTGGGTACTGCTGAACGATGCCCAAAGGGCTATCACATGGAAGATGGCTTCAAACTTCAAGTAAGGAGATTCTGACTAAACATCAGAAAGTAAGAGCTGTTTGACAGTGGAACGGTCTCCCTCAGGAGGTTGTGGACTCTCCTTCCTTGGAGGTTTTTAAGCAGAGGTTGGGTGGCCATCTGTCATGGATGCTTCAGCTGAGATTCCTGCATTGCAGGGTGTTGGACTAGATGACCCTTGGGGTCCCTTCCAACTCTACAACTCTATGATCATAAAGACACTGCAGTCTCCGCTGTGCCTCATTTTCCAAAAGGAAATACAAACCCAGGGCAAAGCATGCCAGGAACCCCTGCGGAGACTGGGGTGGTGTGCA
This sequence comes from Lacerta agilis, assembly GCF_009819535.1. Classification (NCBI taxonomy): domain Eukaryota; kingdom Metazoa; phylum Chordata; class Lepidosauria; order Squamata; family Lacertidae; genus Lacerta; species Lacerta agilis. Next base: position 17,939,897 of record NC_046320.1, on the reverse strand, counting down.
ACAATATCATATGGTTGGGTCCTTATTAAGGGGGGGGCAGTAATTGGCACTCTGATTACCCACAAACCTGTTTCTGTGAAAGCATCGCTAGATCATATCTTAGCTACGAACCCATATCAGTTTTGTGTTTTTGCTTCCCTCCCCCCCCCCAAATAATCTTGCAGATGGTGTTTGGAACTGTCTGTCCTCCCTCAAAGAAGAACCACAATAGGAAGATTTCATGGGGAGAGGACACGACTGTTAAAATGCTAAAAGGCTGTGGTGTAGCCATGCTGCTAACAGTCTCAGTTATTCAGGGCACACTGTCTGCATATCATACATGAATAAACCCTGAAGAGGCTAATATATGCCTGTGCATAGTGAGTCTCTGTGCAACATGTAAGAGAGAAAAAGTCAATATTGTTTGATTTCTCCCAAGACAGTGTGAGATCGCTAAAATTTAAACAGACACCTCTTTTTTGAGCAACTTGGACTAGTCTCTTTCCTCTTATGCTATCTGCTTGAAATCAAGGCTTAATTGAAGCAATTCTATTATAAATCAAATTTCTATGCATAGGCGATGCTTGCGAGGAACGGGAAACGTTTGCAGAGTATTTTTATGTGGGTAAATGCTGTTGATTCAGTCTGGAGGGCAGGGCTTCTCACCTTCTTATTTGTTCTATTAAAAGTATATTCTACGACAACTCATCTGTATTTGCTTTAATCAAAACAGGATTTCTGAAAAGCAGCCTATACAAATACATGAAAGGAGATCACCTAATATCATCCCCCCCTCTCTTTGCCATCGAGCTACATATCTGACTCTGGCTTTCTGCAAAAGGAGACATTTCTAACAGCGCAAATGTTTGGCTAGGAAACATTTTCCCCTTTTGGTCTCTTAAAGATTGATTTTCAAAGGGACTCTATACTCACTGTGCACCCAAGATTCTGGATTCATTAGAAAATCAGGTCTTTGCAGATTTTTTTTTCTTTTTAACCTTCAGACTACCTTGCCACACTCCTGCAAAGAATGACACATGAATGTTGATACTGCACACACTTCCCCCACCCCCAGAGACAAAATAATGCTATGTATACACAGTGGATGCATTCTTAAATAGCCAAAATGGGACTGCCTATGAACAAGAGGGAGGTATCAACATGCTCAGGGGAATCTTAAATTTGCAGAAGTACCAAAAATCTTGGGTGAGTGGAATGAAGAGAACCTCTTCTTTCTCCCCCCCCCCAATACTCCAATGAGGAATGAGCATGTTTCCATGGTCACGGAATGTTGATTGACATTTGGGGTGGTTGTGGAATGGAGTATTCTGGAAGAAGAAGGCAAGGCTGACGGGCAGCAACACTTAACAAGGGCATTTCATGCTGCAACATTCTGTTGCAGTCGAATTAAAAAACCATGTGTTCTTTATTGGACACACCTTTTGGCAATGCTCACAAAGGCCAGCTCTCTTAAATGACGTGTTTAGAAAAGAAGGGTTTCGCTCAGAATGGGAAGTAGAAAGTTGGGAAGTATTTTACGGATAGGTGATTGCAACAGGTGAAAATGTTAGCCGGGGATACTATGCGGTTTGTTTTATATGCTGCTGTGTCCATCATGTTCCACATCATATTAAAGCTCATTAAGTTCTGAAGAGATTTTTCAGGAAAGCACTGGCGAAGGGATGGAGGGATAAAGATAACCTTTTCTTTTTTTACTGGTACTTCCCCTGCCCTCTGCTTTTTCTTCATTTGTAGCCACAAAGCTCACGTGAGGGAAAAGAGAACTGGAATCCATCTAACTAAACCAGGGGGTCCAAATTCTGTTTTCTAAATCCTTCTATTCCAAGTGATGATCTGTGTGTGACTGATTTTCACACTGGTCTTCCTTGGTCTGAGCAACTTTCTACTGAGGAACCTGCCTGCCTACGAACCAACCAACCAACATTTTTACTTTTCGATTGGCAGTTTATATCAAGTATTTAACAACCCCTGGATGTGAGTATGTGACAGAATTAAAACCAGAGGAGCAACTATCTTTTTTTAAAAAAAAGGTAAACCTCCCTGGATGCAATACAAGTGCTTATTGCTTGAAAGGCTGGGTCTCCTTTGCATGCTTATTAATAATATACTTCCTTATTGCCGGATACAGCATTTATTTAGATTGCATTATAGTTGCAGATTTGCCCCCCCTTCCCTGCATCACCTTTCAGCCATCTATTCATAGGCCTGTATTTTAAAAACTGTATAAAACTATTAAAGAAAAGTAAACACACAAGAGAAGATTGCGAATCAAATATTGCAATGAGCACAAGAAGTAAATAGAGACAAAAGGAAGCTAAGCAAGGAAAATTAAGTTGTGAATGGTTTTTGGGAATGGAAAATTGATATACATAAGCAGATGTTAGCAAAAGCATGGGAGAATTCTGAACAAATATCACGAATTAAACAAAACAAAAACAAAACGACAATTGCCTATTATATTTGGAGGGCCACTTTCCCTAGGATAGCTTTCCTCTTATTTCTTTGGCAGCTATCTGCAGGGAAGATTTTGGGTACCACATAGCAGGATGGAGTTTCGAACAAAGATGTGCTCTCCCAAGCCCACATTCCTAGTACAGTGGTGCCCCGCTAGACAAAAATAATTCGTTCTGCGAAAATTTTCGTCTAGCGGTTTTTTCGTCTAGCGAAGCGGCAATGTAAACCGCGGTTTTCGCTAGACGAAAAAAAAAACGAAAAAAATTCATCTTGCGGGGCAGCCCCATAGACTTTTTCGTCTTGCGGGACAGCCTTCCGCTAGACGAATGCCTTCGTCTAGCAAGTTTTTCGTCTAGTGAGGCATTCGTCTAGCGGGGCACCACTGTATGTTTGCACTCCTGTCTCGGCGACGTCTACGCTGGCTCGGTCATGCCAGTAGAATGGAAGATGGCAGGATCCCCAAGTATATGCTCTTATGGGGAGCTGTCTTCAGGCACCAGGCCCATTGGCAGACCAACTCTGCTACAAAGATATATGCAAAGGGACATGAAGGCTGGCAACGTTGACCTCGCCCTGTGAGAATCCCTTGTTGATGACTGCAGCACCTGGAGACAGTTGGGCTGTGCATCCATAGCAGCGACCGGAGGAGGAATGACTGCTGGGACACCTGCATCAGCACAACCGGACGCCTTCATTTGCCCCAGCTTCAGAAAAACATGTCTCTCTCATATCGGTCTCTACAGCCACAGCAGGCGCTGCAACCAACCTTCCAAAAAGTTTGACTTCACTCCCAAAGGCGTACTCTTTCATTGTCTCCTGAGACAGGTGGATGCCAACAAAAATTATCTGTTGGGATTGTGGAAATGAGATACGGAGAGTCAGCTACACAGGAGCCAACTCCTAGGGACTTTGCCCCCACCCCCCAATAAAATATTTGAGAGGGCCAGGGGGATTCCAAAGTTGATGTGTGTTGCCATTCAAATGGCTTGTGTGTGCCACGTTATGGCTTGATTATGTGGGGTGCGGCTTACCTGCCCCCCCAATATTGGCACCCCTGGTCAGCTAAATCCTTTATCTAATTCTGGAGCATTCTGCCTCCAGCTCCACTGAAAATGGCAATGTGATGTTTTTATGCTTGTGTTAGGAGAAAGCCGTCTCTTGCTATTATAGGTGTCACTGGGGAAAAAGCATCCAACCTTTTTACTTCAAAGCCCCGTTGTGAAGCACTGGGAAGTGCTTACAGTGTTTTCCTTTGGGAGTGTTTGATTGGGGCATTTTCTCACCGCGGTTGTGTTTGAAAGACAGCGACATTAATGGTTATTTAAAAGGTTAAAAGTAAATTTGCACATTTGGCAGTAAAAGCAACAAGAACCAGCAGGCGACTCTACTTCATGCCTTAGTTTGTGAAAAACAATAAAAACATTGTCCCCACCAGCACAACTTGTTCAACATGCAGAGCAATCACCGGGGCAGGATAATTTTCAAAACTAAGGTGTTTTCAAAACAGCAGGTATGTCGCTGAAGGCAAAATGTTCTGGTTCTTGAACAGGCACTTCGAGGAATGAAGCAGAGGATTCCTCGTTGCAAAGCAAATGGCCCAAACAGGATTTATGTTCCTAATTCAGATTAGAAATTAAGTGATAGCCATTATTCTCATTGCCAATAAGAAATCAATACGAATTCTGTTCCTCTAGAGGGCACCATTAGATTCCACTTGAAACCTGTCAAAAAAGCAGGCGGCTGTGCTGGCCCATTCGCGGAATGGGTGAAACCTGCCATAACACATAAAAACAGTGAGATAGCTTTTAAGTTTCACTGAAGACAAGTTCAAGCAGTTTTATTCTAGGGCAACGTAGACATTTCTGTGGCATGACGCAAGTGACAGAAAGTGAACCGTGCAGGTTTCCTACACAACATAGCTCAGTCGGTAGAGCATGGGACTCATAATACCAGGGGTGGGGGAACTTATTGGGCAGCACAGAACACTTTCTCCAGCTGCATCTCTTTTTCCTACTGTGTGCCGTTTCTAGTCTTGGACCTTAACCAGAAGAAAAACAGACGAGGAAGCAGCAGCTTCAGGGAGAGAAGCATGAATGAGGGAGGGCTTCGCATCTTCCTCTCTCCCACTTGCCCTTCCTGGCAGTGGTGTAGGAGTAGATTTTGAAGGAGAGGAGCTCATCACGAACACCACCTCTGGCCATGCCCCAAAGATAGTCCATAGCCACACTCCCAGGGAGAGGCCAAAAATGCAGGCAGCCATGTGGGTTCATCATATATTATATGCCCTCAAACACACATACATAACAGCACAGTGGCATAGCATAGGTTGCCACAGCCCGGAGCAAGGCAAGAATCCTTGGCACTGCCCAATAGGCTGGAACAAAGGGGTAACAGTTTGGTGACCTACCCTAGTGGCGGCCACGGTGCCCCATGAGCGCTGCCTATGGCGGGAGGGGGGATTGTTTGAGAGCGGGTATTTTTTTAAAGCATGTGCAGAGTGCGCCCTAGCCAATTTAGAACACTGCCAAACCAAGCCAGACCACTGGCCTATCTAGCACACCATTACACTGGTGGGCAGAAGCTTTCCGGGATTTCATGGTATGCACATGTTCCATGCCAAACATATGAGCTACTGCCCTCCCCACCCCATAAGAATCTGAAAGAACCCTAATGCTTCCCTGAAACTTTTGAGACCTGTTGTGCATCCTTGCAGAACCCCATATGTATACTTGAGCTGTGAGCAGGAGCTAATAACTCAATTACCCCAAAGAATCCTTTTACCAGCTATGCTGCAAAGGCGAGATCAACGCATTTAAAAGATGTACTAATATCTCATTGAAGCTGCCAGAGCAGTTTCATTTTCTCAAATCACGTTGGAATTGTTTGCACACATCAACAGTACAGACGGTATGCTCTAATGAGCTATAAGTGCAGGTCGTTTTAGTAAATTCTAAGATTTGCACATGCTGTTTCTCCTAAAAAGGAGCACATCTCCTCCACCTAATAAATTTTGCATGCAAATATGGGCTTGTTCATTTCATCAGAAGATTCTAATTCATTTCATTTTTTATTCATTTTGCAGCGTATGCGAACTTGCATGTGTAATTCATCAAGCGTGGAAGCAATCTTTTACATTCTCATCACTTGTGACATTTTTAATCAATGAGCCCCTGCCTAGCAGTGATTAAACTTCTCTTTGAATGGAAAAGGCTATAAGGCTTTGAATGGAAAGTCAGGAGGACGTGGGCAGTAAAAAAATACCCTCATGGATTGTAAGGTATCTACAGCACCCAGGTATTTCTACAGTGAAAGCTCTTTAAGAAATCCAGGTGAGGATTAAAATGAAGCAATTGGGCAATGGTGGGGTGTAACTAAGGCTGAGTACATGTGACCAGTGTAATTTTTCTACAAAAAGAGGTGCTGGAACTCACCATGAACGCCTCCTTCATTCTCTTAGAATGGCAATGGCACCCACCTGAGAGGTGCCGAAACTCAGTTTCCGGCTGGGAAAAAAAGCCCTGTACATGGCCAACTTAAAACGCAGTTATGGTTGTGTTATATTACCATTTCAAACTCTCCAAGTGCCCTGATTTTCCAGAAACAGTCCTGGTTTTACAGAAGCTGTCCCGGTTTCTGATTTGATCCCAGAATGTCCCGCTTTTACTCCAGATGTCCCTATTTTCACTGGAGAAAGGGTAGTGTAGCTATGCAACTCCCAAGCCCAGGAGATAAGTAACTATACAACCTTTAGAAGACTTCTGAAGGCAGCCCTGTGTAGGGAAGTTTTTTTTTAATGTTCAATGTTTAATTCTGTTTTTATATATGTTAGAAGCTGCCCTGAGTGGCTGAGGCAACCCAGTCAGATGGACTAGGAATAATAATAATAATAATAATAATAATAATAATAATAATAATAATAATAATAATGGAATGGTAAAGGTAAAGGTAAAAGGGCCCCTGACCATTAGGTCCAGTCGTGTCTGACTCTGGGGTTGCGGTGCTCATCTCGCTTTACTGGCCGAGGGAGCTGACGTATAGCTTCCAGGTCATGTGGCCAGCATGACTAAGCCGCTTCTGGTGAACCAGAGCAGCGCACGGAAATGCCGTTTACCTTCCCGCCGGAGCAGTACCTATTTCTCTACTTGCACTTTGACGTGCTTTCGGACTGCTAGGTGGGCAGGAGCTGGGACAGAGCAACGGGAGCTCACCCCGTCATGGGGATTCGGACCGCCGACCTTCTGATCAGCAAGCCCTAGGCTCTGTGGTTTAACCCACAGCGCCACCCGCGTCCTAATAATGGAATAGGGCGTCCCTATTATCATCGGAGATACGTTGGAGGGTATGCAATTTACTCTGGCTCCTGTGTAGTCCCACTACTGGTGTTTGAAGCCAAGTACACACGGTGTTTGTTGTTGTTGTTGTTGTTCAGTCGTTCAGTCGTGTCCGACTCTTCGTGACCCCATGGACCAGAGCACGCCAGGCACGCCTATCCTTCACTGCCTCTCGCAGTTTGGCCAAACTCATGTTAGTAGCTTCGAGAACACTGTCCAACCATCTCATCCTCTGTCGTCCCCTTCTCCTTGTGCCCTCCATCTTTCCCAACATCAGGGTCTTTTCCAGGGAGTCTTCCCTTCTCATGAGGTGCCCAAAGTACTTAGCCACAACCAAACACTGCTAATTGACGTGTTTCCCCTCCAACCAGTTTCCATCTGATTCAAAAACAGAAGCCATAGTTAAGCCAAGGAATGTGCATGTGAGACAGCTGTTGTACATGTGCAGGCGACAGTTTCACTGAAGAGGACTTTGGTGCAGCAAAACAAATCAGGTAATGCCTCTCCGGAGTCCGCAGCGACGTAAAAACAAGCGACTTGGAAACGCAGAGGGGAGGAAATGGCCTCGTGGCATTTTAAGCACTAATGTGAGGTCATTATTCTTCTCAGTTCCGATCAAAGCTAGTTTTCAAGGGAAATGCAGTAAAACACAGTGTTCCATAAGAAGCGACTGGATGGAGGCAGGATAAATAGGGATTGTGGCTAATGTTGTGTGGACAACGCTTCCCAAACCCAGCGGTGGGAGGCCACCGGGTGCAGAGTAAACAGGAGTGCGCACACAGCAGGCTGCAACCCAGTTTCCTGGAAGTAAGCCCCATTTACCTCCCAAGCCAGGACTACTGGAGGCAGTATGAATAGTGACACCCAGACCAAGGTCAGCATAGCTGCCCAGAACACACAGTGTTAAGCATTGCTGAATGCCATTAATTCTGATGGGGGAGATACTTTGCATGTGCTAAGTCAACCCACCGAAATTAAGGCAATTTCAAACTGCTTAACTATGGTTTGATTATACACATAATTTATTTTACTCAAGGCTGTTATTAAGGAAGTGCTTCCTTATCACACAGTAATGACATCTACTGAGTATTTTAAGTGTCGATACCGGCTATTAATAATTACCCTAAGCATATTATCTTTTAGAGTCCAGTTCTCTCTCCCCCTCCCCCTGCATTTGATATATTTACCATCATGCTTGCCAGTTTCCTGTTTTATTCAACTTCATAAATATTATTTGAGGTTATTTAAGGATTATTATTATTATTATTATTATTATTTGCAAAGATAAGGACCACAGACGGACTGGATTTAGGTCACATTTCTTTCACATTAAACATTGTGTCCTTTGGGCTAAGACTTACTCTAGGCACACAAAAACTATGAGACTTATGCTAGGCTGAGGGTGCCAAATTAGGCCACATTGCTTATGTTACCAGAAGAAAACGGCAAACACTTTGAGACGATTGAAGGAAGGTGAAGAAAAATAATGACTCAGTCAGGTCTCATATGGGAAAAGACAGATAACCGACCCACAGTTTTGTCCTCTGTCATCCGTCATTTCATATACCTTTGCCAGCATTTGAAAAGATCTCACTTTCACAACTTCAGAGCTGTTTCCCTTGCATTCAGTTCTGCGCGGGGTCAGTTTCTGCACTTGGGAAAAGGCTCTTAATGCACATATAGTATATACACACCTGATGCAGCCAAAGAACTCAAGTGAAGTTCACGGAAGTGGTGGACCTTGGGGGTCTCCAATTTCAGCAGCGCCCTGTGCGACACCCAAATTTGGTGCCCCTCCCCCTCTCACCTTCCATCCTACAACAGTCCATTCTACCAAAACAGTCGTCCTTCCCTGAGAAGCAAGATGGCGACAGAGGCAGCAGCCTAATCAGATCCTCTGATCCCAACTAATCAGTCGTCCTTCCCTAAATCCGCCTCCGTCCAAGGAATAGATAGCGAGTTCCAAAGAAACTTCCTTTAGTCAATGGCAAGATATCCTGGGTGAAACCATGCTGGGAAAAGCACAAGAATTTCCTTATTACAGAATCCTCTCCATACTGCTTCTTTCAAAGAAACTGGGTCTGACTGGTTCAAGCGGCCTCTCTCTTCCACTAGATCATGGGTAGGCAAACTAAGACCCGGGGGCCAGATCTGATCCAGTCGCCTTCTAAATCCAGCCCGCGGATGGTCCGGGAATCAGCATGTTTTTACATGAGTAGAATGTGTCCTTTTATTTAAAATGCATCTCTGGGTTATTTGTAGGGCCTGCCTGGTGTTTTTACATGAGTAGAATGTGTGCTTTTATTTAAAATGCATCCCTGGGTGATTTGTGGGGCATAGGAATTGGTTCATCCCCACTCCCAAACAGAGGCGGAGGAAGCTGCTTGGTCACCCGGGGCGGCAAACCCGGGGGCCCATGACGCACGGCGCATGCGTTGCATGTGGCGCATGCGTGCTGTGCTGCTCCATAGCGGCATAGTGGGCCCCGGACGGGCTGCAGGGTGGAGCAGCCTCGCTCCGCGGCTTGCTCGGGGCCCGCCGGTGGGCCTTGACTTGGGCGGGGTGGGACGTGCGTTGAGTGTCACCCCCCCTCCCCTGGAACTTGGGGTACCCCACCATCGCCCCCACCTCGCTACGCCACTGCCCCCAAATATAGTCTGCCCCCCCACAAGGTCTGAGGGACAGTGGACCGGCTCCCTGCTGAAAAAGTTTGCTGACCCCTGCACTAGATTCTAAACCTCCTTGATACAAGATCACAGGCCTGGAAGCGACTCGTGTGATACCGCTCTCCTGAATCGATAGACGAATAAAGCACAGCTATCTGTGGAAACGTGCGCTTCTCTCAGTTTTGTGATTCAGTGTGCCATAGGAAGCTACATTGTACCAAGGCAGACCATTGAGCCAACTAGCTTAGTGCTGTGCGCACTGACTGCCAGTGGCACCCCAGGATTTCAGACAGGACCTTACCTGGAGATGCTGGGCACTGAACCTCACACCTTCTGCCCACAGATACTCTGGCCCATCTAGTCCGGCATCCTGTTCTCACGGTAGCAAACCAGGTGCCTCTGGGAAACCCACAAGCAGGAGCTGAGCATCACAGAGATCTCCCCACCTGCGCCACCCCCACCCCAAGAAACTGGAACCCAGTGGTGTTCAGTTTCTGGCACTGGAGCAGGCCTTATCCTACCTGGATTTGTCTAACCCCGTTTTAAAAGGCATCCAAGTCAGTGGCCGTTGTTGCACCTTGTCAGGCAAGGTTTGGTGCTAAGCCAAATTGTTTTTGACAATGAAATAATTTGTAAGTGCTCCCTCATTAGTTGGTAATTGGCTTCTGAAGACGGCGCAACCGAAGCTTTGATTACAAGCTAAAAGAAAACATATCTGCGAAAATGAAGGATTACTCTTTGCTGAACTAAATGCTGATTAGCAGAAGAATGACTGAAGTGCTTTATAGGAAGCTGAGCAAAAGTGGCATTGTGTCAGCACTGGCAAGTTGAGAAGCTGCGTTTAGTGCTAAGAGGTAGCCTATTCTTCTGACGGATGATAGCTTCACATTAAAAACAGATGTACTAACTAGATCAGTGATATTATTATTATTATTATTATTATTATTATTATTTTCGGGGCTTTTTTCAGCTGGATCTCAGTGGAACTTAGTTCTGGTACCTCTCAGGTGGACACCATTGCAATTCTAAGAGAATGAGGGAGGCATTCGTGGTGTGTTCCAGCACCTCTTTTTCTAGGAAAAATAGCACCAATTTTACTATTTATATGCTACCCATCTGCCTGGGTTGCCCCAGCCACTCAGGGCGGCTTCCAACAAAATATTAAAACACTAAAAAACCTCACTATTAAAACACCATTAAAAACCTCCCTGTACAGGGCTGCCTTCAGATGTCTTCTAAAAGTCAGGTAGTTGTTTATTTCCTTGACATCTGACGGGAGGGCGTTCCACAGGGTGGGCGCCACTACTGAGAAGGCCCTCTGCCTGGTTCCCTGTAACCTCACTTCTCTCAGTGAGGGAACCGCCAGAAGACCCTCAAAGCTGGACCTCAGTGGGGCTGAATGATGGGGATGGAGATGCTCCTTGAGGTATCCAGTGTGGTGTAGTGGTTAAGAATGGTAGACTCGTAATCTGGGGAACCGGGTTCGTGTCTCCGCTCCTCCACATGCAGCTGCTGGGTGACCTTGGGCTAGTCACACTTCTTTGAAGTCTCTCAGCCCCACTCACCTCACAGAGTGTTTGTTGTGGGGGAGGAAGGGAAAGGAGAATGTCAGCCGCTTTGAGACTCCTTAGGGTAGTGATAAAGCAGGATATCAAATCCAAACTCCTCCTCCTCCTCTTCAGGGCTGAGGTCATTTAAGGCTTTAAAGGTCAGCACCAACACTTTGAATTGTTCTTGGAAATGTACTGGGAGCCAGTGTAGATCCTTTAGGACCAGTGTCCTGACAGCCACTCCCAGTCATCAGTCAGGCAGCTGTGTTCTGGATTAGTTGTAGTTTCCGTGTCCCCTTCAAAGGTAGCCTCACATAGAGTGCATTGAAGTAGTTCGAGCAAGAGATAACCACAGCAGGTACCACTCTGGTGAGACAGGGTGCAGGCAGGTAGGGGTTCAGCTGTTGTACCCTGGACACAGAATTCATCTGTGCCTCTATGGACAGCCATGAGTCCAAAATGACTCCCAGGCGGTGCACCTGGTCCTTTAGGGGCACATTTACTTCCACCTGCTCTGCTCAGAGATCACCTACAGGTATATTTGGCTCCTCCTCTCCCTAAACACTTTCCATTCCCACCAGCCATTATAAGAAATACTATACTGTATCACTTTTTAATATGCTGCCTGTGTTTGCTCCTTTTCCTCCTCCTACCTCACACCTTCTTCCTTTTGTGCCACACCTTTTAGGTTATAAGCCTATAGGTAAGGACTCTCTTGCTTTTATCAGTCTTATGTAGTGCAATTGGCTGGAAAAACGCTTTAGGGAAATAAAGGATGTGCTGCACAGAACCCAAATTTGGCATTCACTAGGTTCATCCACACTTCTGATTGCCCTATACCCGCCCCCTGCAAAACCTGCTGTTTACTGCTGAATCAGAGCAAACGTCAATAGTATTTTCTCCACACTGATGTTTGCTCCAGTTTAGAGCTAAAGGGTGGGTTTTCTGGGGGAAAGCGGAAGGGAAAACTGCTCAGATTTGTGTGTAGAAAGGACCGGACAAACAGAAAACCACATGGAGCTGTGCTTTCTAGGCACTGGGAAAGCAGGAGTGTGGCTGAGCCCTCAGAGGCACCGTTGTAGTATGGAAATCACCTTACCAATCTTTTATTAAGCATTAGTTGCAATGCCGAAAACTGAGCACTAGATGGCAATATCCAGCTACTTTTACTTCTTACTTCTAAACTAGAATCCTGTTGCATTTAAAGAGCTCCCTAATGGAAGAAAAACAACTTGGGGACCAGTGGTTTCCTGAAACTCTTAGCCATAACCAAGCCAACTTTCTAAAGCACAATCTGATCCTGGCTAGTTCGAACTACAACCGTACCTTGGTTTTCGAACCGCTTAGTTCTTGAACGTTTTGGCTCCCAAACACCGCAAACCCGGAAGTGACTGTTCCGGTTTGGAAACTATTTTTGGAAGCCAAATGTCCAATGGGGCTTCCACGGCTTCCGTGGAATCAGAAGCCATGCCTTGGTTTCCAAACGTTTTGGAAATTGAACGGACTTCCGGAATAGATTCCGTTCGACTTCCAAGGTACGACTGTACTAGATTTTAAACTATAACAAGAAGCGGTGATCATAGCTGTAGTGGAGGGGGGGGGGAGGGAGGAGCAGCTGCTCTCCCAGATCAATAAAAATACATTGCTAACTGAGGTTCTGCCCCCCCCAAAAAAACACCTGGCTACACCCATGGTGGTGATTGACTTAAATTAAACTAGAAGTAAAACTAAGTAAAGCAAGATGTTTAATATAAAGGAAACATGGAGAGGGTGGGAAGTCATAGGTTTGTGTAGAAAGCACATAGTTGAAATTGTATGTATCTCTTGTGATATTATTACTGGATTGGTCAAAGTGAAGATGACTACGTGTTGTATATATATGGAAAATGAACAATAAAGCATTATTTTAAAAAGAAGTGTGTGCCTCTAGTTTCTTTCTGTCACACAGCAAAGGAAGAGAGGGTCGGGGAAGGTGCAAACTAAAAGCTTGCTCATGGCTGGTGCAGAGGAAGAGCTTGGTGGCCTCTTTTATGATAAACTATCCCCCAAAACAAGGAAGGAAGCAGATCTGGGTGTGCACATTGTTGTGTATTGATTCAAGGGTTATCATATCTGTATTACTATTGTCTGTATTCACATTAGGGGAAAGTAACTGCCTTCCTGTTCCAGAAGGAACAGCTACTATTGGTTCATTCATGTTGCTGCATTTGGATCCTCAGTCTTATTGGTTCCCACCAAAAGGCAGCTTTGTGATTGCTTGAGATTGTTCCCTCCAAAATGTAGTCTTGTGTCCCTATAAATGTAGCTCCCCTCTCCTCAGCTCCCCAGTCTTGTTTGCCTGAATAAAGAGTATTACATGAAGAAGCTATCTCCTGCCTGCTATGTCAGAGAGCTGAAATCACTTGCTGAATCACTATCCCCACGCTACAACACGCATAATGTCCACTAGCCAGTGTGGTGTAGTGGTTAAGAGCGGTAGACTCGTTATCTGGGGAACCGGGTTCGTGTCTCCACTCCTCCACATGCAGCTGCAGGGTTACCTTGGACAAGTCACACTTCTCTGAAGACTCTCAGGCCCACTCACCTCACAGTGTTTGTTGTGGGGGAGGAAGGGAAAGGAGAATGTTAGCCGCTTTGAGACTCCTTCGGGTAGTGAAAAGTGGGATATCAAATCCAAACTCCTCCTCCTCCTCCTCCTCCTCCTCCTCTTCTTCTTCTTCTTCTTCTTCTTCTTCTTCTTCTTCTTCTTCTTCTTCTTCTTCTTCTTCTTCCATCAGATCAGCCATCCAGTGTCACCTAGGATTGGGGAGAGGTTGAGGCTAAAGCTTGCCATGGGTCATGCACATGGGCGTAGCCAGGATTTTTGTTGGGGGGGGGTACAGGACTTTGTTTGGCGGGGGGACAGGACTTTTGTTATAGGGGGCAGAACTGACGTGATTGGTCAGTTAGTTAAGTATTCCTATTGTTTTACTTTATGGGGGGCAGCTACACCCATAGTCATGCACATAGCAGAAAAGGGTGACTTCCCACTCCATAGTGTCACAAGCACACACAGACACACACTCCATGCAAGTGAGTTTAACCAAAGGCACAATCAGCTCATTAGGTTAAGACACTTTTCAACAAACAAGCAGTTTTGTCCCCCTGTATGTCTCGGGAGTGCTCACTGGAAGGACAGATCCTGAAGTTGAGGCTCCAGTACTTTGGCCACCTCATGAGAAGAGAAGACTCCCTAGAAAAAACCCTGATGTTGGGAAAGATGGAGGGCACAAGGAGAAGGGGACGACAGAGGACGAGATGGTTGGACAGTGTTCTCGAAGCGACTGGCATGAGTTTGGCCAAATTGCGGGAGGCAGTGAAAGACAGGCATCCTGGCATGCTCTGGTCCATGGGGTCATGAAGAGTCGGACATGACTGAACGACTGAACAACATGTCTCGGGAACTAGCCACTTCATTTCAGTAAGTATTGTTAAAGATTTGGGTGAGACACCCCCCCAAACCCCTAGAAATTAATAAATGGTAGGATTTTGATCATTTGGGATGCGAAGGGAGAGATACAAGCTGTAGAGCAGGGGTCAGCAACCTTTTCCAGCTGTGGGTCAGTCCACCATCCCTCAGACCATGTGTGGGGGGGTGGCGGACTATTTTTTTGGGGGGGAAATGAACGAATTCCTATGCCCCACAAATAATCCAGAGATGCATTTTAAATAAAAGCTGTACATTCTACTGATGTAAAAACACGCTGATTCCTGGACCGTCAGTGGGCCGGATTGAGAAGGCGATTGGACCGCATCTGGCCCACGGGCCTTAGGTTGCCTACCCCTGCTGTAGAGGGTTTGGGGAAGAGGAAAAGTGCTCTACGTGGGGCTACCTTTGAAGGTGACTCAGAAACTGCAACTAATCCAGAATGTGGCAGCCAGATTGGTGACTGGGAGTGGCTGCCGGGACCATTTAACACCGGTCCTAAAGGATCTTCATTGGCTCCCAGTATGTCAGATTGGAGAACGTCAGATTTTTGGTGAAATTCTGACTGCGCGGGTTAGGGATTTTTTTTAAAAAAACATTTTCTGCAGGTCAACTTGTCGAGGCCTGTTTTCCCTTCCTTTGATGAAAAACCCTTCTGTTTTCACCGCCATATCTTCCGGGGGAGTCTTGGCAAAATTTTGGCACCATTTTTGAGGAAATTGGAGAACGTCAGATTTTTGGTGAAATTTTGACCGCGCGGGTTAGGGATTTTTTTCAAAAAAAGTTTTTTCGCAGGTCAACTTGTCGAGGCCTGATTTCCTTTCCTTTGATGAAAAACCCTTCTGTTTTCACCGCCAAATCATCCGGGGGAGTCTTGGCAAAATTTTGGCACCATTTTTGAGGAAATTGGAGAACGTCAGATTTTTGGTGAAATTCTGACCGCGCGGGTTAGAGATTTTTTCAAAAAATGTTTTTTCGCAGTTCAACTTGTCGAGGCCTGATTTCCTTTCCTTTGATGAAAAACCCTTCTGTTTTCACCACCATATCTTCCAGGGGAGCCTTGGCAAAATTTTGGCACCATTTTTGAGGAAATTGGAGAACGTCAGATTTTTGGTGAAATTCTGACCGCGCGGGTTAGGGATTGTTTCAAAAAAAGTTTTTTCGCAGGTCAACTTGTCGAGGCCTGATTTCCTTTCCTTTGATGAAACCCTTCTGTTTTCACCGTCAAATATTCCGGGGGAGTCTTGGCAAGATTTTGGCACCATTTTTGAGGAAATTGGAGAACGTCAAGATTTTTGGTGAAATTCTGACCGCGGGGGTTAGGGATTTTTTCAAAAAAAGTTTTTTCGCAGGTCAACTTGTCGAGGCCTGATTTCCTTTCCTTTGATGAAAAACCCTTCTGTTTTCACTGCCAAATCTTCTGGGGGAGTCTTGGCAAAATTTTGGCACCATTTTTGAGGAAATTGGAGAACGTCAGATTTTTGGTGAAATTCTAACCGCGCGGGTTAGGGATTTTTTCAAAAAAAGTTTTTTCGCAGGTCAACTTGTCGAGGCCTGACTTCCTTTCCTTTGATGAAAAACCCTTCTGTTTTCACCGTCAAATGTTCCGGGGGAGTCTTGGCAAAATTTTGGCACCATTTTTGAGGAAATTGGAGAACGTCAGATTTTTGGTGAAATTCTGACCGCGCGGGTCAGGGATTTTTTCAAAAAAAGTTTTTTCGCAGGTCAACTTGTCGAGGCCTGATTTCCTTTTCTTTGATGAAAAACCCTTCTGTTATCACCCCCAAATGCTGCGGGGGAGTCTTGGCAAAATTTTGGCACCATTTTTGAGGAAATTGGAGAACGTCAGATTTTTGGAGTCTTGGCAAAATTTTGGCACCATTTTTGAGGAAATTGGAGAACGTCAGATTTTTGGTGAAATTCTGACCGCGCGGGTTAGGGATTTTTTCAAAAAAAGTTTTTTCGCAGGTCAACTTGTCGAGGCCTGATTTCCTTTCCTTTGATAAAAAACACTTCTGTTTCACCGTCAAATGTTCCGGGGGAGTCTTGGCAAAATTTTGGCACCATTTTTGAGGAAATTGGAGAACGTCAGATTTTTGGTGAAATTCTGACCGCGCGGGTTAGGGATTTTTTCAAAAAAAGTTTTTTCGCAGGTCAACTTGTCGAGGCCTGATTTCCTTTCCTTTGATGAAAAACCCTTCTGTTTTCACCGCCAAATTTTCCGTGGGAGTCTTGGCAAAATTTTGGCACCATTTTTGAGGAAATTGGAGAACATCAGATTTTTGGTGAAATTCTGACCGCGCGGGTTAGGGATTTTTTCAAAAAAAGTTTTTTCGCAGGTCAACTTGTCGAGGCCTGATTTCCTTTTCTTTGATGAAAAACCCTTCTGTTATCACCCCCAAATGCTGCGGGGGAGTCTTGGCAAAATTTTGGCACCATTTTTGAGGAAATTGGAGAACGTCAGATTTTTGGTGAAATTCTGACCGCGCGGGTTAGGGATTTTTTCAAAAAAAGTTTTTTCGCAGGTCAACTTGTCGAGGCCTGATTTCCTTTCCTTTGATGAAAAACCCTTCTGTTTTCACCGCCAAATCTTCCGGGGGAGTCTTGGCAAAATTTTGGCACCATTTTTGAGGAAATTGGAGAACGTCAGATTTTTGGTGAAATTCTGACCGCGCGGGTTAGGGATTTTTTCAAAAAAATGTTTTTTCGCAGGTCAACTTGTCGAGGCCTGATTTCCTTTCCTTTGATGAAAAACCCTTCTGTTTTCACCACCAATATCTTCCGGGGAGTCCTTGGCAAAATTTTGGCACCATTTTTGAGGAAATTGGAGAACGTCAGATTTTTGGTGAAATTCTGACCGCGCGGGTTAGGGATTTTTTCAAAAAAAGTTTTTTCGCAGGTCAACTTGTCGAGGCCTGATTTCCTTTCCTTTGATGAAAACCCTTCTGTTTTCACCGTCAAATATTCCGGGGGAGTCTTGGCAAAATTTTGGCACCATTTTTGAGGAAATTGGAGAACGTCAGATTTTTGGTGAAATTCTGACCGCGCGGGTTAGGGATTTTTTCAAAAAAAGTTTTTTCGCAGGTCAACTTGTCGAGGCCTGATTTCCTTTCCTTTGATGAAAAACCCTTCTGTTTTCACTGCCAAATCTTCTGGGGGAGTCTTGGCAAAATTTTGGCACCATTTTTGAGGAAATTGGAGAACGTCAGATTTTTGGTGAAATTCTGACCGCGCGGGTTAGGGATTTTTTCAAAAAAAGTTTTTTCGCAGGTCAACTTGTCGAGGCCTGATTTCCTTTCCTTTGATGAAAAACCCTTCTGTTTTCACCGCCAAATTTTCCGTGGGAGTCTTGGCAAAATTTTGGCACCATTTTTGAGGAAATTGGAGAACAGTCAGATTTTTGGTGAAATTCTGACCGCGCGGGTTAGGGATTTTTTCAAAAAAAGTTTTTTCGCAGGTCAACTTGTCGAGGCCTGATTTCCTTTTCTTTGATGAAAAACCCTTCTGTTATCACCCCCAAATGCTGCGGGGGAGTCTTGGCAAAATTTTGGCACCATTTTTGAGGAAATTGGAGAACGTCAGATTTTTGGTGAAATTCTGACCGCGCGGGTTAGGGATTTTTTCAAAAAAAAGTTTTTTCGCAGGTCAACTTGTCGAGGCCTGATTTCCTTTCCTTTGATGAAAAACCCTTCTGTTTTCACCGCCAAATCTTCCGGGGGAGTCTTGGCAAAATTTTGGCACCATTTTTGAGGAAATTGGAGAACGTCAGATTTTTGGTGAAATTCTGACCGCGCGGGTTAGGGATTTTTTCAAAAAAAAGTTTTTTCGCAGGTCAACTTGTCGAGGCCTGATTTCCTTTCCTTTGATGAAAAACACTTCTGTTTTCACCGTCAAATGTTTCGGGGGAGTCTTGGCAAAATTTTGGCACCATTTTTGAGGAAATTGGAGAACGTCAGATTTTTGGTGAAATTCTGACCGCGCGGGTTAGGGATTTTTTCAAAAAAAGTTTTTTCGCAGGTCAACTTGTCGAGGCCTGATTTCCTTTCCTTTGATGAAAAACCCTTCTGTTTTCACCGCCAAATCTTCCGGGGGAGTCTTGGCAAAATTTTGGCACCATTTTTGAGGAAATTGGAGAACGTCAGATTTTTGGTGAAATTCTGACCGCGCGGGTTAGGGATTTTTTCAAAAAAAGTTTTTTCGCAGGTCAACTTGTCGAGGCCTGATTTCCTTTCCTTTGATGAAAAACCCTTCTGTTTTCACTGCCAAATCTTCTGGGGGAGTCTTGGCAAAATTTTGGCACCATTTTTGAGGAAATTGGAGAACGTCAGATTTTTGGTGAAATTCTGACCGCGCGGGTTAGGGATTTTTTCAAAAAAAAGTTTTTTCGCAGGTCAACTTGTCGAGGCCTGATTTCCTTTCCTTTGATGAAAAACACTTCTGTTTTCACCGTCAAATGTTCGGGGGAGTCTTGGCAAAATTTTGGCACCATTTTTGAGGAAATTGGAGAACGTCAGATTTTTGGTGAAATTCTGACCGCGCGGGTTAGGGATTTTTTCAAAAAAAGTTTTTTCGCAGGTCAACTTGTCGAGGCCTGATTTCCTTTCCTTTGATGAAAAACCCTTCTGTTTTCACCGCCAAATCTTCCGGGGGAGTCTTGGCAAAATTTTGGCACCATTTTTGAGGAAATTGGAGAACGTCAGATTTTTGGTGAAATTCTGACCGCGCGGGTTAGGGATTTTTTCAAAAAAAGTTTTTTCGCAGGTCAACTTGTCGAGGCCTGATTTCCTTTCCTTTGATGAAAAACCCTTCTGTTTTCACCTGCCAAATCTTCTGGGGGAGTCTTGGCAAAATTTTGGCACCATTTTTGAGGAAATTGGAGAACGTCAGATTTTTGGTGAAATTCTGACCGCGCGGGTTAGGGATTTTTTCAAAAAAAGTTTTTTCGCAGGTCAACTTGTCGAGGCCTGATTTCCTTTCCTTTGATGAAAAACACTTCTGTTTCACCGTCAAATGTTCCGGGGGAGTCTTGGCAAAATTTTGGCACCATTTTTGAGGAAATTGGAGAACGTCAGATTTTTGGTGAAATTCTGACCGCGCGGGTTAGGGATTTTTTCAAAAAAAGTTTTTTCGCAGGTCAACTTGTCGAGGCCTGATTTCCTTTCCTTTGATGAAAAACCCTTCTGTTTTCACCGCCAAATCTTCCGGGGGAGTCTTGGCAAAATTTTGGCACCATTTTTGAGGAAATTGGAGAACGTCAGATTTTTGGTGAAATTCTGACCGCGCGGGTTAGGGATTTTTTCAAAAAAAGTTTTTTCGCAGGTCAACTTGTCGAGGCCTGATTTCCTTTCCTTTGATGAAAAACCCTTCTGTTTTCACTTGCCAAATCTTCGGGGGAGTCTTGGCAAAATTTTGGCACCATTTTTGAGGAAATTGGAGAACGTCAGATTTTTGGTGAAATTCTGACCGCGCGGGTTAGGGATTTTTTCAAAAAAAGTTTTTTCGCAGGTCAACTTGTCGAGGCCTGATTTCCTTTCCTTTGATGAAAAACCCTTCTGTTTTCACCGTCAAATGTTCCGGGGGAGTCTTGGCAAAATTTTGGCACCATTTTTGAGGAAATTGGAGAACGTCAGATTTTTGGTGAAATTCTGACCGCGCGGGTTAGGGATTTTTTCAAAAAAAGTTTTTTCGCAGGTCAACTTGTCGAGGCCTGATTTCCTTTCCTTTGATGAAAAACACTTCTGTTTCACCGTCAAATGTTCCGGGGGAGTCTTGGCAAAATTTTGGCACCATTTTTGAGGAAATTGGAGAACGTCAGATTTTTGGTGAAATTCTGACCGCGCGGGTTAGGGATTTTTTCAAAAAAAGTTTTTTCGCAGGTCAACTTGTCGAGGCCTGATTTCCTTTCCTTTGATGAAAAACCCTTCTGTTTTCACTGCCAAATCTTCTGGGGGAGTCTTGGCAAAATTTTGGCACCATTTTTGAGGAAATTGGAGAACGTCAGATTTTTGGTGAAATTCTGACCGCGCGGGTTAGGGATTTTTTCAAAAAAAGTTTTTTCGCAGGTCAACTTGTCGAGGCCTGATTTCCTTTCCTTTGATGAAAAACCCTTCTGTTTTCACCGTCAAATGTTCCGGGGGAGTCTTGGCAAAATTTTGGCACCATTTTTGAGGAAATTGGAGAACGTCAGATTTTTGGTGAAATTCTGACCGCGCGGGTTAGGGATTTTTTCAAAAAAAGTTTTTTCGCAGGTCAACTTGTCGAGGCCTGATTTCCTTTCCTTTGATGAAAAACACTTCTGTTTCACCGTCAAATGTTCCGGGGGAGTCTTGGCAAAATTTTGGCACCATTTTGAGGAAATTGGAGAACGTCAGATTTTTGGTGAAATTCTGACCGCGCGGGTTAGGGATTTTTTCAAAAAAAGTTTTTTCGCAGGTCAACTTGTCGAGGCCTGATTTCCTTTCCTTTGATGAAAAACCCTTCTGTTTTCACTGCCAAATCTTCCGGGGGAGTCTTGGCAAAATTTTGGCACCATTTTTGAGGAAATTGGAGAACGTCAGATTTTTGGTGAAATTCTGACCGCGCGGGTTAGGGATTTTTTTCAAAAAAATGTTTTTTCGCAGGTCAACTTGTCGAGGCCTGATTTCCTTTCCTTTGATGAAAAACCCTTCTGTTTTCACCACCATATCTTCCAGGGGAGTCTTGGCAAAATTTTGGCACCATTTTTGAGGAAATTGGAGAACGTCAGATTTTTGGTGAAATTCTGACCGCGCGGGTTAGGGATTTTTTCAAAAAAAGTTTTTTCGCAGGTCAACTTGTCGAGGCCTGATTTCCTTTCCTTTGATGAAAAACCCTTCTGTTTTCACCGCCAAATCTTCCGGGGGAGTCTTGGCAAAATTTTGGCACCATTTTTGAGGAAATTGGAGAACGTCAGATTTTTGGTGAAATTCTGACCGCGCGGGTTAGGGATTTTTTCAAAAAAAGTTTTTTCGCAGGTCAACTTGTCGAGGCCTGACTTCCTTTCCTTTGATGAAAAACCCTTCTGTTTTCACCGTCAAATGCTTCCGGGGGAGTATTGGCAAAATTTTGGCACCATTTTTGAGGAAATTGGAGAACGTCAGATTTTTGGTGAAATTCTGACCGCGCGGGTTAGGGATTTTTTCAAAAAAAGTTTTTTCGCAGGTCAACTTGTCGAGGCCTGATTTCCTTTCCTTTGATGAAAAACACTTCTGTTTCACCGTCAAATGTTCCGGGGGAGTCTTGGCAAAATTTTGGCACCATTTTTGAGGAAATTGGAGAACGTCAGATTTTTGGTGAAATTCTGACCGCGCGGGTTAGGGATTTTTTCAAAAAAAGTTTTTTCGCAGGTCAACTTGTCGAGGCCTGATTTCCTTTCCTTTGATGAAAAACCCTTCTGTTTTCACCGCCAAATCTTCCGGGGGGTCTTGGCAAAATTTTGGCACCATTTTTGAGGAAATTGGAGAACGTCAGATTTTTGGTGAAATTCTGACCGCGCGGGTTAGGGATTTTTTCAAAAAAAGTTTTTTCGCAGGTCAACTTGTCGAGGCCTGATTTCCTTTCCTTTGATGAAAAACCCTTCTGTTTTCACCGCCAAATCTTCCGGGGGGTCTTGGCAAAATTTTGGCACCATTTTTGAGGAAATTGGAGAACGTCAGATTTTTGGTGAAATTCTGACCGCGCGGGTTAGGGATTTTTTCAAAAAAAGTTTTTTCGCAGGTCAACTTGTCGAGGCCTGAATTCCTTTCCTTTGATGAAAAACCCTTCTGTTTTCACCTGCCAAATCTTCGGGGGAGTCTTGGCAAAATTTTGGCACCATTTTTGAGGAAATTGGAGAACGTCAGATTTTTGGTGAAATTCTGACCGCGCGGGTTAGGGATTTTTTCAAAAAAAGTTTTTTCGCAGGTCAACTTGTCGAGGCCTGATTTCCTTTCCTTTGATGAAAAACACTTCTGTTTCACCGTCAAATGTTCCGGGGGAGTCTTGGCAAAATTTTGGCACCATTTTTGAGGAAATTGGAGAACGTCAGATTTTTGGTGAAATTCTGACCGCGCGGGTTAGGGATTTTTTCAAAAAAAGTTTTTTCGCAGGTCAACTTGTCGAGGCCTGATTTCCTTTCCTTTGATGAAAAACCCTTCTGTTTTCACTGCCAAATCTTCTGGGGGAGTCTTGGCAAAATTTTGGCACCATTTTTGAGGACATTGGAGAACGTCAGATTTTTGGTGAAATTCTGACCGCGCGGGTTAGGGATTTTTTCAAAAAAAGTTTTTTCGCAGGTCAACTTGTCGAGGCCTGACTTCCTTTCCTTTGATGAAAAACCCTTCTGTTTTCACCGTCAAATGTTCCGGGGGAGTCTTGGCAAAATTTTGGCACCATTTTTGAGGAAATTGGAGAACGTCAGATTTTTGGTGAAATTCTGACCGCGCGGGTCAGGGATTTTTTCAAAAAAAGTTTTTTCGCAGGTCAACTTGTCGAGGCCTGATTTCCTTTTCTTTGATGAAAAACCCTTCTGTTATCACCCCCAAATGCTGCGGGGGAGTCTTGGCAAAATTTTGGCACCATTTTTGAGGAAATTGGAGAACGTCAGATTTTTGGAGTCTTGGCAAAATTTTGGCACCATTTTTGAGGAAATTGGAGAACGTCAGATTTTTGGTGAAATTCTGACCGCGCGGGTTAGGGATTTTTTCAAAAAAAGTTTTTTCGCAGGTCAACTTGTCGAGGCCTGATTTCCTTTCCTTTGATGAAAAACCCTTCTGTTTTCACCGCCAGATTTTCCGTGGGAGTCTTGGCAAAATTTTGGCACCATTTTTGAGGAAATTGGAGAACGTCAGATTTTTGGTGAAATTCTGACCGCGCGGGTCAGGGATTTTTTCAAAAAAAGTTTTTTCGCAGGTCAACTTGTCGAGGCCTGATTTCCTTTCCTTTGATGAAAAACCCTTCTGTTTTCACCGCCAAATTTTCCGTGGGAGTCTTGGCAAAATTTTGGCACCATTTTTGAGGAAATTGGAGAACGTCAGATTTTTGGAGTCTTGGCAAAATTTTGGCACCATTTTTGAGGAAATTGGAGAACGTCAGATTTTTGGTGAAATTCTGACCGCGCGGGTTAGGGATTTTTTCAAAAAAAGTTTTTTCGCAGGTCAACTTGTCGAGGCCTGATTTCCTTTCCTTTGATGAAAAACACTTCTGTTTCACCGTCAAATGTTCCGGGGGAGTCTTGGCAAAATTTTGGCACCATTTTTGAGGAAATTGGAGAACGTCAGATTTTTGGTGAAATTCTGACCGCGCGGGTTAGGGATTTTTTTAAAAAAAGTTTTTTCGCAGGTCAACTTGTCGAGGCCTGATTTCCTTTCCTTTGATGAAAAACACTTCTGTTTCACCGTCAAATGTTCCGGGGGAGTCTTGGCAAAATTTTGGCACCATTTTTGAGGAAATTGGAGAACGTCAGATTTTTGGTGAAATTTTGACCGCGCGGGTTAGGCATTTTTTCAAAAAAAGTTTTTTCGCAGGTCAACTTGTCGAGGCCTGATTTCCTTTCCTTTGATGAAAAACCCTTCTGTTTTCACCGCCAAATTTTCCGTGGGAGTCTTGGCAAAATTTTGGCACCATTTTTGAGGAAATTGGAGAACGTCAGATTTTTGGTGAAATTCTGACCGCGCGGGTTAGGGATTTTTTCAAAAAAAGTTTTTTCGCAGGTCAACTTGTCGAGGCCTGATTTCCTTTCCTTTGATGAAAAACACTTCTGTTTTCACCGTCAAATGTTCCGGGGGAGTCTTGGCAAAATTTTGGCACCATTTTTGAGGAAATTGGAGAACGTCAGATTTTTGGTGAAATTCTGACCGCGCGGGTTAGGGATTTTTTCAAAAAAAGTTTTTTCGCAGGTCAACTTGTCGAGGCCTGATTTCCTTTTCCTTTGATGAAAAACCCTTCTGTTATTCACCCCAAATGCTGCGGGGGAGTCTTGGCAAAATTTTGGCACCATTTTTGAGGAAATTGGAGAACGTCAGATTTTTGGTGAAATTCTGACCGCGCGGGTTAGGGATTTTTTCAAAAAAAGTTTTTTCGCAGGTCAACTTGTCGAGGCCTGATTTCCTTTCCTTTGATGAAAAACCCTTCTGTTTTCACCGTCAAATGTTCCGGGGGAGTCTTGGCAAAATTTTGGCACCATTTTTGAGGAAATTGGAGAACGTCAGATTTTTGGTGAAATTCTGACCGCGCGGGTTAGGGATTTTTTCAAAAAAAGTTTTTTCGCAGGTCAACTTGTCGAGGCCTGATTTCCTTTCCTTTGATGAAAAACACTTCTGTTTCACCGTCAAATGTTCCGGGGGAGTCTTGGCAAAATTTTGGCACCATTTTTGAGGAAATTGGAGAACGTCAGATTTTTGGTGAAATTCTGACCGCGCGGGTTAGGGATTTTTTCAAAAAAAGTTTTTTCGCAGGTCAACTTGTCGAGGCCTGATTTCCTTTCCTTTGATGAAAAACACTTCTGTTTTCACCGTCAAATGTTCCGGGGGAGTCTTGGCAAAATTTTGGCACCATTTTTGAGGAAATTGGAGAACGTCAGATTTTTGGTGAAATTCTGACCGCGCGGGTTAGGGATTTTTTCAAAAAAAGTTTTTTCGCAGGTCAACTTGTCGAGGCCTGATTTCCTTTCCTTTGATGAAAAACCCTTCTGTTATTACCCCCAAATGCTGCGGGGGAGTCTTGGCAAAATTTTGGCACCATTTTTGAGGAAATTGGAGAACGTCAGATTTTTGGTGAAATTCTGACCGCGCGGGTTAGGGATTTTTTCAAAAAAAGTTTTTTCGCAGGTCAACTTGTCGAGGCCTGATTTCCTTTCCTTTGATGAAAAACCCTTCTGTTTTCACCGTCAAATGTTCCGGGGGAGTCTTGGCAAAATTTTGGCACCATTTTTGAGGAAATTGGAGAACGTCAGATTTTTGGTGAAATTCTGACCGCGCGGGTTAGGGATTTTTTCAAAAAAAGTTTTTTCGCAGGTCAACTTGTCGAGGCCTGATTTCCTTTCCTTTGATGAAAAACACTTCTGTTTCACCGTCAAATGTTCCGGGGGAGTCTTGGCAAAATTTTGGCACCATTTTTGAGGAAATTGGAGAACGTCAGATTTTTGGTGAAATTCTGACCGCGTGGGTTAGGGATTTTTTCAAAAAAAGTTTTTTCGCAGGTCAACTTGTCGAGGCCTGATTTCCTTTCCTTTGATGAAAAACCCTTCTGTTTTCACCGTCAAATGCTTCCGGGGGAGTCTTGGCAAAATTTTGGCACCATTTTTGAGGAAATTGGAGAACGTCAGATTTTTGGTGAAATTCTGACCGCGCGGGTTAGGGATTTTTTCAAAAAAAGTTTTTTCGCAGGTCAACTTGTCGAGGCCTGATTTCCTTTCCTTTGATGAAAAACCCTTCTGTTTCACCGCCAAATCTTCCGGGGGAGTCTTGGCAAAATTTTGGCACCATTTTTGAGGAAATTGGAGAACGTCAGATTTTTGGTGAAATTCTGACCGCGCGGGTTAGGGATTTTTTCAAAAAAAGTTTTTTCGCAGGTCAACTTGTCGAGGCCTGATTTCCTTTCCTTTGATGAAAAACCCTTCTGTTATCACCGCCAAATCTGCCGGGGGAGTCTTGGCAAAATTTTGGCACCATTTTTGAGGAAATTGGAGAACGTCAGATTTTTGGTGAAATTCTGACCGCGCGGGTTAGGGATTTTTTCAAAAAAAGTTTTTTCGCAGGTCAACTTGTCGAGGCCTGATTTCCTTTCCTTTGATGAAAAACCCTTCTGTTTTCACCGTCAAATGTTCCGGGGGAGTCTTGGCAAAATTTTGGCACCATTTTTGAGGAAATTGGAGAACGTCAGATTTTTGGTGAAATTCTGACCGCGCGGGTTAGGGATTTTTTCAAAAAAAGTTTTTTCGCAGGTCAACTTGTCGAGGCCTGATTTCCTTTCCTTTGATGAAAAACCCTTCTGTTTTCACCGCCAAATCTTCCGGGGGAGTCTTGGCAAAATTTTGGCACCATTTTTGAGGAAATTGGAGAACGTCAGATTTTTGGTGAAATTCTGACCGCGCGGGTTAGGGATTTTTTCAAAAAAAGTTTTTTCGCAGGTCAACTTGTCGAGGCCTGATTTCCTTTCCTTTGATGAAAAACCCTTCTGTTTTCACCGCCAAATCTTCCGGGGGAGTCTTGGCAAAATTTTGGCACCATTTTTGAGGAAATTGGAGAACGTCAGATTTTTGGTGAAATTCTGACCGCGCGGGTTAGGGATTTTTTCAAAAAAAGTTTTTTCGCATGTCAACTTGTCGAGGCCTGATTTCCTTTCCTTTGATGAAAAACCCTTCTGTTTTCACCGTCAAATGTTCCGGGGGAGTCTTGGCAAAATTTTGGCACCATTTTTGAGGAAATTGGAGAACGTCAGATTTTTGGTGAAATTCTGACCGCGCGGGTTAGGGATTTTTTCAAAAAAAGTTTTTTCGCAGGTCAACTTGTCGAGGCCTGATTTCCTTTCCTTTGATGAAAAACCCTTCTGTTTTCACCGCCAAATGCTTCGGGGGAGTCTTGGCAAAATTTTGGCACCATTTTTGAGGAAATTGGAGAACGTCAGATTTTTGGTGAAATTCTGACCGCGCGGGTTAGGGATTTTTTCAAAAAAAGTTTTTTCGCAGGTCAACTTGTCGAGGCCTGATTTCCTTTCCTTTGATGAAAAACCCTTCTGTTTTCACCGTCAAATGTTCCGGGGGAGTCTTGGCAAAATTTTGGCACCATTTTTGAGGAAATTGGAGAACGTCAGATTTTTGGTGAAATTCTGACCGCGCGGGTTAGGGATTTTTTCAAAAAAAGTTTTTTCGCAGGTCAACTTGTCGAGGCCTGATTTCCTTTCCTTTGATGAAAAACACTTCTGTTTCACCGTCAAATGTTCCGGGGGAGTCTTGGCAAAATTTTGGCACCATTTTTGAGGAAATTGGAGAACGTCAGATTTTTGGTGAAATTCTGACCGCGTGGGTTAGGGATTTTTTCAAAAAAAGTTTTTTCGCAGGTCAACTTGTCGAGGCCTGATTTCCTTTCCTTTGATGAAAAACCCTTCTGTTTTCACCGCCAAATGCTTCCGGGGGAGTCTTGGCAAAATTTTGGCACCATTTTTGAGGAAATTGGAGAACGTCAGATTTTTGGTGAAATTCTGACCGCGCGGGTTAGGGATTTTTTCAAAAAAAGTTTTTTCGCAGGTCAACTTGTCGAGGCCTGATTTCCTTTCCTTTGATGAAAAACCCTTCTGTTTTCACCGCCAAATCTTCCGGGGGAGTCTTGGCAAAATTTTGGCACCATTTTTGAGGAAATTGGAGAACGTCAGATTTTTGGTGAAATTCTGACCGCGCGGGTTAGGGATTTTTTCAAAAAAAGTTTTTTCGCAGGTCAACTTGTCGAGGCCTGATTTCCTTTCCTTTGATGAAAAACCCTTCTGTTTTCACCGCCAAATGTATCCGGGGGAGTCTTGGCAAAATTTTGGCACCATTTTTGAGGAAATTGGAGAACGTCAGATTTTTGGTGAAATTCTGACCGCGCGGGTTAGGGATTTTTTCAAAAAAAGTTTTTTCGCAGGTCAACTTGTCGAGGCCTGATTTCCTTTTCTTTGATGAAAAACCCTTCTGTTTTCACCGTCAAATGCTTCCGGGGGAGTCTTGGCAAAATTTTGGCACCATTTTTGAGGAAATTGGAGAACGTCAGATTTTTGGTGAAATTCTGACCGCGCGGGTTAGGGATTTTTTCAAAAAAAGTTTTTTCGCAGGTCAACTTGTCGAGGCCTGATTTCCTTTCCTTTGATGAAAAACCCTTCTGTTTTCACCGCCAAATCTTCCGGGGGAGTCTTGGCAAAATTTTGGCACCATTTTTGAGGAAATTGGAGAACGTCAGATTTTTGGTGAAATTCTGACCGCGCGGGTTAGGGATTTTTTCAAAAAAAGTTTTTTCGCAGGTCAACTTGTCGAGGCCTGATTTCCTTTCCTTTGATGAAAAACCCTTCTGTTATCACCACCAAATGCTGCGGGGGAGTCTTGGCAAAATTTTGGCACCATTTTTGAGGAAATTGGAGAACGTCAGATTTTTGGTGAAATTCTGACCGCGCGGGTTAGGGATTTTTTCAAAAAAAGTTTTTTCGCAGGTCAACTTGTCGAGGCCTGATTTCCTTTCCTTTGATGAAAAACCCTTCTGTTTTCACCGCCAAATCTTCCGGGGGAGTCTTGGCAAAATTTTGGCACCATTTTTGAGGAAATTGGAGAACGTCAGATTTTTGGTGAAATTCTGACCGCGCGGGTTAGGGATTTTTTCAAAAAAAGTTTTTTCGCAGGTCAACTTGTCGAGGCCTGATTTCCTTTCCTTTGATGAAAAACCCTTCTGTTTTCACCGTCAAATGTTCCGGGGGAGTCTTGGCAAAATTTTGGCACCATTTTTGAGGAAATTGGAGAACGTCAGATTTTTGGTGAAATTCTGACCGCGCGGGTTAGGGATTTTTTCAAAAAAAGTTTTTTCGCAGGTCAACTTGTCGAGGCCTGATTTCCTTTCCTTTGATGAAAAACCCTTCTGTTATCACCGTCAAATTTTCCGGGGGAGTCTTGGAAAAATTTTGGCACCATTTTTGAGGAAATTGGAGAACGTCAGATTTTTGGTGAAATTCTGACCGCGCGGGTTAGGGATTTTTTCAAAAAAAGTTTTTTCGCAGGTCAACTTGTCGAGGCCTGATTTCCTTTCCTTTGATGAAAAACACTTCTGTTTCACCGTCAAATGTTCCGGGGGAGTCTTGGCAAAATTTTGGCACCATTTTTGAGGAAATTGGAGAACGTCAGATTTTTGGTGAAATTCTGACCGCGCGGGTTAGGGATTTTTTCAAAAAAAGTTTTTTCGCAGGTCAACTTGTCGAGGCCTGATTTCCTTTCCTTTGATGAAAAACCCTTCTGTTTTCACCGCCAAATCTTCCGGGGGAGTCTTGGCAAAATTTTGGCACCATTTTTGAGGAAATTGGAGAACGTCAGATTTTTGGTGAAATTCTGACCGCGCGGGTTAGGGATTTTTTCAAAAAAAGTTTTTTCGCAGGTCAACTTGTCGAGGCCTGATTTCCTTTCCTTTGATGAAAAACCCTTCTGTTATCACCCCCTAATCTTTCGGGGGAGTCTTGGCAAAATTTTGGCACCATTTTTGAGGAAATTGGAGAACGTCAGATTTTTGGTGAAATTCTGACCGCGCGGGTTAGGGATTTTTTCAAAAAAAGTTTTTTCGCAGGTCAACTTGTCGAGGCCTGATTTCCTTTCCTTTGATGAAAAACCCTTCTGTTTTCACTGCCAAATCTTCCGGGGGAGTCTTGGCAAAATTTTGGCACCATTTTTGAGGAAATTGGAGAACGTCAGATTTTTGGTGAAATTCTGACCGCGCGGGTTAGGGATTTTTTCAAAAAAAGTTTTTTCGCAGGTCAACTTGTCGAGGCCTGATTCCTTTCCTTTGATGAAAAACCCTTCTGTTTTCACCGTCAAATGTTCCGGGGGAGTCTTGGCAAAATTTTGGCACCATTTTTGAGGAAATTGGAGAACGTCAGATTTTTGGTGAAATTCTGACCGCGCGGGTTAGGGATTTTTTCAAAAAAAGTTTTTTCGCAGGTCAACTTGTCGAGGCCTGATTTCCTTTCCTTTGATGAAAAACCCTTCTGTTATCACCCCCTAATCTTTCGGGGGAGTCTTGGCAAAATTTTGGCACCATTTTTGAGGAAATTGGAGAACGTCAGATTTTTGGTGAAATTCTGACCGCGCGGGTTAGGGATTTTTTCAAAAAAAGTTTTTTCGCAGGTCAACTTGTCGAGGCCTGATTTCCTTTCCTTTGATGAAAAACACTTCTGTTTCACCGTCAAATGTTCCGGGGGAGTCTTGGCAAAATTTTGGCACCATTTTTGAGGAAATTGGAGAACGTCAGATTTTTGGTGAAATTCTGACCGCGCGGGTTAGGGATTTTTTCAAAAAAAGTTTTTTCGCAGGTCAACTTGTCGAGGCCTGATTTCCTTTCCTTTGATGAAAAACCCTTCTGTTTTCACCGTCCAAATGCTTCCGGGGGAGTCTTGGCAAAATTTTGGCACCATTTTTGAGGAAATTGGAGAACGTCAGATTTTTGGTGAAATTCTGACCGCGCGGGTTAGGGATTTTTTCAAAAAAAGTTTTTTCGCAGGTCAACTTGTCGAGGCCTGATTTCCTTTCCTTTGATGAAAAACCCTTCTGTTATCACCGCCAAATGCTTCCGGGGGAGTCTTGGCAAAATTTTGGCACCATTTTTGAGGAAATTGGAGAACGTCAGATTTTTGGTGAAAATCTGACCGCGCGGGTTAGGGATTTTTTTTTAAAAAAAGTTTTTTCGCAGGTCAACTTGTCGAGGCCTGATTTCCTTTCCTTTGATGAAAAACCCTTCTGTTTCACCGTCAAATGCTTCCGGGGGAGTCTTGGCAAAATTTTGGCACCATTTTTGAGGAAATTGGAGAACGTCAGATTTTTGGTGAAATTCTGACCGCGCGGGTTAGGGATTTTTTCAAAAAAAGTTTTTTCGCAGGTCAACTTGTCGAGGCCTGATTTCCTTTCCTTTGATGAAAAACCCTTCTGTTTTCACCGCCAAATCTTCCGGGGGAGTCTTGGCAAAATTTTGGCACCATTTTTGAGGAAATTGGAGAACGTCAGATTTTTGGTGAAATTCTGACCGCGCGGGTTAGGGATTTTTTCAAAAAAAGTTTTTTCGCAGGTCAACTTGTCGAGGCCTGATTTCCTTTCCTTTGATGAAAAACCCTTCTGTTATCACCCCCAAATGCTTCCGGGGGAGTCTTGGCAAAATTTTGGCACCATTTTTGAGGAAATTGGAGAACGTCAGATTTTTGGTGAAATTCTGACCGCGCGGGTTAGGGATTTTTTCAAAAAAAGTTTTTTCGCAGGTCAACTTGTCGAGGCCTGATTTCCTTTCCTTTGATGAAAAACCCTTCTGTTTTCACCGCCAAATCTTCCGGGGGAGTCTTGGCAAAATTTTGGCACCATTTTTGAGGAAATTGGAGAACGTCAGATTTTTGGTGAAATTCTGACCGCGCGGGTTAGGGATTTTTTCAAAAAAAGTTTTTTCGCAGGTCAACTTGTCGAGGCCTGATTTCCTTTCCTTTGATGAAAAACCCTTCTGTTTTCACCGTCAAATGTTCCGGGGGAGTCTTGGCAAAATTTTGGCACCATTTTTGAGGAAATTGGAGAACGTCAGATTTTTGGTGAAATTCTGACCGCGCGGGTTAGGGATTTTTTCAAAAAAAGTTTTTTCGCAGGTCAACTTGTCGAGGCCTGATTTCCTTTCCTTTGATGAAAAACCCTTCTGTTATCACCCCCTAATCTTTCGGGGGAGTCTTGGCAAAATTTTGGCACCATTTTTGAGGAAATTGGAGAACGTCAGATTTTTGGTGAAATTCTGACCGCGCGGGTTAGGGATTTTTTCAAAAAAAGTTTTTTCGCAGGTCAACTTGTCGAGGCCTGATTTCCTTTCCTTTGATGAAAAACCCTTCTGTTTTCACCGTCAAATCTTCCGGGGGAGTCTTGGCAAAATTTTGGCACCATTTTTGAGGAAAT